>NC_041391.1:143044453-143131170 GCF_002162155.2 Triticum dicoccoides
CTCTCTTTTATTTTTTTCTTCTGTTTTGTTTTATTTAATTTCGTTTTGCCACTGTTTTGAATTTTAAACAAATTCAAACAATGCCAAAAACTCCTCTGAATAATTTTATTTGGCTAGATGGACTTTTCCAAAAGCTCATAAAATATTTCAGGGGTATTTGAAATTATATTCTAATTATATGAATATAATTCAAATTCAAATAGCTAATGATTTAAATTCAAAGTCCCAAAAATAAATCCTTAAAAATGTTCAATATTTTGGTTGGGACCAGAACCCTTACCAAAAATTATCAAACATTTAAGAAGAGCCTTTTGGAGCAATGAATGAGATTTCTAGGGTTTTTGCCCCTCTTTTATTTAGGGTTTTGAGGCTTCCAATATTCCTCAATTCAAGTTTCAAAAATATAGACATGATGCACACATGAGGCTAGGCTAGAGCAATGCCAGAAGCTAGGGATGTGACAGTGTGTGGGTGCAGGAATAAATGGAGGGGGCCCATCATGGGCCCACGAGGCAGGGGGGCATGCCCTGGACCCTCGTGGCCAGGTGCTTGCCCCCCTGCTGTGTTCTCAGTGCCTAAAATCCTCAAATATTCCATAAAGAATCATACTAAATTTGCAGGGCATTTGGAAAACTTTTATTTCGGGTATTTTTTTATTGCATGGATAATTCAGAAAACAGACAAATAATACTATTTGCTTTATTTATTCTAAATAATAGAAAGTAAAAAGAGGGTACAGAAGGTTGTGCCTTCTAGTTTCATCCATCTCATGATCATCAAAAGGAATCCACTAACAAGGTTGATCAAGTCTTGTTAATAAACTCGTTCCGAATAACATGGAACCAGAGAAATTTCGAATAACACTAGATTACCTCAATGGGGATATGAACATCTCCAATAATAAGAATATCATATTTTTCTTGACAGTAGGAAGAGGAAATTCAAAACCTCCAATAATGATAGTTGGAATTTTTCCAATAGAATTGATGCTATGAACTTGAGGTTGTTTCCTCGGAAAGTGTACCGTATGCTCATTACCATTAACATGAAAAGTGAGATTGCCTTTGTTGTAATCAATAACAGCCCCTGCAGTATTCAAAAAGAGTCTACCAAGGATAATTGACATACTATCGTCCTTGGGAATATCAAGAATAACAAAGTCTATTAAGACAGTGACATTTGCAACCACAACAGGCACATCCTCACAAATACCGACAGGTATAGTAGTTGATTTATCAGCCATTTGCAAAGATATTTTAGTAGGTGTCAACTTATTCAATTCAAGTCTACGATACAAAAAGAGAGGCATAACACTAACACCAGCTCCAAGATCACATAAAGCAGTTTTAACATAGTTTCTTTTAATGGAGCATGGTATAGTTGGTGCTCCTGGATCTCCAAGTTTCTTAGGTATTCCGCCCTTAAAAGTATAATTAGCAAGCATGGTGGAAATTTCAACTTCCGGTATCTTTATTTTATTTGTAATGATATCCTTCATATATTTAGCATAAGGATTTATTTTAAGCATGTCAGTTAAGCGCATACGTAAGAAGATATGTCTAATCATTTCAGCAAAGCGCTCAAAATCCTCATCATCCTTTTTCTTGGATGGTTTAGGAGGAAAAGGCATGGGTTTCTGAACCCATGGTTCTCTTTCTTTACCGTGCTTCCTAGCAACAAAGTCTCTCTTATCATAACGTTGATTCTTTGATTGTGGGTTATCAAGATCAATAGCAGGTTCAATCTCTACATCATTATTATTGCTAGGTTGAGCATCAACATGAACATTATCATTAACATTATCACTAGGTTCATGTTCATCACCATATTGTATTTCAGCATCAGAAATAGAAATATCATTGGGATTCTCAGGTGTGTGTACAACAGGTTCACTAGAAGCATGCAAAGTCCTATCATCTTTCTTTTTATTCATTCTAGAAGGACTGGGTGCATCTACATTATTTCTCCGAGAATCTTGCTCAACTCTCTTAGGGTGGCCTTCAGGATACAAAGGTACCTGACTCATTATACCAGTTCTAGTAGCCACTCTAACAGCAAAATCATGTTTATTATTTAATTCATCGAGCAAATCACTTTGAGCTTTAAGTACTTGTTCTGCTTGAGTGGTAACCATAGAAGCATATTTGCTAATGAGTTCAAGTTCACCTTTAATTCTAGCCATATAATCACTCAAGTGTTCAATCATGTAAGCATTACTCTTTAATTTTCTATCAACATAAGCATTGAAGTTTTCTTGTCTAGCCATAAAGTCATCAAATTCATCTAAACATCGGCTAGGAAACTTAGTAGACGGGATTTCAACTTTATCATATCTATAAAGAGAATTTACCTTTACTACCTGTGTCGGGTTATCAAGACAATGTGTTTCTTCAATAGGAGGTAAATTCTTAACATCTTTAGCTTTAATACCTTTCTCTTTCATGGATTTCTTTGCCTCTTGCATATCTTCAGGATTGAGAAATAGAACTCCCCTTTTCTTCGGAGTTGGTTTAGGAATAGGCTCAGGAGTTGGATCAATTGGCTCAGGAAGAGTCCAATTATTTTCATTAGTCAACATAGTATTCAATAGCAATTCAGCTTGGTCGACTGTTCTTTCCCTGAAAACACAACTAGCACAACTATCCAAGTGGTCCTTGGAAGCATCAGTTAGTCCATTATAAAAGATATCAAGTATTTCATTTTTCTTAAGAGGATGATCAGGCAAAGCATTAAGTAATCGGAGAAGCCTCCCCCAAGCTTGTGGGAGACTCTCTTCTTCAATTTGCACAAAATTATATATTTCCCTCAAGGCAGCTTGTTTCTTATGAGTAGGGAAATATTTAGTCGAGAAGTAATAAATCATATCCTGGGGACTACGCACACAACCAGGATCAAGAGAATTAAACCAAGTTTTAGCATCACCCTTTAATGAGAATGGAAATATCTTAAGGATATAATAGTAGCGGGATTTCTCATCATTAGTGAACAGGGTGGCTATATCATTTAACTTAGTAAGATGTGCCACAACAGTTTCAGATTCATAGCCATAAAAAGGATCAGATTCAACCAAAGTAATTATATCAGGATCAACAGAGAATTCATAATCCTTATTAGTAACAAAGATAGGTGAATGTCGGATATCGGGTTCCGGCAAAACCCTTAAGGTTCAAACTCTGGGGTGCACATGAAGATCTTCTCCCTACCGATCCACACCCCAAAACCTCGCCGTGAATCTAAGCTACACGATGAACAACACAAGGGACAAAAGGTTTATACCGGTTCGGGCCACCGTTGTGGTGTAATACCCTAATCCAGTGTGTGGTGTGGTGGATTGCCTCTGTGGCTGGACAGTACAGGGGAAGAACAGCCTCGCGAGGGGTGTTCTTGTGGTGATGTGCTTGGAGAGGAATTGCTCCGTCTCTATTGGCTCTAGGTGAGATATCCAGATGCATTATATTGTGGTGGCTATCTCTATTTGCAGAGGCCCCGGTCCTCTTCCCAAATATTGAGCGGGAAGGGAGCCAACAACGGCCATTTTGAAGGGGGACAACTAGTACAAGCTATCCTGACTAAAGTTGGTCTTCGACTGCCAAAGGCACTGGCGATGACGCCGTCTTGGGCTCCACGGTGATCTCCGTCCTGCCGTCCTGCTGGTCTTAGTCTCATTGAACCGATATGGAAACCTTTGCTTGATGCCTCGATACTCCGCGCATGCACTCGCCCCCTTTGCACCAAAGAGGAAACGAGGACACTGCGCTGGCTGGCACCCGCCTGGCGCCCGCCTGGTCTCGATCGTCATGGCTTGCGTCACGAGCACCTCGCGAGGTACTCCTTGCCTTGATCTCTCCGCCTCCTCACGAGCTTGCCGGGTGAGGCCACCCCTGAAGCCTTGTGTCATCCGCCCTGCGAGGCTTGGCCCCTCGTGAGGGTCTTGAACTTAGGTTGATGATGACGGGCCATACTAGGCCACTGCTTGAGCCACGCCGCAGGCCGCAGGCAGGCAAGTCTGGGGACCCCCGTTCCCAGAACACCGACAGTAGCCCCCGGGCCCAAGGCACGCTCATACTTGGCTTAGCAGCAAAGCCAAAGGGCAAGTGCGGAGTGTCGCGGGCCCCAACAGCATGTGGCCTTGATCACCGCGTGGCGGTTGATTGGACGTGGGCGTCTCCACTTCCCCACTCTCCCCCAATATCCGCCTGGCTAGGTGGCCACGAAGCTTTACACAATTATTCCCCTTCGCTGCCCGCGTGCTTCCTGTTCCCGCTTCCAATCTGACTTGAGCTCTGCCCCCTCCGTCGCTATGGCGCCAACTAGCAAAGAGAAGGGGAAGAAGCCCGTGTCCTCATCCAGCTCATCTCCGGCAGTCGAGCCCGCCGTCGGTTGGTCGCTGGTGCTCAATCTGGAGGCCTTGGAGAAGATCCGCCCCGCACTCGCCTCCAGCTTCAATGAGTGCGGAAGGACGATGGTTTGGCCTGCGTCCCATGCCTCCATCGACAGGATTGTCACAGAGGTTCGATTCTCCATCGACGCCCCGTGGGCTGGCCTGGTTCCTCCTTTCTCCGCCTTTTTCAATACGGGCTTTCTCATTATCAGATCCATATGATGCATCTTGATCCCCAATCTGTTACCCTTCTTGCTGTTTTCGCCTTTGTCTGTGAAGCCATGGTGGGCATTGCTCCTTCCATTGCCCTCATGTGCCACTTCTTCTCCCTGCGCCTAACCGACCCATTGCAGTGCTCGGGGTGCGTGAGCTTCCAGGCCGTGGCAGAGACGGCCGCCTCGGGGATTGATTTTAGCCTTTCGCCTTCCATGAGTGGGTTCCAGAAGCGGTGGCTGTATGTGGATGTCGGAGTGCCCAGCCCCCTGCTCTCGCATCCGACATTGCCTGCTATCCCCAATCCGGGTTGGGGCCACGAGAGGCTCGTGAGCCCTCGGCTCTCCTTCGTCTGGCGCCGACTGGGGAGGTTGAGAGTGCTCGGTGTGACGGCGCCCCAGGTGGTGAAGGAGTTCCTCCAGTGCCATCTTGCTCCTTTCTAGCGCCACTCCCGGCCGATGTGGGCCCTGACTGGGCATCAGGACCGTGTGAGGCTCCAGGATACGGAGCTGGCGCCTGAAATGCTGAAGAAGGTTCTGGAGGTCTTGACAGGCGACCCCTCGCCGGGCGATATCCGGCATGGGGGCAGCCTCCTATATCTCTACTCGGGCGGAGCCGAGTTCACGAGGCAGATGCCTCATTTCGACGAATGGGGGTTGCGCCCGGCTGGCCTCGTGGGGCCTCGCGAGAATCCCGTCGCCGTGGCTCCCTTCCCCATTGCCAACATTGATCTTGCCTCGGGAGGGGGTGCATGGAGGCAAGCATCGCTGGAGGCTGGGGGATCTGGTGTCGAGATGCCGATGTCGCGTGGGGCTCCCGAGGCATCATCCTCTGGAGCTTGCGAAGCCCGTCCTGAGGCGGTCGTTGATGAGGGGGCGCAACTTGCGGCTCCCGAGGCAGAAGACCCTGAGGCCTCAGCAGGCCACCAAGAAGCGGTGCCCGACCGCTCCTCTCAGCTTGGTGCCCCTGAGGCAGGCTGCCTAGGCGCTTCTTCATCTGCGCCACGCGCCGGCCCTCACGTTGATAGCCTGGGTCGGTTCCGCATAGACTTCGATGCCCTCCGCAAGAGGAAGGAGTCTTTGAGTGGCAGTGAGCGCCCCTGCCGACCGTTGAAGCATAGGAAGTACTTCGCCATGGATGAGTAAGTACCTCATTCTTGTAATTCCTCAATTGATGGTCCCTTTCCTGACTGTGGCTCTTCAGGATCCCTCCTGCCAAGCTCGCGGAGTCTGCCGAGAAGCTACTTCCTCCGGCCTCGCCTCCATCGCTGGCCTTGGGTGTCCCGAGCTTGCATGCTGCCCCTGACACGAGTTCGGCCAAAGAGGCGAGCCGGCCTGCACGGTGCCTCGAGCCTGTGCGCTTGCCGCCTTTGCTTCGCGACCTCGCCCGGGGCGTGACCAGCCTGCCCCGGGCTCCTTCTCTGATCGTGGACGGCGAATGGTTGAAGTTGATCCTTGGCCCTTCTTCCGGGGATGGATCTGCGTCGGCCAGGGTCCCTTGCGGAACCCACCCAGCGATTGTGGGGGCGCCGGCCCCTGCCCCCCGCCGAGAGGGGGCGAGCCACTTCAGGGCCCTCCGCCAGTGCCGGCGGCGGAGGATGATATTGAAGACGTGCTCAAGCGAGCGCGGGAGCGCAGTGCCGTTCGCCAAGAGTTCCTCCGAAAAGCGATGGACGCGATGGGCCAGCTCGGTGGAGAGCTCGCAGACGTGGACGCGTGCCTGGAAGCTCAAGGCCTGTGGCTGGTTGAGGAGCAGCGCAAGCTGAAGGTGGCAGTCCACCTTGCGCGTCATCAGCGCGAACTCGACAACGCGAAGGCCGAAGCGTCCCTTACGGCCTCGGGAAAGGCCTTCTCCTGAGCTATTGAGGAGGGTCGGGAAGTAGACCAACGGCACGAGATCACAGAGAAATGCACGTGGGAGCTCCAAGCCTGGAGCACTTCCCTGGAGCAGCAAGTGGAGCTGCGCCAGGCCGCCCTTGCGTCACTGAAGGGGACCATCGAGGAGGAGGAGCTCCGGAGACGTGAAGAAGCACTGACGCTGGAGGCCGCCGAGCGCAATCTCGACCTTGAGTGGTTGGAGACGAGGGAGCGCCAGGTTACCCAGGCGGAGGACGACTTTGGCGCGTGGGAGGCCCGAATCCAAGAAGAGGTCCACCGCCGCGTGGCGGAAGTTCGTGTGGGTCTTGTGCGCGAGCACGACGAGAGACTAGAGCTGGTTGAAGCCGAGGCTGTAGGCAGGACTGCCGCCCTCAGGTCCAAGCTGACTGAAGCGACGCAGTGCGTGGAGGCCACCGCAGCCGCCCTGGTCTCGGCGCAGACTGAGTTGGCCTCCTCCCGCACCGAGCTGCTTCTTCTCCAACGGCGGGTTGATGATGCTGAGTCCATTGCACGGCAGAACAGAGAAGAAATTCTCCAGCGGCAGACTCTAGAGCATATGCATGGCCCCATGCTCCAAGCGCTCAGGGACAGGGCCAACACGGCCCTGGGCAATATCTGCGATGCGCACGCTCCGCAACCCCATGTGACCAACTATGTCGGTCATCTCCAGTTCTTCACTGACGTGATGACACATCTGGAGAATCGCTCTGAGAGAGCTCGCCAGCTTATCGAGGACAGGAGCTGCAGCCTGCTCGGGCTTGTCGAGGAGAGATCCCCACTTCGACTTCGACGCCGTCATTGCTCCGGTGCCCGTGGCCATTCGAGGCGACCTGGCGCAGTGGGTGGAGGACAACATGGATTCACTTGTCAGGGCCTTTGCTTCTGATGATGACAGGGTGGTAGTTGCTGCGGATGAAGGTGATGTGGTGAACGGCGGTGAAGATGGCGTCAATGACGGCGATGGTGATGCCAGTGACAGTGACAGCGGCGCCAGTGATGCCTCTGGAGGCGACCAAGAGGATGAAGGAAATATTCCCTAGAGGCAATAATAAAGTTATTATTTATTTCCTCATATCATGATAAATGTTTATTATTCATGCTAGAATTGTATTAACCGAAAACATGATACATGTGTGAATACACAGACTAACTTAATGTCACTAGTATGCCTCTACTTGACTAGCTCATTAATCAAAGATGGTTATGTTTCCTAACCATGGACATGTGTTGTCATTTGAGTAATGGGATCACATCATTAGGAGAATGATGTGATTGACTTGACCCATTCCGTTAGCTTAGCACTTGATCGTTTAGTATGTTGCTATTGCTTTCTTCATGACTTATACAAGTTCCTATAACTATGAGATTATGCAACTCCCGTTTACCGGAGGAACACTTTGTGTGCTACCAAACGTCACAATGTAACTGGGTGATTATAAAGGAGCTCTACAGGTGTCTCCAAGGGTACATGTTGAGTTGGCGTATTTCGAGATTAGGTTTTGTCACTCCGATTGTCGGAGAGGTATCTCTGGGCCCTCTCGGTAATGCACATCACTATAAGCCTTGCAAGCAATGTAGCTAATGAGTTAGTTACGGAATGATGCATTACGTAACGAGTAAAGAGACTTGCTGGTAACGAGATTGAACTAGGTATTGGATACCGATGATCGAATCTCGGGCAAGTAACATACCGATGACAAAGGGAACAACGTATGTTGTTATGCGGTTTGACCGATAAAGATCTTCGTAGAATATGTAGGAGCCAATATGAGCATCCAGGTTCCGCTATTGGTTATTGACCGGAAACAGTTATAGGTCATGTCTACATAGTTCTCGAACCCGTAGGGTCCGCACGCTTAAGGTTTCGATGATAGTTTTGTTATGAGTTTATGAGTTTTGATGTACCGAAGTTTGTTGGAGTCCCGGATGAGATTACGTACATGACGAGGAGTCTCGAAATGGTCGAGACATGAAGATTGATATATTGGAAGCCTATATTTGGATATCGGAAGCGTTCCGGGTGAAATCGGGATTTTACCGGAGTACCGGGAGGTTACCGGAACCCCCCGGGAGCTTAATGGGCCTACATGGGCCTTAGTGGAAATAGAGGGAAGCAAGGGGAGTGTGGGGCGCGCCCTCCCAAGGCCCAAACCGAATTGGTTTAGGGCAAGGGGGCCCGGCCCCCTCTTTCCTTCTCCTCCTCTCCCTTTCCTTCCCCTCTCCTAGTCCAACAAGGAAGGAGGGAGTCCTACTTCCGGTGGGAGTAGGACTCCCCATGGCGCACCCCCTCCTAGGCCGGCCGCCCCTCCCCCTTGCTCCTTTATATACGGGTGCAGGGGGGCACCTCTAGACACAACAATTGATCTCTTGATCTCTTAGCCGTGTGCGGTGCCACCCTCCACCATAGTGCTCGATAATATTGTAGCGGTGCTTAGGCGAAGCCCTGCGACGGTAGAACATCAAGATCGTCACCACGCCGTCATGCTGACGGAACTCTTCCCCGACATTTTGCTGGATCGGAGTCTGGGGATCGTCATCGAGCTGATCGTGTGCTAGAACTCGGAGGTGCCGTAGTTTCGGTGCTTGATCGGTCGGGCCGTGAAGACCTACGACTACATCAACCGCGTTGTTCTAACGCTTCCGCTTTCGGTCTACGAGGGTACGTGGACAACACTCTCCACTCTCGTTGCTATGCATCACCATGATCTTGCGTTTGCGTAGGAATTTTTTTGAAATTACTACGTTCCCCAATAGTGGTATCAGAGCCGGGTTTTATGCGTAGATGTTATATGCACGAGTAGAACACTAGTGAGTTGTGGGCGATACAAGTCATACTGCTTACCAGCATGTCATACTTTGGTTCGGCGGTTTTGTTGGATGAAGCGGCCTGGACCGACATTACGCGTACGCTTACACGAGACTGGTTCTGCCGACGTGCTTTGCACACAGGTGGCTGGCGGGTGTCTGTTTCTCCAACTTTAGTTGAACCGAGTGTGGCTACGCCCGGTCCTTGCGAAGGTTAAAACAACACTAACTTGACGAACTATCATTGTGGTTTTGATGCATAGGTAAGAACGGTTCTTGCTCAGCCCGTAGCAGCCACGTAAAATTTGCAACAACAAAGTAGAGGACGTCTAACTTGTTTTTGCAGGGCATGTTGTGACATGATATGGTCAAGACGTGATGCTATATTTTATTGTATGAGATGATCATGTTTTGTAACCAAAGTTATCGGCAACTGGCAGGAGCCATATGGTTGTCGCTTTATTGTGTGAAATGCAAATGCCCTGTAATTGCTTTACTTTATCACTAAGCGGTAGCGATAGTCGTAGAAGCAATAGATGGCGTAAACGACAACGATGCTGCGATGGTGATCAAGGTGTTGCGCCGGTGACGATGGTGATCACGACGGTGCTTCGGAGATGGAGATCACAAGCACAAGATGATGATGGCCATATCATATCACTTATATTGATTGCATGTGATGTTTATCCTTTATGCATCTTATCTTGTTTTGATTGACGGCAGCATTTTAAGATGATCTCTCACTAATTATCAAGAAGTGTTCTCCCTGAGTATGCACCGTTGCGAAAGTTCTTCGTGCTGAGACACCACATGATGATCGGGTGTGATAGGCTCTACGTTCAAATACAACGGGTGCAAAACAGTTGCACACGCGGAATACTCAGGTTAAACTTGACAAGCCTAGCATATACATATATGGCCTCGGAACACGGAGACCGGAAGTTCGAACGTGAATCATATAGTAGATATGATCAACAAAGTGATGTTCACCATTGAAACTACTCCATCTCACGTGATGATCGGACATGGTCTAGTTGATTTGGATCACGTGATCACTTAGATGACTAGAGAGATGTCTGTCTAAGTGGGAGTTCTTAAGTAATATGATTAATTGAACTTAAATTTATCATGAACTTAGTACCTGATAGTATTTTGCTTGTCTATGTTTGTTGTAGATAGATGGCTCGTGCTGTTGTTTCGTTGAATTTTAATGCGTTCCTTGAGAAAAGCTAAGTTGATAGATGATGGTAGCAATTACACAGACTGGGTCCGTAACTTGAGGATTATACTCATTGCTGCACAGAAGAATTACGTCCTGGAAGCACCGCTGGGTGCCAGGCCTGCTGCAGATGCAACCGACGACGATAAGAACATCTGGCAGAGCAAAGCTGATGACTACTCGATAGTTCAGTGTCCCATGCTTTACGGCTTGAAACCGGGTCTTCAACGACATTTTGAACGTCATGCAGCATATGAGATGTTCCAGGAGTTGAAGTTAATATTTCAAGCAAATGACCGGATTGAGAGATATGAAGTCTCCAATAAGTTCTATAGATGTAAGATGGAGGAGAATAGTTATGTCGGTGAACATATACTCAAAATGTCTGGGTATAATAATCACTTGATTCAACTGGGAGTTAATCTTCCTGATGATAGTGTCATTGACAGAATTCTTCAATCACTGCCACCAAGCTACAAGAGCTTCGTGATGAACTATAATATGCAAGGGATGGACAAGAGTATTCCCGAGCTCTTCGCAATGCTAAAGGCTGCGGAGGTAGAAATCAAGAAGGAGCATCAAGTGTTGATGGTCAATAAGACCACAAGTTTCAAGAAAAAGGGTAAAGGGAAGAAGAAGGGGAACTTCAAGAAGAACAACAAGCAAGTTGCTGCTCAAGAGAAGAAACCCAAATCTGGACCTAAGCCTGAGACTGAGTGCTTCTACTGCAAGCAGACTGGACACTGGAAGCGGAATTGCCCCAAGTATTTGGCGGATAAGAAGGATGGCTTGTGAACAAAGGTATATGTGATATACATGTTATTGATGTGTACCTTACTAATGCTCGCAGTAGCACCTGGGTATTTGATACTGGTTCTGTTGCTAATATTTGCAACTCGAAACAGGGACTATGGATTAAGCGAAGATTGGCTAAGGACGAGGTGACGATGTGCGTGGGAAATGGTTCCAAAGTCGATCTGATCGCGGTCGGCACGCTATCTCTACATCTACCATCAGGATTACTTTTAGACCTAAATAATTGTTATTTGGTGCCAGCGTTGAGCATGAACATTATATCTGGATCTTGTTTGATGCGAGACAGTTATTCAATTAAATCAGAGAATAATGGTTGTTCTATTTATATGAGTAATATCTTTTATGGTCATGCACCCTTGAAGAGTGGTCTATTTTTATTAAATCTCGATAGTAGTGATACACATATTCATAATGTTGAAGCCAAAAGATGCAGAGTTGATAATGATAGTGCAACTTATTTGTGGCACTGCAGTTTGAGTCATATTGGTGTAAAGCGCATGAAGTAACTCCATACTGATGGACTTCTGGAATCACTTGATTATGAATCACTTGGTACTTGTGAACTGTGCCTCGAGGGCAAGATGACTAAAACGCCGTTCTCCGGAACTATGGAGCGAGCAACTGATTTGTTGGAAATCATACATACTGATGCATGTGGTCCAATGAATATTGAGGCTCGCGGTGGGTATCGTTATTTTCTCACCTTCACAGATGATTTGAGCAGATATTGGCATATCTACTTGATGAAACACAAGTCTGAAACATTTGAAAAGTTCAAAGAATTTCAGAGTGAAGTGGAAAATCATCGTAATAAGAAAATAGAATTTCTATGATCTGATCATGGAGGAGAATATTTGAGTTACGAGTTTGGTTTACATTTGAAACAATGCGGAATAGTTTCGCAACTCATGCCACCCGGAACACCACAATGAAATGGTGTATCCGAATGTCGTAATCATACTTTACTAGATATGGTGCGATCTATGATGTCTCTTACTGATTTACCGCTAGGGGTTTATGCTTTAGAGATGGCCGCATTCATGTTAAATAGGGCACCATCAAAATCCGTTGAGACGATGCCTTATGAACTATGGTTTGGCAAGAAACCAAAGTTGTCGTTTCTTAAAGTTTGGGGCTGCGATGCTTATGTGAAAAAAACTTCAACCAGATAAGGTCGAACCCAAATCGGAGAAATGTGTCTTCATAGGATACCCAAAAGGCACTATTGGGTACACCTTCTATCACAGATCTGAGGCAAGATTTTTTTTGCTAAATTCGGATCCTTTCTAGAGAAGGAGTTTCTCTCGAAAGAAGTGAGTGGGAGGAAAGTAGAACTTGATGAGGTAACTGTACCTACTCCCTTATTGGAAAGTAGTTCATCACAAGAATCGGTTCCTGTGACAACTACATCAATCAGTGAGGAAGCTAATGATATTGATCATGAAACTTCAGATCAAGTTACTACTGAACCTCGTAGGTCAACCAGAGTAAGATCCGCACCAGAGTGGTACGATAATCCTATTCTGGAAGTTATGTTACTTGACCATGGCGAACCTACGAACTATGAGGAAGCGATGATGAGCCCAGATTCCGCAAAATGGCTTGAGGCCATGAAATCTGAGATGGGATCCATGTATGAGAACAAAGTATGGACTTTGGTTGACTTGCCCGATGATCGGCAAGCCATCGAGAATAAATGGATCTTGAATAAGAAGACTGACGCTGATGGTAATGTAACTGTCTACAAAGCTCGACTTGTTGCAAAAGGTTTTCGACAAGTTCAAGGGGTTGACTACGATGAGACTTTCTCACCCGTAGCGATGCTTAAGTCTGTCAGAATCATGTTAGCAATTGCCGCATTTTATGATTATGAAATATGGCAAATGGATGTCAAAACTACATTCCTGAATGGATTTCTGGAAGAAGAGTTGTATATGATGCAACCGGAAGGTTTTGTCGATCCAAAAGGTGCTAACAAAGTGTGCAAGCTCCAGCGATCCATTTATGGACTGGTGCAAGCCTCTGAGAGTTGGAATAAACGCTTTGATAGTGTGATCAAGGCATATGGTTTTATACAGACTTTTGGAGAAGCATGTATTTACAAGAAAGTGAGTGGGAGCTTTGTAGCATTTCTGATATTATATGTAGATGACATATTGTTAATTGGAAATGATATAGAATTTCTGGATAGCATAAAGGGATACTTGAATAAAAGTTTTTCGATGAAAGACCTCGATGAAGCTGCTTACATATTGGGCATCAAGATCTATAGAGATAGATCAAGACGCTTGATTGGACTTTCACAAAGCACATACCTTGAAAAAGTTTTGAAAAAGTTCAAAATGGATCAGGGAAAGAAAGGGTTCTTGCCTGTATTACAAGGTGTGAAGTTGAGTCAGACTCAATGCCTGACCACAGTAGAAGATAGAGAGAAAATGAAAGATGTTCTCTATGCTTCAGTCATAGGCTCTATCATGTATGCAATGCTGTGTACCAGACCTGACATATGCTTAGCAATAAGTTTGGCAGGGAGGTACCAAAGTAATCCAAGAGTGGATCACTGGATAGCGGTCAAACATCCTGAAATACCTGAAAAGGACTAAGGATATGTTTCTCGTTTATGGAGGTGACAAAGAGCTAGTCGTAAATGGTTACGTCGATGCAAGCTTGGACACTAATCTGAACGATTCTAAATCGCAAACCGGATACATGTTTATATTGAACGGTGGAGCTGTCAATTGGTGTAGTTCTAAAAAAAGCATCATGGCGGGATCTACATGCGAAGCGGAGTACATAGCTGCTTCGGAAGCAGCAAATGAAGGAGTCTGGATGAAAGAGTTCATTTCTGATCTAGGTGTCATACCTAGTGTATCGGGAAAAATGAAGATCTTCTGTGACAATACTGGTGCAATTGCCTTGGAATCCAGATTTCACAAGAGGACCAAGCACATCAAGAGACGCTTCAATTCCATCCGGGACCAAGTCCAGGTGGGCGACATAGAGATTTGCAAGATACATACGGATCTGAATGTTGCAGACCTGTTGACTAAGCCTCTTCCACGAGCAAAAAATGATCAACACCAAGACTCCATGGGTGTTAGAATCATTAATGTGTAATCTAGATTATTGACTCTAGTGCAAGTGGGAGACTGAAGGAAATATGCCCTAGAGGCAATACTAAAGTTATTATTTATTTCTTCATATCATGATAAATGTTTATGATTCATGCTAGAATTGTATTAACCGGAAACATGATACATGTGTGAATACATAGACAAACTTAATGTCACTAGTATGCCCCTACTTGACTAGCTCATTAATCAAAGATGGTTATGTTTCCTAACCATGGACATGTGTTGTCATTTGATTAACAGGATCACATCATTAGGAGAATGATGTGATTGACTTGACCCATTCCGTTAGCTTAGCACTTGATCGTCTAGTATGTTGCTATTGCTTTCTTCATGACTTATACAAGTTCCTATAACTATGAGATTATGCAACTCCCGTTTACCGGAGGAACACTTTGTGTGCTACCAAACGTCACAATGTAACTGGGTGATTATAAAGGAGCTCTACAGGTGTCTCCAAAGGTACATGTTGAGTTGGCGTATTTGAAGATTAGGTTTTGTCACTCCGATTGTCAGAGAGGTATCTTTGGGCCCTCTCGGTAATGCACATCACTATAAGCCTTGCAAGCAATGTAGATAATGAGTTAGTTACAGAATGATGCATTACGTAATGAGTAAAGAGACTTGCCGGTAACGAGATTGAACTAGGTATTGGATACCGACGATCGAATCTCGGGCAAGTAACATACCGATGACAAAGGGAACAACGTATGTTGTTATGCGGTTTGACCGATAAAGATCTTCATAGAATATGTAGGAGCCAATATGAGCATCCAGGTTCTGCTATTGGTTATTGACCGGAAACAGTTCTAGGTCATGTCTACATAGTTCTCAAACCTGTAGGGTCCGCACGCTTAAGGTCTCGATGACAGTTTTATTACGAGTTTATGAGTTTTGATGTACCGAAGTTTGTTCGGAGTCCCGGATGAGATTACGGACATGACGAGGAGTCTCGAAATGGTCGAGACATGAAGATTGATATATTGGAAGCCCACATTTGGATATCGGAAGTGTTCCGGGTGAAATCGGGATTTTACCGGAGTACCGGGAGGTTACCGGAACCCCCCGGGAGCTTAATGGGCCTACATGGGCCTTAGTGGAAATAGAGGACAGCAAGGGGAGTGTGGGGCGCGCCCCCCAAGGCCCAAACCGAATTGGTTTAGGGCAAGGGGGGCCGGCCCCCCTCTTTCCTTCTCCTCCTCTCCCTTTCCTTCCCCTCTCCTAGTCCAACAAGGAGGGAGTCCTACTCCCGGTGGGAGTAGGAGTCCCCATGGCGCGCCCCCTCCTAGGCCGGCCGCCCCTCCCCCTTGCTCCTTTATATACGGGGGCAGGGGGCACCTCTAGACACAACAATTGATCTCTTGATCTCTTAGCCGTGTGCGGTGCCCCCCTCCACCACAGTCCTCGATAATATTGTAGCGGTGCTTAGGCGAAGCCCTGTGACGGTAGAACATCAAGATCGTCACCACGCCGTCGTGCTGACAGAACTATTCCCCAACATTCTGCTGGATCGGAGTCCGGGGATCGTCATCAAGCTGAACGTGTGCTAGAACTCGGAGGTGCCGTAGTTTCGGTGCTTGATCGGTCGGGCCGTGAAGACGTACGACTACATCAACCGCGTTGTTCTAACGCTTCTGCTTTCGGTCTACGAGGGTACGTGGACAACACTCTTCCCTCTCGCTGCTATGCATCACCATGACCTTGCGTGTGCGTAGGAATTTTTTTGAAATTACTACATTCCCCAACAGAGGATGCAGTGAGCGACATGTCTGATTGATCCTGTATCCCCCTGCTGTTTATCCTGCGTAGAAAAACTCGGGCGCGACCCTAGAGGTTGTAAGGATTGTTTAGGAAATACACCGAATGCGCGCCCGTGTGATGTTGCGGGCCCCGCGATGGGTTAATTGTTGTGGTTTACCTTTAGCCCGGGCGTGCCGTGGGTAGGCTTGAGAGGCTACAATTCTTCGTGGGTCCTCTGGGGGACCTGCTGACCATGTGGTGAGAGCCTCGCGAGGGAGATTGCTGGCTGCGGGACGGCATGCATGCATGTGCTGAGCCCAACCCCGCCCACGAGAGGCTCACGAGGGAGAGGAAGCTGGTGCGAACCCCTAATAAGGGTAGAAACCAGAATGCAAGAAAACACATGAATCGAGACAAAACATCCCTCCCCGCACACACGCAAATGCAAATTCAACTTCAACTTAAATCCGAAGCAAGGAAGCTCGACCACAGAAAGGGAGGTAAAAAGCAAAAGGCTGCGTCCGGCACGTAGTCTAGTCTTCGACGTCTTCTCACCAGTGCGGAGCTAGTGCTGCCACTGGGCATGGGAGGGAGCCCCCGAGGCCCGAGGGCGGCTCTCCGGAGACTCCGAGGCATGCACAGCCCCAACTCATTATTACGTGAGAGTGTCACAGGCGGCGAGCTTCACATGCATTGGGCCTTCTTCACAGGTACCAGCCTTGCTTCATATCGCCAGACGAGGGCCCCGCCTTGCGCCACCCTCGACCACCATTGACGGCGACCAGAAACCAAGGACGACGCCAATGGGGTAAAGGGGAAGCCAGCGGTTCCCCCGACGACCACGGGTCCTCTGCTGGGGGCAGGCCTTGCAGCACCTCCCCAACAGAGGGCCTACCTTCGAGAAACAACTTGCTCCGCGCGCCGTGGGGAGGGGCCTGGCTCCCGGCCCCTCTCCTGCTACCCCCAGTGCGCCCCTCCTGGCGGAAGGCAGGCTGCCGAGCTGGGGCAGCCTTCCGCTGTAGTGACCTGAACCCCTTGCGACCCATGGTTAGCATAAGCTTGCTTCTGAGGAATTAGTGGTACCCGATAGCTGCTGCCGCCAACACGATTGGTGAGGCTTCCTTGCGGCTCCTGGAAAGGCTCGGCTTCTGGCGTCTCTTCCTCCCAGCCTGGCCCGAGGAACGAGCCATGGTCGTCTTCCAGCGCATATTCCCGGTCCACCATATCGGGCATGTAAGCCTCCAAGGCTGCCACCCCGAAGGCTTCGCTGTAGTGCCCCATGCTCCACGCGGCTTGGCTCGAAGCGCCGTCTTGGGGGTGATAGGGCGGCGGCCCGCCCGGGCCGTAGGCGGCGATGCGCATCCCCTCGCTCGCCGGGGGTGGTGCTAGTGCAACTTGGTGCCCTGCGTCGATGGTTGAGCTGGTGTTGATGAAGGCTTGGGGTATGCCTGAGGGTGCACGGGCGCGGATGGGCCCGCCTTATGATCCGCCTGGGGCCTGGGGTGGAAGCTGGACGCAAAAAGGAGGCGCCCCTGAAGCTGCGGCATCCAGGAGCTCGGCGGCGCGCTCCAGCAGCACGTCATGGCCGCTCTCCTATAGCCGGCACCGTAGCAGTTCCCGAGCCACCGTGAGGGCGGCCTTCATATTTGCCTGTTCCCGTCGGGTGTGTGGCGCTGTGGCCGCGGTGTGGTTTGAGGCCCTTGCTGCTGATCGCAGCTGCCGCGGAGTGAGGGCAGGCGGCGCTTGACCGCATCGCCCGTGCCCTACAGCGTTCTATAGAGTGCGGGCTGCCTGAGGCGCGGGGTTGAGGTCACCTTGGGCAGGCGGCGCAGCATGGGCAGGCCATGCCGCCTAGCGGTCGGCGTTGGCCGTCGGGTCGCCGGACATGGATGCGACGAAGCAGCAGAACGCAGATCGGCGGGAAGAGGATTTCGGCGCACCCCTACCTGGCGCGCCAAATGACGGATATCGGGTTCCGACAAAATCCTTAAGGTTTGAACTCTAGGGTGCGCATGAAGATCTTCTTCCTATCGATCCACGCCCCAAAACCTCACCATTAATCTAAGCTACACGATGAACAACACAAGGGACACAAGGTTTATACTGGTTCGGGCCACCGTTGTGGTGTAATACCCTAATCCAGTGTGTGGTGTGGTGGATTGCCTCTAGGGCTGATGGTGAACAGTACAAGGGACGAACATCCTCGCAATGGGTGTTCTTGTGGTGGTGTGCTTGGAGAGGAATTGCTCCGTCTCTATTGGCTCTAGGTGAGATCCAGATGCCTTCTACTGTGGTGGCTATCTCTATTTATAGAGGCCCTGGTCCTCTTCCCAAATATTGAGCGGTAAGGGAGCCAACAACGGCCATTTTGAAGGGGGACAACTAGTACAAGCTATCCTGACTAAAATTGGTCTTCGACTGCCAAAGGCACTAGCGATGACGCCGTCTTGGGCTCCACGATGATCTCCGTCCTGTCGTCCTGCTGGTCTTGGTCTTGTTGCACCGATATGGAAACCTTTGCTTGATGCCTCGGTACTCCGCGCCTGTGCTTGCCCCCTTTGCACCAAAGAGGAAACGAGGACACTGCGCTGGCTGGCGCCCGCCTGGTCTCGATCGTCATGGCTTGCATCACGAGCACCTCGTGAGGTACTTCTTGCCTTGATCTCTCGGCCTCCTGGCGAGCCTGCCTGGTGAGGCCGCCCTTGAGGAAGCCTTGCATCGTCCGCCCCGCGAGGCTTGGCCCCTCGCGAGGGTCTTGAACTTAGGTTGATGATGATGGGCCATACTGGGCCACTTCTTGAGCCACGCCGCAGGCCGCAGGCAGGCAAGTCTGGGGACCCCCGTTCCCAGAACGCTGACAGTGAAGTAGCAAAAGCAGGGTCATATTTCATTCTAGCATTCAGAGTTTTTTGTTTAAGTTTAGCTAATAACTTCTTAAGATCAAATCTATCATTGCAAGCAAAAAGATCTCTAGCAGTTTCTTCATCCATAACATAACCCTCAGGAACAACAGGCAATTCATACTTAGGGGGAGAACCTTCATCATCACTATCTTCAATAATATCATCGTTAATAATTTCATTCTCTCTAACCCTAGCAAGTTGTTCATCAAGATGTTCACCTAATGGCACAGTAGTATCAAGCATAGAAGTAGTTTCATCATAAGTATCATGCATAGCAGAAGTGGCATCATCAATATCATGCGACATATCAGAATTCATAGTAGTAGCGGGTTTAGGTGTCGCAATCTTACTCAAAATAGAAGGAGAATTTAGTGCAGAGCTAGATGGCAGTTCCTTACCTCCCCTCGTAGTTGAGGGAAAAATCTTAGTTCTTTCGTCTTTCAAGTTCCTCATAGTGATCAGCAGATATAAATCCCAAGTGACTCAAAGAATAGAGCTATGCTCCCCGGCAATGGCGCCAGGAAATAGTCTTGATAACCCACAAGTATAGGGGATCGCAACAATTTTTGAGGGTAGAGTATTCAACCCAAATTTATTGATTCGACACAAGGGAAGCCAAAGAATATTCTCAAGTATTAGCATTTGAGTTGTCAATTCAACCACACCTGGATAACTTAGTATCTGCAACAAAGTATTTAGTAGCAAAGTAGTATGATAGAAGTGGTAATAGTGATAAAAGTAACGATAGCAGTTTTGTAGTAGTTGTAATAGTAGCAGCGGAAAAGTAAATAAGCAAAGCACAATATGTGAAAAGCTCGTAGGCATTGGATCAGTGATGGATAATTATGTCGGATGTGATTCCTCATGTAATAGTTATACCATAGGGTGACACAGAACTAGCTCCAGTTCATCAATGTAATGCAGGCATGTATTCCGAATATAGTCATACGTGCTTATGGAAAAGAACTTGATGAAATCTTTTGTCCTACCCTCCCGTGGCAGCGGGGTCCTAATGGAAACTAAGGGATATTAAGGCCTCCTTTTAATAGAGAACCGGACCAAAGCATTAGCACTTAGTGAATACATGAACTCCTCAAACTACGGTCATCACTGAGAATTATCCCGATTATTGTCACTTCGGGGTAGTCGGATCATAACATATAATAGGTGACTATAGACCTGCAAGATAGGATCAAGAACTCACATATATTCATGAAAACATAATAGGTTCAGATCTCAAAATCATGGCACTTGGGCCATAGTGACAAGCATTAAGCATAGCAAAGTCATAGCAACATCAATCTCAGAACATAGTGGATACTAGGGATCAAACCCTAACAAAACTAACTTGAATACATGGTAAATCTCATCCAACCCATCACCGGCTAACAAGCCTACGATGGAATTACTCACGCACGGTGGTGAGCATTATGAAATTGGTGATGGAGGATGGTTGATGATGACGATGGCGATGAATCCCCCTCTCCGGAGCCCCGAACGGACTCCAGATCTACCCTCCCAAGAGAGATTAGGTCTTGGCAGCGGCTCCATATCGTAAAACGCGATGAAACTTTCTCTCTGATATTTTTCTTCGTGAAAGCAAATATATAGAGTTGGAGTTGAGGTCGGTGGACATCCAGGGGGCCCACGAGGCAGGGGGCACGCCCAGGGAGAGGGGGCGCGCCCCCCACCCTCATGGACAGGGTGTGGGCCCCTGGCCTTGATTCTTTTGCTAGTATTTTTTATATTTTCCAAAAATAATCTCCATGGATATTCAGGTCATTCCGATAACTTTTGTTTCTGCACAAAACTAACACCATGGCAGTTCTGCTGAAAACAACGTCAGTCCGGGTTAGTTTCATTCAAATCATGCAAGTTAGAGTCCAAAACAAGGGCAAAAGTGTTTGGAAAAGTAGATATGACGGAGACGTATCAGACATCGGGTCCGGCCGTTTGACGAAGGACGCGCGGCAGTTCAACGGACTGTGTCTGGCCGGCCGAGGTCCCGCCGGAATTGGCCATATGTGGCGACGAGGCTGACGGAACCAACTGGCCTGAAAGAGGAGGCGGTGGCACGCAGGGCCACTGCGTCCATGGCGGCGAATGGAGGTGTTAGCGGGGGCGACAGTCACACCAGCGGTGGGGAACAGGGGCCCTGGTGGATCTTAGTGAGGCCGCGGGGGCGGGAGAAGGTGGTGGCGATGGGCGAGGGAACCGGAGGGGGTGAGAGGGAGGCCGGCGGCGCTGGGTGGAGGAAGGACGAGTGCTGGGGTGGAGGAAAGACAGCGGCACTGGTAGAGGGAGGCGGCCGGAGCAGGCACAGGGACGCTGTTGGCGCGGCTTGGAGGGAGTCAGCCGGCGGGCGCGCAGGGTGGAGGGTGGCCGGCGGGCGCGTAGAGGGTCGCGGGTGGGCGCGCGGGATGGAGGCTGGCCGGCGGCGGCACATATTGGAGAAGGCCATCGGGAGGTTAGATAAGCTGGGAGGTGGGTTTGGGCCACACTGGTTCAGGCGCGGCGCGCCCTATAGAGACGGACAACAACAGAATAATATTCTGTTACTAGTAACAAAATAGTCCAGCCCTATATATATATATATGATCGGTTCTACGAGAAATTCTATTTATATATATGCATAACGTGTACAATATGTAGTATCATAAAATACCAGCAAACGAAAAAGAACTAAATGGAAAACACAAAATTAAAGGGAAAATAAATAATAAAACCAAACCCCCCAAACCTTTTAGTACCGGTTGGTGTTACCAACCGGTACTAAAGGGTTCCCCGCCCCCGGCGCTGGCACGTGCCACATGGTGGCCCTTTAGCGGCGGTTCGTGCATAATGGTACTAAAGGGGGGACCTTTAGTCCCCACCCTTTAGTGTCGGTCACAGAACCAGAGCTATAGCCCTGTCGTGGTGGGCGCACGACAGATGCCATGGGATGGCTAAAGAGAGGAGGAGGCTCGAGGGCACTGGTGGGCTCTAGAGGCGGGGTTGGTATGAGCGAGCGCAGGACGCAAGACATACCCAGGTTCGGGGCTCTTCGAAGAGATAACACCCCTAGTCCTGTCGAGTGTAGTTTGATGTTCGATAGTACAATGTTGCTCCTAGAGCTGTATGGAGGAGGAAGGAGGGCTGGCCAAGGCTTAGGCTGCTCCTTCTCCCCGAGTGGATGTTTACTGTTTTGGTGGCTAGTTCCTCTCTTGCTTGCTTACTTGCCCGTATGCATGGGCTCCTGGGGGGTTTTATAGGCCAACCCCCCAGGGGTGCAATGGTAATGTTACAAGTTAGTGGGTCCGGGTTGTCGGCGTCCAGGGACCCGGGCTGGGACCCGCTGGGGGCCTACGGTTCGCCGGGTTCCCCAAGGTGCGGGCCCCGCGTGCCTAGGGGAACTGTGCGCCGTCTTGTCGACCGTTAGGGCGTGGCCGAGTCGAATCGTGTACAGTGGCGCTCCGTCAGGTCGCCGCTTGCTGTCGTCAGTGGTGATGGCGGTGGCACTATAGCCACACCGGCCCTGGTCAACGGGTAGGTGAGGGGCACTATTACCATGTCCCGGCTGACCAGAGGCATGGGCAGGGCACTGTTGCCTTGGTCATCAGTGGATGAAGACTCGTCCCATCGTACGGCCTGGATGGGACGGGAGCTGACCCATGGCTGGATTGCGGAGCACGCCACGGGTGGAGCTGGCTTGTTGAGGAAGCCTTAGTTGTACCGGGTTCGGCCGTCTTGTACTAGTTGTTGAGGCCGAGTCGACATGTCTAGCCAGGTCGGAGAGTTTGGCCGAGTTGCGGGGTTTGGTCGGGTCGAGCGACCCGGCCAAGCGCGTGCCGGCTTGAGGGGCGACGCCGGCCCTGTTGTTTTTGAAAAGGATCCGGGTTCCGTTGCCTGCCCAGGGTTCATCCCCCCGACAGTAGTCCCTGAAGTTGTGAAGGTCCGCCGTCTTCGGATGAGTGTCGGGTCCGGCAACACCCACTGTGTGCCGGTTTTCTCAGAAACCGGATAGCGGCGTCCCGGCGGGGGCGGGAACCGAGGAGTCCATCGAATCTTGGGCAATCCCTCGGGCCGCGCGGGCGCAACATGGTGCCCGGAAGTCGGAGGGGCCTGACAAGCCACGCGCGTGACGGGACTGGACGACGGGCTGGGGCCCGCCGCCGCGCGCCCTTGGCCCTTGCGCTCGGATTTATTGCGGCGTCCGGGGGACGGTTGCCCTTCCCCGGGTAGTTATTGCGTGCGTACGTGCGCACTTATTGCGGGGTAGTGGAAAGGGCGAGTGCAATCCCACTCCCCCACGTTCAAACCGAGGGTTATAAATTGGGAGCAAGGGGGGCGGCGGACATTATTCTCACTCGCGCCCTCCTGCCCCTTTGCTCTTGCTCTACTTCTTGCGACCAATGCACTGCGACGCCCGTTGCTCCGATCAGAACTTCGCCGTCGTCACATCTTCTTTCTTCCTCTCCTGCTTTCATCGATGGTGCTGCCGTTGGGCTCTTGGATGGGCTCGAACGTCACCACCGAGGACATAGCCAATCTACGCGCGATGCGACGCTTGCCGCGGGGGACGGATATCACCGTCCATCTGCCGTGCGGCGAGCAGAGGCCACAGCCCGAGGAGTCGAAGCGCGTGGTCTTCCTCATGCATTTCGAGCGTGGATTTGGGTTGCCAGCAAGCACCTTCTTACGCACGCTCCTGGAGTTCTTCGGGCTCCAGCCTCACTGTCGGTGTCAAAACCGGCGGATCTCGGGTAGGGGGTCCCGAACTGTGCGTCTAGGCGGATGGTAACAGGAGACAAGGGACACGATGTTTTACCCAGGTTCGGGCCCTCTCGATGGAGGTAAAACCCTACGTCCTGCTTGATTAATATTGATGATATGGGTAGTACAAGAGTGGATCTACCACGAGATCAAGGAGGCTAAACCCTAAAGCTAGCCTATGGTACGATTGTTGTAATGTATGTTGTGTCCTACAGACTAAAGCCCTCCGGTTTATATATACACCGGAGGAGGCTAGGGTTACATAGAGTCGGTTACAATGGTAGGAGATCTACATATCCGTATCGCCAAGCTTGCCTTCCACGCCAAGGAAAGTCCCATCCGGACACGGGACGGAGTCTTCAATCTTGTATCTTCGTAGTCTTGGAGTCCGGCGGATGATGACAGTCTGGCTGTCCGGACACCCCCTAGTCCAGGACTCCCTCAGTAGCCCCTGAACCAGGCTTCAATGACGATAAGTCCGGCGCGCATAATGTTCGGCATTGCAAGGCGGGTTCCTCCCTTGAATAATCCAGAGAAGATCATGAACACCAGGATAGTGTCCGGCTCTGCAAAATAAATTCCACATTCCACCGTAGAGAGAAAAAATATACACAAGTCCAATCTGCCGACGTATTGTGCGGCATGACATCACACCGCCACCAAGCCTTTATTTGAATTGTTTTTTATTATACCACCTCAACACGTTTAGCGAAGCGGTTTCCTTGGCACATCCTGTCGAAGTAGAGATCGTGTTCCCCTTATTCCGGGATTCTCATCAATATGGACGTGGGTAACCCAACCGTGCCCGTCGCCACGTCTCCTCTATCGAAGGTGAATCACGAACGGTCACGGAGACGGCTCTTGGTATTTTCCCCCTTTATAAGAGGACCAAGGCTCGTTTCTTTTCTTCAATCTTCCATCGAATCTTCTCCTTGCTCCAAGTTCCAACACCCAGAGCCCCAGATTCAAGCGCTTCGGATCTTCAACCATGTCCAGCTCCGACCTCTAGGGTCGGTGGATGCCCTCCTCCGTTATGGAGGAGGACGTGCTAAAGCTGCGTGAGGCCGAGTACCTATCCTACGAGATTTCACACAGGTTGCCCGCCCAAGGGCAGGCCGTGCCCACTCCCGAGCCCGGTGAGTACGTCGTCTTCGTATCCCACCTCCGTCGGGGTTTAGGCTTCCCGACGGACCCCTTCGTGAGAGGGCTCATGTTCTACTATGGGCTGGATTTTCACGACTTGGCTCCGGAGTCCATCCTCCATATCTCCGCATTCATTATCGTCTGTGAAGCCTTCCTCCGCGTCACCCCCCACTTCGGCCTGTGGCTGAAGACCTTCAATGTGGAGCCGAAGATGATCGGGAGGCGTCAAGCGGAGTGCGGCGGGGCGGCCATAAGCAGAAGGGCCGACGCCCCGTGACCCGAGGGCTCCTTCCAAGAGGAGCTCGGCTTGTGGCAGCAGGAGTGGTTCTACATCACCACTCCGAAGGGCAGCAAGCAAAAGCCGCCGCCTTCATTCCGCCCAGGACCTCCACGCCGACTGATGTCATGGGTCAACCAAGGGCTCAATTGGGGGCCGTCCGAAGACGCGCCCTTATTGCAGGGCCGGATTCGAGACCTCCAGGCGAGGGAGATCAATCTGGTTGTGGTGATGCAGGTTATGCTAATCAGGCGTCTTCTGCCCTGCAAACGCCGTCCTCTCCGGTTATGGGAGTTCAATCTGGAGGGACCTCGAACTCTCCAACACTTCATGGGTGCGACACCCGTGGAGATGTACAAGTTGTTCTTCGGACCGCAGGTAGCGTGTCCGGAATTGACCGAGGACGCAGGCTTAAGCTGCAATCGCCTGGATACTTAGGTAAGTAGCTCAGAGTGCGGACGTTCTGTTTATTTGCTTTTCTAGAATTCGCCTCCTGATCCATTACTCTTCATCAGGAGTGGGTAGCGCGATCGAAGCTGATAAGGTGTCTGGCCCCCCTCCCAGAGACCGCACTGGAGCCCGTGCTGGTCAGAATGTTGGAGGTCACGCCCGAAGAAAGGGGCGATGGGGAAAATAGAAGAGTTAATACCTCGCCCAAGGGGGCGCCTGAAGAGGGGGGGATCAAAAATCCCTCCTTCCAGGGGGAGAAGAGGACCGCCTCCGAAGACCTGGAGGCCAAAGCCTCTAAGCGGGGGAAGAAATCTTCACCGGAGGGTCCTGCGTCCGGGGAGAACCCGGACGTACAATCGTCTCTAAAGGATCAGCCCTCCAGCGAGCCGTGAGTAGGGAAAGGGGAGTTCATTAATAAGAAAATACCTCCATTTGTGCTTCTGTGGATAACCGAAATTTTACTTTACAGTTCGGATTTGCGGACTTCTCAGATGAGTTCGTCTTCGGGGGATCTTCGTCCGGAGATGATGGAGAGCGAAACGCCTCCGTCTGCTGCGTCACCGGACAGGGCAGACGAGCCTGAAGTATCGTCACAGAGGGTATCCCAGAGCCCGATGGAGCCGGAGAGTTCGCTTGAGAGGGCGTCCGTTTCAAAAGATCACCGTGCTTTGATGAGTATGGTGATTGGAAGGATTTCATCCGCCGAAATCGAATTGCATAATGCCGTCAGGAGTTTGCTGGCGGGATTTGAGGTACGCAAGAACGACGCACCTTTTTGACAGTTTTGCACATGGAAGTGCGCCCTGTATAGATAGTAGCCCCTGAGACTCGGCAGGTTGTCGAAAGCGACAGCGTGCCGAGGATCAAAATCGCAGGTATTGAATGTTGTCCTTCCTATGTAGGTGGCGGATAGTCCGGGAGCTAGCCGGACTAGTGGAGTTGTCGAGTTAATGCGGCAACTTGATGTGGCGGATGCGGACATCGCGCTTATCAACCGGCGACTTGACGAGTTGCAAGGTAAATGAATTCTCCGCGGTCTCTTATTTGAGGGAGCCAAAGCTCGCCTCTGATAATATATATGCTGTGATACTGACAGTGCTGCTGCTGTGGAGAGCCTTCGGGTCGAACTTGCTCAAGCTAAGGAGCAAGTCCGAAGGAGTGATGCGACTGCCTCGAGGGCGGCCGAGGAGTTGAAAGCCGAAAAGGCTGCACACTGCCTAAGCAGGGAAAAGATGGCCGAATTGGCCGTGAAATTAAAAGATGCTGCTGACCGCAACGAGGCTCTTGAAAAGGAGCGCTTATCGGAGGGGGAAAACCTGGGGAAGGCCACCGCCGAGGCCAAGGATGCCCGTTCGGCAATGCGGGCTATGAAGGAGGAGTTGCGCCAGGCCGGAGATATTGTGGCTGGCAAGCCATTTCTGCTGCGTCGACGGTTTATGGATCAAAAATATTCCCAACTTGGCCAGCTGTGGGGTCCGGAGGATCCATATATGGACTGAGCGGCAAGTGCGGCTCATGTCGTTGAGCACTTCCGGAGCCAGAAGGATCACAAGACGGAAGAGCTATTTTGGTCTCAATTCCATAGTCCGGGTCGTTCACTTCCGTTGACCGACCGGTTGGCCGAATGGGCTGAGCTAAATAGATTGTCCGGACTTGCCATGACTGATATCGTGGCTCATGTCTGGCCAGAGAGGCCCAAGGCGACGAGCTATTTCGGCTTATTGCAGCAATTTCTTGGAGCGGTGCCGCATATCAAGGAGATGAAGTGGTCGGCCTGCATAGAAGGCGCGCGAATGGCCCTTGCCCGTGTGAAGACACATTGGACAGAGATGGATGCCACCGCTATTGCCGCCCAGGGTTCGGACGAAAGCCGGTTACCCGCCGAGCACTATTTTGGGGAAGTTATGCGTGGCGCTCATGTAATAGAGTCGCAGTGCTCAAAAAATGTTACGTTCAAATGAACGTTTTTATCTTGTAAGACAATGATTATAATGTAACCACTTTTTATACTTGTGCGTCCCAAGTATTAAAATATCTCCTATGCGGCCGTTTATGTATACATTTGTATAACCTGAAAGATTGCAGTCTTCGGCTTCAGCCCCCACGCACAAGGTGCGGGGGTGTTCGCAAAAATAGCGTGTTTTCACACTTAATCCGACGTCTCGGTCCTGTTGAGAAGGTGGTAGCGTAGCAAACAAGGCAATCCAGACTATGATGCTTTATCACTTTCACTTAGCCAGTGGAGTTCGAGGGTGGGGCTACGATATAGCCCCTTGGGGCACCGCGCTTCTCCGAATTCGGGGCGCGTGTGTGCCTGACCGGGAAACGATTCTTCGTCAAAGCGGGGAATTCTAAACATTCCGGTAGTCGATCGAGTGGTTGACCAGTCTCTCACTGTATCATGACAGTCAGTTTTCGGCTTTCTCTACTGAGGTGCTCACCCAGCCGAACTGGGGCACAATCGCAGTAGTTCTCCTGGTGCCGCGTTAGCCGATGATACGGAACGTAAGGCAGCAAAACACAGGAGCCGGGCAAACCCAACATTTGACCAAAGACATGATTCGGAGCTGATGCATATAAGGCCTAACTCGAGACGCCGAACACTCCCTAAGGTGTTCGGTCTTTGTAATAATGGGCAGAACAATGCCCTGAGCCCCTAGTGTCCAGGTACGGGCATGGTCTTCTGACGCGGCCGATGCCAAAACGTCAGGCTCCGCTTTGGTTATAATGAGAAACCAAGGGATTATAACAACAAGAGACAGTAAAAAAGGTTTACGCAGGGTCTTAATCTGAAAAGAATCCTCGCGACGGGTCCCTACTGCACGTCTGCGCCTGTGTCTCCGTTGTGCTGTTATCCTGGACGGGTGTGCACGTTGTTCATCTGTAAAAAGAGAGGAACTTAGTTTAAAAGGAATTTGTGCAAAATATATACGAAGTAAGAAATATAGGTAGTTAAAGCGGAGTCTGTGTGAGTTCGTTGTTGCTTGTGTGCGCAGCCCCTTGTGAAGGGGTGTGCGGCTAGGGAGCCCCTAGCTTATTTATGCCGGACTCGTCTAACCGTGTCCGGGGTCTTTAAATGACCCTCGCACTGAAATGATGCCACATGGACCGGGCATCTTGAGTGTAAGAGACGCGTAATGTGGTATGGCGTTGAAGCGGACAAAGGCCTCTCGTCCCAAGAGTGCTTGATAGCCACTTTTAAATGGGACGATATGAAAGATTAGTTTTTCGCGTCGAAAGTTGTTCGGTGATCCGAACACAACTTCTAGTAATAGGGAGCCTGTGCACTTGGCGTAAGGGCCTGGCGTCACTCCTTTAAAGGAAGTGCGGCTGCGTCGAATTTTAGTAAGGTCTATCCCCAACTTGCGGATTGTGTTTGGATACAGCAGGTTTAAGTCGCTGCCTCCATCCAACAGGACTTGTGTGAATTGTAGTCCGTCGATTATAGGATCCAGTATCAGGGCAGTCCATCCTGCATTTCGAACGCTTCTGGAATAATCCAGGTGGTCGAAAGTGATTGGTCTTGATGTCCAATCTCTGTATTCCGCTGGGTTGGACCGTGCGAGACCCGTTTTAATGGGTGCCGCACTGTTTTTCCGTATTATCACATGAAGTGAATTTACTACTTTGACCTCTTGTGGGAAATTCTTTTGTTTTCCGGTGCTCTGCTAGTGGGGTTTATCATCTTCTCTTGACGCGTCGAGCCCCTTGTGTTCGGCGTTTAGTCGGCCGGACTGTTTGAAAACCCAACAATCTCGATGGGTGTGGTTTGCAGGCCTTCCGGGGGTACTGTGGATTTGACATATCCGACCCAAAATCTTGTTTAAGTTGGATAGCTCACCGCTGTTATCCTTAAGAGGCGGTGTTTTGTTGTTTGGCCGCGAGGTTTTGAATCCGGTGTTGACTGCCGTGCTCTTTGGGCTTTTCTCTTTATTCCGGCGCTGCTCTTTTTTGCGCCGTGATTTTCCATTTCCATCTCTGATCTCGGATGTACTTGGGTCGCTAGTGCTGCATCTTGCTAGCCAGCTATCCTGTCCCGCACAAAAGCGGGTCATGAGGCTTGTTAGCACGGACATTGTCCTCGGCTTCTCTTGGCCGAGGTGTCTGGCGAGCCATTCGTCTCGGACGTTGTGTTTAAAAGCTGCTAAGGCTTCAGCGTCCGGACAGTCGACTATTTGGTTCTTTTTGGTGAGGAACCTGTTCCAGAATTTGCGGGCTGACTCTTCGAGCTGTTGAGTTATATGACTTAGATCATCTGCATCCGGAGGGCGGATATAAGTTCCTTGAAAATTTGCTCTAAACGCGTCGTCGAGCTCTTCCCAACTTCCAACAGTGTTTTCTGGGAGGCTTTTGAGCCAATGACGGGCTGGCCCTTTGAGCTTGTGGGGTAGGTATTTTATGGCATGGAGATCGTCTCCTCTAGCCATGTGTATGTGTAGTATATAATCTTCTATCCAGACTCCAGGGTCTGTTGTTCCGTCATAGGCCTCTATCTTCATAGGTTTAAATCCTGCTGGGAATTCATGATCCAGCACCTCGTTGGTGAAACATAGTGGGTGAGCGGCGCCCCTGTATCTGGGTGCACCGCTGTCTTCGGACACTTGTCGTGTTGCATTGTTTCCTGGGCCCCTCTTCTTTGGCCCGTAAATGGACCTGGCTGGGCCATCTGTCTTTCCAGGGTCGTTAGTCGGCTTATGTGCGGCGCCGCTTTCAGATTTTGGCCTATCATCTGGCCGTCTATCCAACCAGGCGGCCTCTTTGTTTTTTGACTGTGGGGGCTCTATGGCCTCCTCATCAAATTCTGGCAGTAGCTTGCGCTTCGGGTAGCTCTTTGATTGATGGTCATTGTCGTATTTGTCTGCGGTTTTGAGCACTTTGCTCCACCTCATTCTGAGTGTATCTTCCGCTGTTTTGAGCTTCCGTTTTTCCTTCTTCAAGCTTCTTGCGGTGGCAACGAGTCTTTTCCGAAGGTTTTTATTCTCCGACGGTGTGTCCGGCGTGAGGTCGCCTGGACTGTTGTTTTCGCCGGGCCTGGATTGATTATCCGACTCGTCTTGTTTGGACGGTTGCTTGTCTGCGTGTTCGTCGTCCGCTGGTTTGCCCTGCTGTATTGCTGGGTCATTAGGAGCGCTGTTGTTGTCAAGGCGGGACTTAGTGCGGCGTCTGCATCGCCGTTTTGGTTGTTTGTCGGCGGGATTATCTTCTGCCGCGCCCTGTTGGTCCTCGTTATCACTTCCTTTTGGGGTGTCCACCATGTATACGTCGTATGACGAGGTGGTCTTCCCTTGCCTTGTAGGCACTGTTTCCTGTTCATCTCCGACATCGTCGTCCATACCGTCGATGTCTTCGGAGTCATAGTTTAGCATGTCGGTAAGATCGTCGACTGTGGCTACAAAGTGGGTGGTGGGTGGGCTCTGAATTTCTTCGTCGTCCGTATCCCAACCATCCTGGCCATAATCCGGCCAGGACTCTCCGGATAGCGAGAGATGCTTTAGCGAATTTAGGATGTCGCCAAAGGGCGAGTGTTGGAAGATGTCCATGGCGGTGAATTCCATAACTGGCGCCCAATCAGATTCGATTGGCAGGGGTGCGGGAGGTCCGGAGTCCGGCGAGGAGTCCGGCACCTCGGAGTCACGAGCTTCGCGAGGGACAAGGGTAGTGTTCGGCTCCATCGTAGTGGGAGTTGGAGCCCCCGAGGCGGTGTCCAACCACCGGTCCTCGATCTGGGCGATTGGCTCCGGTCTAAAGGCCGGAGCGGATTTTTGTGCGGCCACCAAGGCACTGTTCGGCGGCAGAGCTAGATCGTGCCCATTGTAACAGTGCGGCGCGCTTGGCTGTGGCTTGAGCCCGTCGAAGATCAAGTCTCCGCGGACGTCGGCCGTGAAGTTTAGGCTTCCGAATCTGACCTGATGGCCAGGGGCGTAGCTTTCGATCTGCTCCAGATGGCCAAGTGAATTAGCCCGCAGTGCGAAGCCGCCGAATACGAAGATCTGTCCGGGGAGAAAAGTCTCACCCGGGACAGCGTTGTTGGTCGAAGATGCCATCGAGCCTATCGGTGACGACACAGAGGAACTCTCAATGAAAGCACCAATGTCTGTGTCAAAACCGCCGGATCTCGGGTAGGGGGTCCCGAACTGTGCGTCTAGGCGGATGGTAACAGGAGACAAGGGACACGATGTTTTACCCAGGTTCGGGCCCTCTCGATGGAGGTAAAACCCTACGTCCTGCTTGATTAATATTGATGATATGGGTAGTACAAGAGTGGATCTACCACGAGATCAAGGAGGCTAAACCCTAAAGCTAGCCTATGGTATGATTGTTGTAATGTATGTTGTGTCCTACGGACTAAAGCCCTCCGGTTTATATAGACACCGGAGGAGGCTAGGGTTACACAGAGTCGGTTACAATGGTAGGAGATCTACATATCCGTATCGCCAAGCTTGCCTTCCACGCCAAGGAAAGTCCCATCCGGACACGGGACGGAGTCTTCAATCTTGTATCTTCATATTCTTGGAGTCCGGCGGACGATGACAGTCCGGCTGTCCGGACACCCCCTAGTCCAGGACTCCCTCACTCACTATCTCGGCGCCGGCGCCGACGTCCAGCTTTCGGGCTTCGTCACCCTCTACGAGGGGTATCTGGGGGTCGAGCCTATGGTCGACCTCTGGGCACGCTTCTTCTCCCTGAAGCACCAGGGCCCGACGGCCGGAGAGTTCGCCGACTGCGGCGCCGCCGTTATCTCGAAGTGGTCGGGGGTGGACTGCCCCAAGATCCCGCTGGAGGATTCTGCCAAGAAATGGCAGAACTCCTTCTTCTACGTCCGCAACTTGGGTGCGGACCGCATCGATCTTCCGGCCTTCGCCATCGCACCGCCGCGGGCGAAGATGAACTGGGGCTACTCCCCCAGGCGCCCATCGCAGGAGATTCTCGATCTCTGCAAGCGGGTGGCAGTGATGAGGATGCGTGAGGGGCTCTCCGGCAACGACCTCATCGCTGCGTTCATCATGCGCCGGGTTCTCCCATTGCAGAGGCGCTGCTGCCTCATTAGCGAGATGGCCGGCCTTCAAGATCCCAACCGCATGGGATCGACGCGCCTGACGGCGAAGCAGATCGCGCGCCGAGTGAACGACATCTCCAAGGCCAACCTTGGGAGGACTGGCGGTTCGGAAAGTGCCGTACAGCGAGTCGAATCCGGCACCACAGGTGAGTGTTTGGTCGCCTTACTTTGCTGCTACGCATCTCCTCATCCGTTCTGATGTGACGCGGGAGGTGCTTCTGTATGCGATCCGACATCCTTACGCCCGGGCTCCATCGCAGGTGGTGCCGGTGGCACCGGAGGAGCCCGCGGCCCACGGCGGGGAGGAGGAAGCCGAGGCCGACACCGACATTAGGCGTCGTGCGGGTAAGTCTTGTTTTTCTCTTTGTGTTTCTCGAGTTGTTGACTGATACGTCCATTTTGCATCATGCTTTTATATCAATATTTATTGCATTATGGGCTGTTATTACACATTAAATCTCAATACTTATGGCTATTCTCTCTTATTTTACAAGGTTTACCATGAAGAGGGGGAATGCCGGCAGCTGGAATTCTGGCTGTAAAAGGTGCAAACGTTGGAAACCTATTCTGCACAACTCCAAAAGACCTGAGACTCCACGAAACAACTTTTTAGATTTAATAAGAATTTTTGGGCAAAAGAAATAGGCCAGGGGGCCCACCCCTATCTCCTGGGCCCCCTGGTGGGCCTCCGGCGTCCATCTTCTGCTGTATCATCACTTTCCCTCTGGAAAAAATCGTGGGCAAGCTTACGGGACGAAACTCCGCCGCCACGAGGCGGAACCTTGGCAGAATCAATCTAGGGCTCTAGCGGAGCTGTTCTGCCGGGGACACTTCCCTCCGGGAGGGGGAATTCATCACCAACGTCATCACCAACGATCCTCTCATCGGGAGGGGGTCAATCTCCATCAACATCTTCACCAGCACCATCTCATCTCAAAACCCTAGTTCATCTCTTGTATCCAATCTTGTATCAAAAGCACAAATTGGTACCTGTCGGTTGCTAGTAGTGTTGATTACTCCTTGTAGTTGATGCTATTTGGTTTACTTGGTGGATGATCATATGTTCAGATCCTTTATGCATATTATTACCCCTCTGATTATGAACATGAATATGCTTTGTGAGTAGTTACGTTTGTTCCAGAGGACATGGGTGAAGTCTTGCTATTAGTAGTCATGTGAATTTGGTATTCGTTCGATATTTTGATGAGATGTATGTTGTCTCTCCTCTAGAAGTGTTATGTGAACATCGACTACATGACACTTCACCATTATTTGGGCCTAGAGGAAGGCATAGGGAAGTAATAAGTAGATGATGGGTTGCTAGAGTGACAGAAGCTTAAACCCTAGTTTATGCGTTGCTTCGTTAGGGGTTGATATGGACCCGTATGTTTAATTTTGTGGTTAGGTTTACCTTAATACTCCTTTTTGTAGTTGCGGATGCTTGCAATAGGGGTTAGTCATAAGTGGGATGCTTCTCCATGTTAGGGCAGTACCCAAGTGCCGGTCCACCCACATATCAAATTATCCAAGTACGGAACGCGAATCATATGAGCATGATGAAAACTAGCTTGACGATAATTCCCAATGTGTCCTCGGGAGCTCCTTCTTCATTATTAGAATTTGTCCAGGCTTATCCTTTGCTACATAAAGGATTGGGCCACCTTGCTGCAATTTATTTACTTTATTTACTTTTGCTCGTTACCATTTATCTTATCACGAAACTATCTATCACCTACTATTTCAGTGCTTGCAGAGAAAACCTTACTGAAAACTACTTATCATTTCCTTCTGCTCCTTGTTGGGTTCGACACTCTTACTTATCGAAAGGACTACGATAGATCCCCTATACTTGTGGGTCATCAAGACTCTTTTCTGGCGCCGTTGCCAGGGAGATTAGCGCTCTTGGTGAGTGGAACTTGGTAAGGAAACATTTATATAATGTGTTGAAATTTTCTGTTACTTGTCACTATGGAAACTAATCCTTTGAGGGGCTTGTTTGGGTTATCTTCACCCCAACCAGAAGAGAAAAGAGATGCTCCTCAACCTACTGAACCTTATGAAAATATTCACTTTGAGATTCCTTCGGGTATGATAGAAAAACTACTAGCTAATCCTTTTGCAGGAGATGAAACATTGCATCCCGACTTACACCTTATCTTTGCGGATGAAGTTTGTGGATTATTTAAGCTTGAAGGTATTCCCGATGATGTTGTCAAAAGGAAGGTCTTCCCTTTATCTTTGAAGGGAGATGCAATGACATGGTATAGGCTATGGGATGATACGAGATATTTGAATTATAAGCGGTTGAAGTTGGAATTTCACCAGAAGTTCTATCCTATGCATCTTGTTCATCGTGATCATAATTACATATATAATTTCTGGCCTCGCGAAGGAGAAAGCATCGCTCAAGCTTGGGGGAGGCTTAAGTCAATGTTATATTCATGCCCCAATCATGAGCTCTCTCGGGAAATGATTATTCAGAATTTTTATGCTCGGCTTTCTCTTGATAATCGCAACTTGCTTGATACTTCCTGTGCTGGTTCCTATATGCTGAAGACTATTGATTTCAAATGGGACTTATTGGAAAGAATTAAATACAACTCTGAAGATTGGGGTTCCGACGATGGTAAGGAGTCAGGTATGACACGTAAGTTCGATTGTGTTAAATCTTTTATGGATACCGATGCTTTCCGTGGATTTAGCTCTAAGTATGGACTTGACTCTGAGATAGTAGCTACTTTTTGTGAAACTTTTGCTACTCACGTTGATATCCCTAAAGAGAAGTGGTTTAAATATAATCCTCATGTTGAAGTTAAAGTAGTTGCACCTATTACAGTCGAAGAAAAGACTATTACATATAGTGATCCCATTATTCCTACTGCTTATGTTGAAAAACCTCCTTTTCCTGTTAGGATAAAAGATCATGTTAAAGCTTCGACTGTTGTTCATAAGGGTAATACTAGGACTTACACACCTCCTGAAAAAATTAATGTTGAACCTGGTATTGCTATGATTAAAGATCTCTTGGATGAGGACTTAGATGGGCATGTCATCTCTTTCTTGGGTGAAACTTCTAATATTGCTAGACCCGATACTAAGACACGTAGACCTGTTGTAGGCACGCCTGTTATTTCTGTTAAAATAGGAGATCATTGTTATCATGGTTTATGTGATATGGGTGCTAGTGCTAATGCGATACCTTATGATCTCTATAAAGAAATTATGCACGACATTGCACCCGTTGAATTAGAAGACATTGATGTTACTATTAAGCTTGCTAATAGGGACACCATTAAACCTATTGGGATTGTTAGATATGTTGAAGTCTTGTGTGGGAAGATTAAATACCCTGCTGATTTTCTCGTTCTTGGTTTCCCACAAGATGATTTTTGTCCCATTATTTTTGGTAAACCCTTCTTGAATACTGCTAGTGCTAAGATTAATTGCGAAAAGAATATTGTCACTGTTGGCATAGATGGTATGTCTCATGAGTTTAATTTTGCTAAGTTTAGTAGACAACCTCGTGAAAGGGAACCATCTAGTAAGGATGAAATTATTGGTCTTGCTTCCATTGCTTTTCCACCAACTAATCCGTTAGAACAATATCTGCTAGACCATGAAAATGATATGTTTATGAAGGAAAGGGAAGAAATGGATGCGTTCCTTAAACAAGAACCTATGCTGAAACATAACCTTCCCGTTGAAATTCTTGGGTATTCCCATCCACCCAAGGGTGATCCCGTGTTTGAACTCAAACCGTTACCTGATAATCTTAAGTATGCTTATCTTGATGAAAAAGAAATATATCCTGTTATTATTAGTGCTAACCTTTCCGAGAAAGAAGAAGAAAGATTATTGAAAACTCTGAAGAAGCACCGAGCTGCTATTGGATATACTCTGGATGATCTTAAGGGCATTAGTCCCACATTATGTCAACACAAAATCTCAGTGGAGAAAGATGCCAAACTAGTTAGAGATCCTCAAATACGATTAAATCCCAAAATGAAGGAAGTGGTAAGAAAGGAGATACTAAAACTCCTAGAGGCAGGTATTATTTATCCCATTGCTGATAATGAATGGGTAAGCCCTATCCATTGTGTCCCCAAAAAGGGAGGTATTACCGTTGTTCCTAATGATAAAGATGAATTGATCCCACAAAGAATTATTACAGGTTATAGGATGGTAATTGATTTCCATAAGTTAAATAAAGCTACTAAGAAAGATCATTACCCTTTACCTTTTATTGATCAAATGCTAGAAAAGCTATCCAAACACACACATTTTTGCTTCCTAGACGGTTATTCTGGCTTCTCTCAGATACCTATTTCAGCGGGGGATCAATCTAAAACTACTTTTACTTGCCCTTTTGGTACTCTTGCTTATAGACGTATGCCTTTTGGTTTATGTAATGCACCTGCTACCTTTCAAAGATGCATGATGGCTATATTTTCTGATTTTTGTGAAAAGATTTGTGAGGTATTCATGGATGACTTCTCTGTCTATGGATCCTCTTTTGATGATTGTTTGAGCAACCTTGATCGAGTTTTGCAGAGATGCGAAGACACTAGTCTCGTCCTGAATTGGGAAAAGTGTCACTTTATGGTTAATGAAGGCATTTTCTTGGGGCACAAGATCTCCGAGAGAGGTATTGAAGTTGATAAAGCCAAAGTTGATGCTATTGAAAAGATGCCATGTCCCAAGGACATAAAAGGTATAAGAAGTTTCCTTGGTCATGCCGGTTTTTATAGGAGGTTCATTAAGGACTTTTCTAAAATCTCTAGGCCTCTGACTAATTTATTGCAAAAAGATATTCCTTTTGTCTTTGATGATGATTGTGTAGAAGCATTTGAAACACTTAAGAAAGCTTTGATCATTGCACCTATTGTTCAGCCACCTGATTGGAATTTACCTTTTGAAATTATGTGCGATGCTAGTGATTATGTTGTAGGTGCTGTTTTAGGGAAAAGAGTCGATAAGAAATTGAATGTTATCCATTATGCTAGCAAGAATCTTGATACAGCTTAGAGAAATTATGCTACCACTGAAAAAGAATTCTTAGCAGTTGTGTTTGCATGTGATAAGTTTAGACCTTATATTGTTGATTCCAAAGTTACTATTCACACCGATCATGCTGTTATTAAATATCTTATGGAAAAGAAAGATGCTAAGCCTAGACTCATTAGATGGGTTCTCTTGCTCCATGAATTTGACTTGCATATTATTGATAGAAAAGGAGCTGAGAACCCTGTTGCAGACAACTTGTCTAGGTTAGATAATGTTCTTGATGACCCACTGCATATTAATGATAGCTTTCCTGATGAACAATTAGCGGTTGTCAATGCTTCTCGTACTGCTCCTTGGTATGCTGACTATGCTAATTACATTGTTGCTAAATATGTACCGCCTAGTTTCACGTACCAGCAAAAGAAAAAGTTCTTTTATGATTTAAGACATTACTTCTCGGATGATCCACATCTTTATAAAGGAGTAGATGGTATTATTAGACGTTGTGTGCCTGAGCATGAACAGGAACAAATTCTATGCAAGTGTCACTCTGAATCCTATGGAGGACACCACGCTAGAGATAGAACTGCACACAAGGTACTACAATCTGGTTTTTATTGGCCTACTCTTTTCAAAGATGCTCGTAAGTTTGTCGTATCTTGTGATGAATGTCAAAGAATAGGTAACATTAGTAGACGTCAAGAAATGCCTATGAATTATTCTGTTGTTATTGAACCGTTCGATGTTTGGGGCTTTGATTATATGGGACCTTTTCCTGCCTCTAATGGTTATACACATATTTTAGTTGCTGTTGATTACATTACTAAGTGGGTAGAAGCTATTCCAACTAGTAGTGTTGATCATAACACTTCTATTAAAATGCTCAAAGAAGTTATTTTTCCGAGGTTTGGAGTCCCTAGATATCTTATGACTGATGGTGGTTCACACTTTATTCATGGTGCTTTCCGTAAGATGCTTGCTAAGTATGATGTCAATCATAGAATCACATCTCCTTATCACCCGCTGTCTAGTGGTCAAGTAGAGTTGAGCAATAGAGAGCTCAAGTTAATTTTGCAAAAGACTGTGAATAGATCTAGAAAGAAGTGGTCCAAAAAACTTGATGATGCATTATGGGCCTATAGAACTGCATACAAAAATCCTATGGGTATGTCTCCATATAAGATGGTTTATGGAAAAGCATGTCATTTACCTCTTGAACTTGAACATAAAGCATATTGGGGTGTTAAAGAGCTCAATTATGACTTCAAACTTGCCGGTGAGAAAAGGTTATTTGATATTAGCTCACTTGATGAATGGAGAACCCAAGCATATGAGAATGCCAGGCTTTTCAAAGAAAAAGTCAAACGCTGGCATGATAAGATGATACAGAAGTGTGAGTTTAACGTAGGAGATTATGTGTTATTGTGCAACTCTCGTTTAAGATTTTTTGTAGGAAAACTTCTCTCAAAATGGGAAGGTCCCTACGTTATCGAGGAGGTCTATCGTTCTGGTGCTATAAAAGCAACAACTTTGAAGGCACAAATCCGAGGGTGGTAAACGGTCAAAGAATAAACATTATATTTCAGGTAATCCTATCAATGTTGAAACTAATATTATTGAAACCATAACCCCGGAGGAATACATAAGAGACACTTTCCAGAACGTTCCAGACTCTGAAAAGGCATAGGTACGTGGTACGGTAAGTAAACCAACTCCAAAACAACTCTAATGGCAATTTTTATCAGTTTTGGATTATTTAAGGATTTTAGGAAGAAAGAAGTAGTCCGAAAGGGACACGAGGCTCCCACGAGAGAGGAGGGCGCCCCCCCTGTACGGCGCGCCCCCTGTCTCATGGCACCTCGTGTGCCTCCCGGACTCTGTTTTCTTGTATGTTACGTATTTTGGTCAGTAAAAATTCAATATATATACTCCCGAAGGTTTTGACCACCGTATCACGCAAATATCCTCTGTTTTCGTTTCGAGCTATTTCTGTTGCAGATTTAGAGCACCATGACTTCTCCCTCCTCCAACAACGAAGACAAGGATGCTTGGCTATTGAAGATAGAGTTGAAAAGAGAGGAACTAGAAGAGATCAACAAGGATGAAGGGGTCAAGAAGGCCATGGAGGCTCAAGCTCCGGTGGTGAAAGAAGAAGACATCCCTCAACCTTTACCTAACCTTTTCACTCCAACAGAGATTGAAGCTTTCAAGATGATTGAGTTAGCCCGCATACAGAACAAGTACCTCACAGAGGAGAATATTTTGTTGAAGGATCATATTGCTGGGCTCAAGGGCATTATCCGCAAGTTGGAGGAGCTTTTACGCTCGATGTGCGATTATCCACCGTCATCATCACCACCTCCATCACCCCCGACGAAATAATCACATTGGTATGGGCACTCCCCTTGGCAACTTCCAAGCTTGGGGGAGGTTCCCCGGTGTCGTATCACCATCACACTCCTATCTTTACCGCTTTATTTAGTTCGATCCTTTTAGTAGTATCTTGATCTATTAGTAGTTGAAGTTTTTGATATCAAGTAGTTTTGAGTTTTGCTTTGTGATCTCTTTATGTCATCGAGTCTGTGTGCTATCTATAATAAAGATTAGTGTTGAGTCAAGGGCTTCGCTATGATTGCTTTGATCTTGAGAAAGTAGAAAGAACAAAAGAGTTCATATTGATCTTATGGATAGTGATAACTTCAAACATAGAAAGTATGAGGCATAAAAAATGTTGAGAGTTGATGAACGTAGCCTTGGTCATCGTTGCAATTAATAGGAAGTGATAAGGAAAGAGGGGTTCACATATAAATATATTATCTTGGACATCTTTTATGATTGTGAAGCACTCATTATGTATGACATGCTAAAAGAGTTGATGTTGGATAAGGAAGACAATGTAATGGTTTATGTTTTCTGACATCTCAGTTAAATTATATTGTCATTGACCTTCCAAACGTGTTGAGATTGCCTTTCCCCCTCATGCTAGCCAAATTCCTTGCACCAAGTAGAGATACTACCTGTGCCTCCAAATATCCTTAAACCCAGTTTTTCCATGAGAGTCCATAATACCTACCTATGGATTGAGTAAGATCCTTCAAGTAAGTTGTCATCGGTGCAAGCAATAAAAATTGCTCTCTAAATATGTATGACTTATTAGTGCAGAGAAAATAAAATTTGTACGAACTTGTTCTGGAAGTAATAAAAGCAACGGATTGCATAATAAAGGTCCACATACAAGGGGCAATATAAAGTGATGTTCTTTTGCATTAAGATTTTGTGCATCAACCCTAAACGCACATGACAACCTCTGCTTCCCTCTGCGAAGGGCCTATCTTTTACTTTATGTTTTACTTTATGCTTGAGTCAAGGTGATCCTCACCTTCCCCTTTTTATTTTTATCCTTCGGCAAGCTCCTCGTGTTTGAAAGATCATGATACATATATCCAATTGGATGTAAGTTGGCATAGTCTATTATTGTTGACATCACCTAAAGGTGAATACATTGGGAGGCAACACAATAAGCCCCTATCTTTCTCAGTGTCCGGCTGAAACTCTATAACCACAAGTATTGCGTGAGTGTTAACAATTGTAGGGGACTACGAGATAGCTGAGTATGTGAGCTTGCTGAAAAGCTCTATTAATGACTCTTTCTGATGTTACAATAAATTGCAATTGCTTCAATGACTGAGATTATAGTTTGTTAGTTCCCAATGAAGTATTTGAGCCATACTTGATATTGTGAATTGCTTATTACTTGAACATAGGAAACATATGACAAAATCCATATATGTTGTTGTTATTAGAATAATCATGATGCCCTCATGTCCGTATTTTATTTCTATCGACACCTCTATCTCTAAACATGTGGACATATTTTTCGATTTCGGCTTCCGCTTGAGGACAAGCGAGGTCTAAGCTTGGGCGAGTTGATACGTCCATTTTGCATCATGCTTTTATATCAATATTTATTGCATTATGGGCTGTTATTACACATTATATCTCAATACTTATGGCTATTCTCTCTTATTTTACAAGGTTTACCATGAAGAGGGGGAATGCCGGCAGCTGGATTTCTGGGTGGAAAAGGAGCAAACATTGGAAACCTATTCTGCACAACTCCAAAAGACCTGAGACTCCACGAAACAACTTTTTAGATTTAATAAGAATTTTTGGGCAAAAGAAATAGGCCAGGGGGACCACCCCCTATCTCCTGGGCCCCCTGGTCGGCCTCCGGCGTCCATCTTCTGCTATATCATCACTTTCCCTCTGGAAAAAATTGTGGGCAAGCTTACGGGACGAAACTCCACCGCCACGAGGCGGAACCTTGGCGGAATCAATCTAGGGCTCTGGCGGAGCTGTTCTGCCGGGGACACTTCCCTTCGGGAGGGGGAAATCATCACCAACGTCATCACCAACGATCCTCTCATCGGGAGGGGGTCAATCTCCATCAACATCTTCACCAGCACCATCTCATCTCAAAACCCTAGTTCATCTCTTGTATCCAATCCTGTATCAAAACCACAAATTGGTACCTGGTGTTGCTACTAGTGTTGATTACTCCTTGTAGTTGATGCTATTTGGTTTACTTGGTGGAAGATCATATGTTCAGATCCTTTATGCATATTATTACCCCTCTGATTATGAACATGAATATGCTTTGTGAGTAGTTACATTTGTTCCTGAGGACATGGGTGAAGTCTTGCTATTAGTACTCATGTGAATTTGGTATTCGTTCGATATTTTGATGAGATGTATGTTGTCTCTCCTCTAGTGGTGTTATGTGAACGTCGACTACATGACACTTCACCATTATTTGGGCCTAGAGGAAGTCATAGGGAAGTAATAAGTAGATGATGGGTTGCTAGAGTGACAGAAGCTTAAACCCTAGTTTATGCGCTGCTTCGTTAGGGGTTGATATGGACCCATATGTTTAATGTTGTGGTTAGGTTTACCTTAATACTCCTTTTTGTAGTTGCGGATCCTTGCAATAGGGGTTAATCATAAGTGGTATGCTTGTCCATGTTAGGGAAGTACCCAAGTGCCGGTCCACCCACATATCAAATTATCAAAGTACCGAACGCGAATCATATGAGCGTGATGAAAACTAGCTTGACGATAATTCCCAATGTGTCCTCGGGAGCTCCTTCTTCATTATTAGAATTTGTCCAGGCTTATCCTTTGCTACATAAAGGATTGGGCCACCTTGCTGCAATTTATTTACTTTATTTACTTTTGCTCGTTACCATTTATCTTATCACGAAACTATCTATCACCTACTATTTCAGTGCTTGCAGAGAAAACCTTACTGAAAACCGCTTATCATTTCCTTCTGCTCCTCATTGGGTTCGATACTATAACTTATCAAAAGGACTACGATAGATACCCTATACTTGTGGGTCATCATTGACCGCGGCACAGCACGGGCGATGCTGACGCCAGTTGTTCGTGCAGTGGCGTCGGGCGGGAGAGGCGGCGACGCGGGCGGAGCTAGGTCGTCGCATGGGGCGGCGCCGAGCCACCCACACGGGAAAGATAGTGCACCTCGGCCCCGGGCACTAAAGTGCACAGCAGACCTGGCCATGAGCGGGAGGCCGTCCAAGAGGAAGCGTGGCACTGGGCATGGGAGGCCGGCTCCCGTCTCGGTCCTAACAGGGTAAGTTTCTTCTCCTGTATGCGTCCGGACTGTCGAGCTAGCCTTGTTTTTTGCTCATTCTGTCTTCTTCTTCAGGTCGCCGATCGCACTGGCGAGAGCGGCGGCGGCCGCCGCGGCCGCCGAGGGGACCGCGTTTTGTAGGAGCCTGTCCGACCTTGTCGACCAGGTCGAGGAGGAGGGACGGGCCGACTTGGACCTCGGCCTGGACCCGACCGACGCCGAGGGCCTGGTCTGGCAGGACAGGAACAGGGCCGAGGCGGAGCTGTAGGCGGTGTTGGTCCGGGCTTGGACTGACGCGGTGACGGCATGGGCGCGAGCCGGCACGGAGCCGGCCTGGCGCGAGATGCCGGAGGGCTTGGTGGTGGCGGCAACGGTCTTCGAGCCGTCGTCGGTGAGGGAGTGCGGCCATGAAGGCCGGGCTGAGGTGGTGATCCTCGACCAGGAGGTCGTGGAGGTGGAGGACGATACCCCGCCACGGGTCGACATTGCCGAGCGGGCGGGGGGCGATGGGGGTGGTGGTGGCACCATCTTGGAGGAGGCGCTGCGAGCGGCAGCGTGCGAGACGCTGCCGGTGTTGGAGGAGGCGCCGTGGGCGGCGGTGCCGGAGGCCACCCCGGTAGCTGGGCCGGTGGTGGCGCAGTAGGCCGTCTTGGTGTACGGACCGATGGCGGTGACACAACGCGTCCCGGTGTCCAGGTTGTCGATGGTGCGGGAGAGGGCGTCGGAGGAGGTGCCGGCCGCGTCGAGAGCGGCCAACGGGGAGCACGCCTTGGTGCCCCGACAAGGAGGGCGTTGGGCCGCTGCGCCGCAGCCAGTGCGGAGCGGGGGCGCCGTGGTCTTTGAACCTCAGACCCACGAGGAGGCGGCGAAGGATGTCGTTAGCCGCCGTCTGCGCGGCCGGACAGACCGGCTCGAGGCCTAAGCCTAGGCCGAGGTGCAGCGGACGCGGGACCTGGAGCGCGCCGTGTTGGTTAGCTTCTTTTTGCAACTTCTTCTTTGTGGGGGCGCGCCAGCGCACCCACTGGGTGTAGCCCCCGAGGTTCGGGCCAACTATGTAGTAGTTGGGTCAAATCTTTAGAATGCTATCTTTGTTCTGATTTCTGCTTTCTTCAGCAACTCGACGCCTACCGGGTCGGCGCCTTCAACCGTCTCCTGGGCAAATACCGGGAGCTCAAGGAGCAGCTCGCCGCCAAGGAGGAGGAGCTCCGTGTTGCCGCAGGTATCTTGATGCTCTTTTCTAGTGGGGGGGGGGCGCTAGCGCACCCACTGGGTGTACCCCCCGAGATTCGGGCCAACTGTGTAACAGTTGGGCCAAATCTTAAGTCTTGCTTTCTTCTTCCTTGAATCTTCTTTTTTGTAGCCGAGGTGCTGTCCCGGCAGACTCGGCTGCTCCGGGCTGGTCATCACTAGGACCGGCTTGTTGCCGACACCGGCCGTCTTGGCGCCGAGGTGGCGCATGCGAGGGCGGAGGCGGCCGCGGCCCGGCAGTCGCTTGACGAGACCAACCAGCTGCAGGAGCTGCTGGCGGGTCATAAGAGCCGCCTCGAGGTTGGCGTCGGGGTTGCGGAGGTAGACGTGGCTGAGGATCCGCGTCAGCGCTGCGGAGGAAAGGATGCGAGCTTCAACCTCGGCCATGGGGCCGATGCTGGTCACGACCTCCTCAAGCGCCTCGACCAGGAAGGGAAGCAGCTTGGCGGGGCCTTCCGTGGCTCCGGCCAGCGGCTTCTCCATACCATCTTCATAAAGCGACTTCAGCGCCTTGTGAGATCTCACCTCATATTCCGTGAAGGTCGCGCGATCCTTGGCCAAGACTTTCGCCTTGGCGTCCAGCTCAACCCTCTCCGCCTTCAGCGACTCTAGCATCTTCAGCTGACCGCGATCAGCTGAGAGTTTGGCGTTGCAGTCCCTGACGGCAGTCTCCCGAGCCTTCATCTCCTCCTCCTTCGCCTGACGGTCGCGAACCTCCTTGGCGAGCTCATCACGCAGGCCTTGCAGCTCGTCCTCCAGTGCCTTGTAGCGGCCATTGATAGTTGAAGCATCCTTCAATGCCGCGTCGTGAGCAGCTATGGCCTGGGAGGTGACTTGCTTCTCCTCCTCAGAAGCCGTCACAGCCTGGCTCAGTGCCGCTCGGACGAAGGCGTCAGAGCGAACCTAGCCAGAGACCAGCTTCAGGCGCCCGGCCACCAGGCGGGGTCGGCACCCTGGAGATCTTCTCGCAGCCGACTCAGCTCATCGACGGCACGGTCCAAGGCGGCGGAGGAGGCAGAGGAGACAGGAGCCGGTGGAGTAGGAGGAGAAGACGGCAGCGTAATCATGGCTGGAGAGGCCGGGACCTCCCGAGCCTTGGCAACCTCGATGACAGCATCAAGTGCAGGTGCCTCCAGAGTCACGGGGGCTACCTCCCCGCCAGAGCATCCCTCCTGACCTCACGAGGACGATTGGGCAGGGGAGGTGCGAGCCCCGCTGCCTCCCTTTCCCGCAGGTGAAGGCATGACCACAACGGACGAGCTTGCCCCGAGTGGGGCCGCCTTGTCCCCCTTCAGCCTCTTCGCCGCAGGCGGCGGCCTACCCAAAAATGGAGGATGTCAGGCCTTGACGGCAAAAATAAGAGCAGAGCAGAGTTCGAGTACTTACTGGTCGGCTGCCGCGGGTTCCAACATCCTCTGGTCGAGCTTAAAGGCCTAGAGCCTCTTGCGGGGCTCAGCCTCGGGAGGTCCGGCAGCAGAGGAAGGCGCACCGGAAGGGCTGGAGCTGGCTTCGGGCAGCACCGGGGCTGGGGTAGGCCCACGGGAGATCAGCCCCGACCTGTCCTTCTTCAGGATCAAGGGCGGGTCCTCTCCCCCTTGCCTGGCGTCGGCCTCGTCGTCGTCCGGCATGGAGCGGAGCGCGCTGGACCTGCGCCAGGGAGAAGTCTCCCCCGTCTCCTCGGTGGTCGCTTCCGAGTCGCGCTCCTCCTCCTCCTCATCTTCCTCCTCTCCCTCGCCGGAATCATCGGAGGACAGGTCCACCGTCGCCGTTGCCGCCTGGCCCTCAGGAGCCTCCGCTGGCACCAAACCGTCCCCGTCAAAGGTGGGCATGGTGTCCACCACCTGCTACCAATCAACGCGGAGGAACAAGGGGACCGGAGCGCCCTCCGAGCTTGCCACATCATCTCCGACCAGGAAGCGGAGACCTGCGGTCAGATCCTCATCAGCCATGGCCTTCGAGCTCAGGCGGAGGACGGCGTCCGCATCCTCGAGCCTCCACAACGGGCGCGAGTGCGCCTGAAGTCGAGCCACCCGGTGCGCCAAGAACTCCCTCAGGAGCGTGGCCCTTGTCAGCTTCGCCGCCTTCATGTTGCTCGGCCTCGGGTCGACGTTCATCTTCTCCAGCACTGGCTTCGCCCGTCGGTCATCAAGCTTCACACGAGACCACGCCTCGACGGTCGGGGGCAGCCCCGTGGGCAGCGCCAGCCGGGAGTTGATGCATCTAGCATCCAGCATGACCCACTTGCTCCGGAAGCCGTCGGCCCTCTTCCCTGCCTTCGAGATTGCGTTGGCTTTCGAGTACGCAGCAAAGTTTGCGCACGCCAAGATATTGGCGCCAGTGACTCGGAGGGAGAAGAAGTGGCGCAGCAAGGCCACGGAGGGCAACACCCCGACGTGCGCCTCGCAGTATAGGCAAAGATTGACAGAAGGAGAACAGAGTTGGGATGGAGATGCAGAGCATGCAGCTTATACTGGCGGAGGATAGCAAAGAAAAACTCAGAGAAAGGAGGCACCAGGCCAGCGATGACGGTGCTCATGAAGAAGGGATAGAAGGTGCTCCCCTTGTCCTTCGGCTGGGCGGAGCCAGGCCGGAGCACAGTCTCCCCCATCTCGCTGCCTTGCGCCATCGTTATCAGGCGCGTGAGGGCGAGATTCTTCTCCGTCATGTTTGGGGGATCCAGAGCCGACGAGTACCAGGCCGATGGAGCCCCGGCCACTGTCTTGCGGGGTGCCATTGCTCGCTGGAGGTGAAAGGTTGAGGCGGATCTGGAGATTTCGGAAGCAGGAAGGCAAGAGCAAGAAAGGGGATCTGAAGCAAGGCGAATGAGAGAAATGAAGGTAAGCCTAACCCAAGCCAGCCCTTTGTCAGTATGGCAGTTGCCGAGGCAGTGTGGGGAAGCGGAGACGCCCACGTCCAATCAACCTCCACGCGGCGCCCAAGGCCGCAGGCTTTTGGGGCCCGCGGCGCTCCGCACTTGCCCCTTCGCTTCTCTGCTAAGCCAAGTCCGAGCACGCCTTGGGCCCGGGGGCTACTGTCGGTGTTCTGGGAATGGGGGTCCCCAGACGTGCCTGCCTGCGGCCTGCGGCGTGGCTCAAGTGGTAGCCTAGTACGGCCCATCTTCATCAACTCGAGCTCAAGACCCTCACGAGGGGCCAAGCCTCGTGGGGTGGATGACGCAAGGCTTCGTTAGGAGCGGCCTCACCAGGCAGGCTCGTGAGGAGGCGGGGAGATCAAGGCAGGGGTACCTCGCGAGGTGCCCGTGACGCAAGCCATGACAATCGAGACCAGGGGGGCGCCAGGCGGGCGCCGGCCTGTGCAGTGTCCTTGTTTCCTCTTTGGTGCAAAGGGGGCAAGCACAGGCGCGGAGTACCGAGGCATCAAGCAAAGGTTACGATTTCGGTGCAACGAGACCAAGACCAGCAGAGCGGCAGGACGGAGGTCACCGTGGAGACCAAGACCAGCAGAGCGGCAGGACGGAGGTCACCGTGGAGACCAAGACCAGCAGAGCAGCAGGATGGAGGTCACCGTGGAGCCCAAGACAGCGTCATCGCTAGTGCCTTCGGCAGCCGAAGACCAACTTTAGTCAGGATAACTTGTACTAGATGTTCCCCTTCAAAATGGCCGTTGTTGGCGCCCTTTCCTGTCAATATTTGGGAAGAGGACCAGGGCCTCTATAAATATAGATAGCCACCATAGTAGGAGGGGGATCGAATCCTTCTCAAGCAAACCACCACCACAAGAACACCTCTCGCGAGGCTGCTCTTCCCTTGTACTGTTCATCATCAGCCCCAGAGGCAATCCACCACACCACACACTTGAGTAGGGTATTACACCACAACGGTGGCCAGAACCAGTATAAACCTTGTGTCCCTTGTGTTATTCATCATTTAGCTTAGATTCTCAGCGAGGCATTCGGGCATGGATCGGTAGAGGAAAGATCTTCGCGCCCACCCCAGAGTTCAAACCTTAAGGATTTTGCCGGAACCCCATATCCGACACACGCCGGCCGATAGTGTCGCTTTCCTCCACCTCCAAGGAGTGAGCGAGCTGGTCGAGGCTGTAGCGAGTGTCGGTGTCGTCGATGGTGCGCGGGCCGAGTCGATTGGCGACCAGGCCACGGGGGGCCGGGTCGGTTGGAGCCGGACGCCGGCCATGCTGGGCGGGTCCGCGCTGGGTCTCCGGGATGGGCTCGTCGCCCAAACAGCCGGCGGTCGTGGCGACCGGGTCACGCCGAGTCCGGGCTCGGCCGGAGTGCGCCTCGCCGGGTGGCAAGGAAGTTGTGTGCTGAAATTCGCCGGGTTCGCCAATGCGGGCGGAGCCGGATCCCGCCGGCTTGGCGAGCTGGCTGAGGCGGTCCTGCTGGGTGTTGGCTGCGTTGAGGAGGTCGCACATCCGCTTGATGCACTCCTTCAGTTCCTTGCCCGTGAGCTAGTCCAGGTCGACTGCGGCTGCCTGGGCAGCGCGCATGTTCTTCGCTGGGGTCTCGTAGACGGTCGGGACGGCACCGAGGGCCCGGACGATCGCTCCTCCCAGGGCACGCACATCGGCGACCCAACTCGGCTCGGCCGTGGAAGGCGTGAATCCATAGGCGGCGTTGCACTCCAGCTGAGCAGAATCCAGACGATGCTGGGTGGCAGCGAGCATCTCGGACAGAGCCATCATTTGCTGGCGCCTTTCCTCGAGCTGGGTCCGGGCCTCAGCGACGTTGGTGGCGTCGACGTCGGTGCCGATGGGGATGCGGAGGCTCTGCATCGCGACGCGCAATGGATCAGACGGCTCAGTCCGTTCTGCTGTGGCGCTGGCTACGGCAGCCTTCCTCGTCTTGCTCGATGAGGAGGAGGTGTCGTCGCCGATGACGAAAACCTCCATGTGGACGTCCATTGCCCCGGTGGAAATGGCATCGCCGAGGGAGAGGGGGGAGTTGGAGTACCTGAGTACCTCGCTGGAGTACTCGTCGGCCGTGGGTGCATCAGAGATGCGCAGCGCGGTGAAGGAGGCGGCGAGCGCGCCGACAATGTTGTACGCCAGCATGACGGACTCGTCGGAGTAGGAGAAGTGCCCCGTCTGAAGCATGCTCCCGGCCAGCTCCTCGAGCTGCCCCACGGTGGGCGCCAACTGTCGCGGTGGGTGCACAGCAGATGCCATGGGATGGCTAAAGAGAGGAGGAGGCTCGAGGGCACTGATGGGCTCGAGAGGCGGGGTTGGTATGAGCGAGCGCGGGATGCAAGACATACCCAGGTTTAGGGCTCTCCGGAGAGATAACACCCCTAGTCCTGCCGAGTGTAGTTTGATGTTCGATAGTACAATGTTGCTCCTAGAGCTGTATGGAGGAGGAAGGAGGGCTGGCCAAGGCTTAGGTTGCTCCTTCTCCCCGAGTGGATGTTTACTGTTTTGGTGGCTAGTTCCTCTCTTGCTTGCTTACTTGCCCGTATGCATGGGCTTCTGGGGGTTTTATAGGCCAACCCCCCAGGGGTACAATGTGTAATTGCATCTAGTGCCCCTTAGTGATTTTGGTGTATTGAAGACTTATAGGTTAAGGGACTGATGCGTTTGTGAGTGTACACAGGTATATAAGTCTATGAGGAGTTTGATATTTACAGAGAAAGTCGACCCCTAAAAATGAAGTTCTTCAACTGAACACTTTGGATTTCTGAACACTTTCTTAAGACTTTGAATGTGAAGAAATTGGTGTAACCTTGAAGACTTTGGCAATCATTCGAGGAACATGAAGCGTGAAGACTTTTATTTTAATTGTTTCATTTTCTCTTTCTTGAGTCATAGGAAACACCGTACTTTTAAAGGGGGTCGAGGAAATACTAAGGAAAAATTTCCATGTGATGCTCAACTCAAAATCCTACACCTACCAATCCCTTCGAGTGAAGCCACTGGAAATCTCATACAGTTCAGTCATATTCTTCAGTGACAGAGACGAAGTTCTTATAGTCTCTGAGGAATTTGTTCTAACTGAGTAGTTAGGAATTCGCCAGTGCGAATTGCCTACACAGTGAGGAACATGATAGCCCTGAGGAATTTGAGAGTCAAATTTCCGACCGTTGCTATGCTATGCGCCAGCTGTCCCAAAATATCTACCCACCTAACGGTCATATCATTGAAGGGCATTTATGTCTTATCATGTCGGGCTGCTCCCTAGGCTATAAATAATCGCCCCCTACAACCACTAGCTGGTTGGCTGCTCCGAGAGAAACTGGCACCTGTCATTTGAGAGTATCCCATCCTTCGAGGACTTTGAGCGAAAATCATCAAGTGAGGAAAACCCAAACCCAACACCTACAAACCCAAAGTGATTGAGCATCACTGAAGAGATTGATCTTGCGTGGATCCGACACTTGTTACCTTTGAAGACTGTGCTTCTTCCAGACGGTTAGGCGTCATGGTCTAGAGCATCGAAGAGGAATTGTGGATCACCGAGTGACCTGGTCTGTGAAGGTTTGGAAGTCACCTGAAGACTTACCACGAGTGATTGGGCAAGGTCTATGTGACCTTAGCTCAAGGAGAATACGGTGAGGACTGTGTGTTCGGGACTGGGTGTCCTCGAGCTTAAATACTCAGCCGTTCCAACCAGATGTATAACTGAGACAACAGTTGGAACTGGTCTACCAAATCATTGTCTTCACCAAGCTTACTTGTTCTATTTCCTCAACTCTTTCATTTCCTCATGTCTGTTGTTGTGTGCATGTTCGTATCTGTTTGAAGACTTTGACTGAAGACTTTCTCACTTTCCTCAATTCAATTTCTTCAGTCTGTCTGTCTTCTTTCTGTGTTATCCTATGTTTACGCTTTTTGTACTATGTGCTTGTCTTCATTCCATTATGATGACCATGCTTGTGTTCTGTTATGTTTACATTTGAGTACTTATTCTGCTGCAAGTAGTTCTTCATTTAGGAATTTCCTCACCAGCAAATTCCTTAGTGAAGAATTCATAAATATCGCCTATTCACCCCCACTCTAGTCGATATAACGCACTTTCAATTGGTATCAGAGCAAGGTACTCCCTTGTTCTGTGTGATTTTGGTTTAACCGCCTAGAGTTTTAGTTATGTCGACTGTAGGATTGAGGAACGTATCCTGCCCCATCTTTGACGGTCATGAGTATCCTCGGTGGAAGGCCATGATGAAGAAGCGACTCATGGCTATGGACAACGATCTGTGCACCGTCACTGAGATTGGTCTTACCGATCTATGCAAGATGGCGGAGGCTGATGACATTCGCAAGTACACTCTACTCAACCTCACAGCAAAGGATGCCATCTGCTCCTGTTTGTCCCGAAATCAGTTCAGGAACGTCATGCATCTCAATCACGCGAAGCTAATCTGGGACCGGCTCTCTGAGGTCTACGAAGGTCATCGTACTCGTCATGATCCTTGGTTTGAGGATTACAAGGATTCTCTCAAGGAGATGACTTTCGCACCTGAATCGTCATCCTCTTCACCGTCCCTTATGGCAGAGGGTGCCAAGGTAACTGAACGCTATTGTCGGTGTCAAAACCGGCGGATCTCGGGTAGGGGGTCCCGAACTGTGCGTCTAGGCAGAAGGTAACAGGAGACAAGGGACACTATGTTTTTACCCAGGTTCGCGCTCTCTCGATGGAGGTAAAACCCTACTCCTGCTTGATTGATATTGATGATATGGGTAGTACAAGAGTGGATCTACCACGAGATCAAGGAGGCTAAACCCTAGAAGCTAGCCTATGGTATGATTGTTGTAATGGTTGTTCGTCCTACGGACTAAAACCCTCCGATTTATATAGACATCGGAGAGGGCTAGGGTTACACAGAGTCGGTTACAATGGTAGGAGATCTACATATCCGTATTGCCAAGCTTTCCTTCCACGCCAAGGAAAGTCCCATCCGGACACGGGACGAAGTCTTCAATCTTGTATCTTCATAGTCTTGGAGTCCGGCCGATGATGATAGTCCGGCTATCCGGACACCCCCTAGTCCAGGATCCCCTCAGTAGCCCCTGAACCAGGATTCAATGATGATGAGTCCGGCGCGCATATTTTTCGGCATTGCAAGGCGGGTTCCTCCTCCGAATTAATTCATAGAAGATTGTGAACACCAGGATAGTGTCCGGCTCTGTAAAATAAATTCCACATACCAACGTAGAGAGAATAATATGTACACAAGTTCAATCTGCTGACGTATTTTGTGGCATGACATCACGCCACTACCAAGCCTTTACTTGAATCGTTTTTATTATACCACCTCAGCGCGTTTAGCGAAGCGGTTTCCTTGGCACGTCTTGTCGAAGCAGAGATCGTGTTCCCCTTATTCCGGGATTCCCATCAATACGGACGCGGGTAACCCAACCGCACCATTGATTGTGGCGCTTGGGAGATAAGCGAGTTTTACCAGGCCGGTGGGGACGCATAGTCTTCGTCCGCCCATATATAAGGGCATAAGGATCCACCTTTTTTACCTACGCCTTCTTCCTCCTTTGCTTATCCATCTCCGCGCACTCGAGCTCCAGCGCCCAAGTCCGCACATCTCGTCTCAACCTTCTCCAGCCATGTTCGGAGCGGGAGGCAAGTGGATGGCCTCCTCCGTTACGGAGGGGCACATCGAGAAGCTGCGCGGCGCCGGATACCTATCTAGTGACATCGCGCACCGGCTGCCCGACGAGGGTAGCTCATCCCCACCCCCAGGCCTCATGAGAGGGTCGTATTCCTTCCCCACTTCGTCCGCGGATTGGGCTTCCCACTTCACCCCTTCGTCCGGGGGCTCATGTACTACTATGGCCCGGACTTCCACGATCTGGCGCCAAACTTCATCCTCAACATCTCGATGTTTATCGTCGTGTGCGAGGCCTCCCTCTGCATCCAGCCCCACTTCGGCTTGTGGCTAAAGACCTTCAATGTCAAGCCAAAGGTGGTGAAGGGCGTTCAAGCGGAGTGCGGAGGCGCCATGTTGGGCAAAATGCCCAACGTCACTTGGCTCAAGGGCGCCTTTGTGGAATCCATCAAGGGGTGGCAATCGGGGTGGTTCTACATCACTGAGCCGCGTGACCCTAAATGGGCAGCGGCCCTCGAGATCAGATCTGGTACCCCCATGCAGCTCACCTCCTGGAAAGAGAAGGGCTTGCTATGGGGCAGTTCGTAGGAGCTGACAGGACTCCAGTCCTGTCTCCAGACCCTGGTGAACAAGAAGCTTAAGCTTGTCAACGTGATCCAGGTCATGCTCGTCCCCCGGATTCTCCCCTGCCAACAACGGGCCTTCAATCTGTGAGAGTTTGATCCGGCACAGCACCGGACCCTTAGCTGGCTCTTCGACACAACGTACGAAGCGGCCTGGAGGGTACTGTTCAAGGGGGGAGAAGCCCCCGCATCCGCAACTGAAGATCCCGGATTTCGCACGCAGCGCCCGGCCGGCGCGGTAAGATATGTTATCCTTTATGGGACATTCATTTCTTTCATAGTGTGACTCTATGTGGGATCTAAAACTCCCAATGCCTTTAACAGGACTGGCAGAGGACGTCCGGACAGGTTGACTGTCCGGCTCCCCTTCCCGAAGACCCAGCGGACACCCGTTTGACGGGGCTGCTAGTCCCGGCACTTTACGTGGTGCCGGAGAAGAAGGCCAAGAAGAAGGCCACGGGAACCCGAAGGAGTTCCCGGTGCCAGGTGGTATCGGACTCATCGTCCGATGGCTCCGAGGCGGACTCCTCCCCCGAAGACGAGGAGGAGAAAGAGGACTCTCCCCAAGAGGGGGGAGAGAGGAAGTGGAAGGCTTCCCCAACGGGGGAGGCCGAAGAGTCCAAGAAGGGAAGGACCCTCCCTCCGGACTGCTCCGCCAACGCCGACGACGGCGACGAGGGGTGGCCCTCAAGGGCCAAGCCCCTGGCGATATCGTAAGTATTCGGACTCCTGAATGATTTATAATTTCTCTTTTTTTTGCCACATGGTGTCTTTCTAATAACGCATACAACCTGTAGTCCGGCCGAGGACGATCTTCCCGCTTCATCGAGCGGGTCCTTGGCACCGTCGGATGTGGATTCCCTCCTGACCGCCTCAACTCCCCGTGACGCTGATGACGCCGAGGTGGGATCCCGTGAACGGACCTGAGGGAGTCCTGGACTAGGGGGTGTCCGGATAGCCGGACTATCATCATCGGCCGGACTCCAAGACTATGAAGATACAAGATTGAAGACTTCGTCCCGTGTCCGGATGGGACTTTCCTTGGCGTGGAAGGCAAGCTTGGCAATACGGATATGTAGATCTCCTACCATTGTAACCGACTCTGTGTAACCCTAGCCCTCTCCGGTGTCTATATAAACCAGAGGGTTTAGGTCCGTAGGACGAACAACCATTACAACAATCATACCATAGGCTAGCTTCTAGGGTTCAGCCTCCTTGATCTCATGGTAGATCCACTCTTGTACTACCCATATCATCAATATCAATCAAGCAGGAGTAGGGTTTTACCTCCATCGAAAGGGCCCGAACCTGGGTAAAAACATCGTGTCCCTTGTCTCCTGTTACCATCCGCCTAGACGCACAGTTCGGGACCCCCTACCCGAGATCCGCCGGTTTTGACACCGACATTGGTGCTTTCATTGAGAGTTCCTCTGTGTCGTCACCGATAGGCTTGATGGCTTCTTTAATCAACAACAACGCAGTCCAGGGTGAGACTTTTCTCCCCGGACAGATTTTCATGTTCGGCGGCTTTGCACTGCAGGCCAATTCACTTGGCCATCTGGAGCAGATCAAAAGCTCCGCCCCTAGCCGTCAGATCAGATTTGGAAGCCTAAACTTCACGGCCGACATCCGCGGTGATTTGATCTTCGATGGATTCGAGCCACAGCCGAGCACGCGCACTGTCACGATGGGCATGATTTAGCTCTGCCGTCGAGCAGTGCCCTGGAAGCCGCACATGAGTCCGCTCCGACCCATAGTTCGGAGCCGACCGCGCAGATCGAGGACAGGTGGCTGGACACCGCCTCAGGAGCTGCAATCTCTACAGCGATGGAGCCGAATACTGACCTTGTCCCTCATAAAGCTTGTGACTCTGAGGTGCTGGACTCCAAACCTCCTGCGCCCCAACCAATCGAATCCGATTGGGCGCCGATCATGGAGTTCACTGCCATGGACATCTTTCAGCACTCACCCTTTGGCGACATCCTGAATTTGCTAAAACATCTCTCGTTATCACGAGAGCCCTGGCCGGACTGCGGTCAGGACGGTTGGGATGCGGACGACGAAGAAATTCAAAACCCACCCACCACCCACTTTGTATCCACTGTCGACGATCTAACCGACATGCTAGACTACGACTCCGAAGACATCGACGGTATGGACGACGATGCCGGAGACAACCAAGAACCAGCGCCTACGGGGCACTGGAAGACCACCTCATCATACGACATATACATGGTGGACATCCCAAAGGATGGGAACGGCAAAGAAGCAGCGGAGGCAGATTCCTCTAAGAAACAGCCCAAGCGCCGACGTTAGCGGTGCCGCTCTAAATCCCGCCACAGCAAGAATGGAGATTCCGGCACCGGAGATAATAACACCCCAGAGAGTGTCGAAGATAACCCCCTCCAGCAAGATTCAGCGCAGGAGGACGGAGAAGCCAGCCCTCACGAGAGAGCGGCAGACGAAGAGGTCGAGGATGATAATTACATGCCTCCCTCCGGAGACGAGGCAAGCCTCAACGACGACGAATTTGTCGTGCCCGAGGATCCCGTCGAACAAGAGCGTTTTAAACGCAGGCTTATGGCCACGGCAAACAGCCTAAAGAAAAAGCAGCAACAGCTCAGAGCTGATCAAGACCTGCTGGTCGACAGATGGACCGAAGTCCTCGCGGCCGAAGAGCATGAGCTCGAACGCCCCTCCAAAAGCTACCCAAAACGCAAGTTGCTCCCCCAATTAGAGGAGGAGGAGTATAAACCCACATCACCAGCGCATAATACGGCAGACCGACCACCTCGTGGCTGCGACAGAGAGGCATCTAGGCCCTCCACCAAAACCGTACCCCGGCACCGCTCGAAAAGTGCGAAGCCATGGGGGAATGTGCCGGACTTGCAAGACATATTGGAGGACAAGGCAAAACAATCAAGGTCGATCTACGGATCACGTGGGCGCCCTATGATGCACGACGACTACCGTCGCGCATGATACAGCAACTCTGGTCGGGCCGAACACAGTAGACAAAGCTCTCTTGAGCTACGTCGCGATATTGCCCAGTATAGAGGCGCCGCACACCCACTATGCTTCACAGATGAAGTAATGGATCATCAAATCCCTGAAGGGTTTAAACCCGTGAACATTGAATCCTACGACGGCATAACAGACCCCGCGGTTTGGATCGAAGACTATCTCCTTCATATCCATATGGCCCGCGGTGACGATCTCCACGCCATCAAATATCTCCCACTCAAGCTTAAAGGACCAGCTCGGCATTGGCTTAACAGCTTGCCAGCAGAGTCAATTGGGTGTTGGGAGGACCTGGAAGCCGCATTCCTTGACAACTTCCAGGGCACATATGTGCAACCACCAGACGCCGATGACCTAAGCCACATAATTCAGCAGCCAGACGAATCGGCCAGACAATTCTGGACACGGTTCCTAACAAAGAAAAATCAAATCGTTGACTGTCCGGATGCAAAGGCCCTCGTAGCCTTCAAACACAACATCCGCGATGAGTGGCTGGCCCGGCACCTAGGACAGGAAAAGCCGAAATCCATGGCAGCCCTCACATCACTAATGACCCGCTTCTGTGCGGGGGAGGACAGCTGGCTAGCCCACAGTAACAACCTCAGCAAAAATGCTGGCCGGATACTAAGGACCGCAATGGTAGGTCGCGTCGAAACAAAAACAAACGCTGCGTTAACGGCGATAAAACTGAGGATACGGCAGTCAACGCCGGATTCAGAGGCTCTAAACCCGGTCAGCGGAAGAAGCCATTCAAAAGAACCACTCCGGGTCCGTCCAATTTGGACCGAATACTCGACCGCTCTTGCCAGATACATGGCACCCCTGAAAAGCCAGCTAATCACACTAACAGGGATTGTTGGGTATTCAAGCAGGCAGGCAAGTTAATTGCCGAAAACAACGACAAGGGGCTGCATAGCGATGACGAAGAAGAGACCCGGCCGCCGAACAGTAGAGGACAGAAGGGTTTCCCCCCACAAGTGCGGACGGTAAACATGATATACGCAACCCATATACCCAAGAGGGAGCGGAAGCGTGCACTTAGGGATGTATATGCGATGGAGCCAGTTGCCCCGAAGTTCAATCCATGGTCCTCTTGCCCGATCACTTTTGATCGAAGGGACCAACCCACCAGTATCCGCCATGGCGGATTCGCCGCATTGGTTTTAGACCCAATCGTCGATGGATTTCACCTCACTAGAGTCCTGATGGACGGCGGCAGCAGCCTGAACCTGCTTTATCAGGACACAATGCGCAAGATGGGCATAGACCCCTCAAGGATTAAACCTACAACGATGACCTTCAAAGGCGTCATACCAGGTGTAGAGGCCAATTGTACAGGCTCGGTTACACTGGAAGTGGTCTTCGGATCCCCGGATAACTTTCGAAGCGAGGAGTTAATCTTTGATATAGTCCCGTTCCGCAGCGGCTATCATGCTCTGCTTGTACGGACCGCTTTTGCAAAGTTCAAAGCGGTGCCGCATTATGCATACCTCAAGCTCAAGATGCCAGGCCCTCGAGGAGTCATCACGGTCAACGGAAACACGGAACTCTCCCTCCGAACGGAGGAACATACAGCGGCTCTCGCTGCAGAAGTACAGAGCAGCCTCTTAAGGCAATTCTCAAGTCTGGCCGTTAAGCGACCGGACATGGCCAAGCGTGCCCAGAGTAACATACATCAAGACCACCCGGCATGTTCCGAGCACGTGTAGCAATGCGGCCCCAACCCTAGCCCTTGCATGATTGCAAGACTAGTCCTTCACTTACATCATTACGCTCTGGAGATACCATGTGCATAGGGGGAGGGGCATGACCACGATAGGCCCAGAGTGCGGCTCAACCACACCAGGGGCTCCCAAGTGTGTCGCTCTTTTTCTTTTTTATTTTTCTTACCCACAGGACTCCGTTCGCCAGATGCCCTGTCCGGTAGCAACCTGTCAAACTAACGATGCAACAGCCAGGGAAGGAGAAAGGCTACGACAAACACTCAGGTGGTCTCCATTACGAGCATTAAATCTGTTTAATACACCATTCCGCAGCCTACCCCGGGAGGGGGACATGTTTAATAGTCCAACCCCTTGCTTACCGCACTATTTGTATTGCTCTGCATTCATAGCAGTATTTCTGAATAAACAATGCATCGCTTTTTGCTTATAATTGCATCCCTCTTTTATATATGTTCATTTACGACATCCTGCATCCGTACACTTTGGTACGGCCGAATACACCAGGGGCTTAAGTTCCCCGCATTGTGGTGTGATAAGTCCGAACACTTTCCCAAGTGTGGCACCCCGAACTTATAGCATTATATGCATCGGCTCCGAATCATGTCTTGGGTCAATAGTTGGGTTTGCCCGGCTCCCATGTTTTGGTACCTTACGTTCCGTTTTATCGGCTAAGGTAGCACCGGGAGAACCACTACAATTGCGCCCCGGTTGAGCTGGGTGAGCGCCTCAGTGGAGAAAGCTAAAACTGACCGTCATGATAAGGCGAGAGCTGGTCGCTGTTCGAGAGGTCTTTTTGAGTCCCTAAAGACTTATGCCACTTAGAGCGAGGAACCGGCTTCGTCCGGCCTAGGCGTGGATAGCGCCCCGAACTTGGTCTTCCGAACACTAGGGGATTCTCCAAAATTTAAAATTATAGAATTCTATGGCTAAGTGAGAGTGTTCAAGCATTATAAGTCCGTTTGCCTTGTTCATCGTGTTGAGCGCCTCCCTAGATGGACCCAAAAATGGGAACAAGAGCGCTCAAGTTTATCCCGAACACCCCAGCACTCGTGGCATGGGGGCTGAAGCCGACGACTTGCCATCTCTCAGATTTGATAAACGGCCGCACAGAAGGTAATATTTTAAATTAATAAGCGTTGCTTAGCGCATATGATTTTCAGCGCACAGGATAACACATTGCGAGTCTACTCAAATATTACATCTTTGGAGCACTCATCTGCAATCTTGCGGGCACCCTTCAGGACACTCTTATAATACATTTCGGGCGTGCGATACTCCTTGCCCGCCGGCGGCGCGTCCGTCAGAAGCTTCTCAGCATCCAGCCTGCCCCAGTGCACTTTTGCACGGGCAAGGGCCCGACGGGCACCTTCAATGCAGACGGAGTGCTTGACGACTTCCACCCAGGGACACGCATCCACCAGCCGCCACACTAAGCCGAAGTAGCTCCCAGGCATGGCCTCCTCGGGCCACAGCCGAACTATGAGGCCCTTCATGGCCTCTTCGGCTACCTTGTGGAGCTCGACCAGCTGCTTTAGCTGGTCGCTAAGGGGCACCGGATGTCCGGCCTCAGCATACTGAGACAATAGACCTTCTCCGTCGAGCTCCCCTCCTCGGCCCGGTAGAATGCGGCGGCATCGGACACGCTGCAAGGCAGATCTGCAAACGCTCCTGGAGAGCTCCGAACTCGGGTAAGTAACAGGTAATTCACATTCACATGCTTGCTTTGCATGAAAAATGCCTTACCCGCCGCTATTTTCTTCACCGCCTCAATCTCCTGGAGGGCCTTATGGGCTTCGGCCTTCGCGGCTTTGGCACTCTCAAGAGCCGAGGCAAGCTCGGACTCTTGAGTCTTCGAGTCGCGCTCCAAACTCTCATGCTATTCCACGAGAGCCTGGAGCTCTTGCTGCATCTCCGCCACCCGCGCCTCCTGCTTCTCTTGCTCCGCTCGTTCCGCGGCCGCATTACGCTCGGCCGCGGACACGGCCTCCTTCAGGGTCTCCACCTCGTTCGTGGCCCCTGCAGTGCCCACGTTATCCTTGTTATTTCTCTTGCAACCAAAATCCTTTTCTGTAAGGTACAAATTTCATACGGTGTTACTCACCTTTTTTGTCCTCGAGCTGCTTCTTGGCAAGGCCGAGCTCGTTCTCGGACCGCTCGAGGTTCTGCTTCAAAGCACCAACCTCTGCAGTTAGTGCGGCAGAGGTCAGCAGTGCAGCCTGCAATCCCATATTGACATAATTTTTAGAACTCCGGCGTATACCTTTTTAGATCCTCAGTCTGGCTTTTCTTTTTGAACACCGAACCGAGTATTAGAGGCTACTGTCTATGCGGTATTACATTACATATTCTAAAACTTCTTACCTCAAAGCCTGTTAGAAGGCTGCTACAGGCTTCGGTCAGCCCGCTCTTGGCAAGCTGAACCTTCTGAATCACCGCACTCATGATAGTGCGGTGTTCTTCCTCGATGGAAGCGCCGTTGAGCGCCTCCAACAAGTTGTCCGGCGCCTCCGGTTGGACGGAGGCTGCCGGTGTCACGGTCTTGCCCTTCTTACGAAGGGGCCGCCTGCCGGACTCCGGAACCACTGCTGGTTCCGGTGCGGAGTCCGGAGCAAAGTCCGGGAGGTTGCCTTGCGGCACCTCCGGAGCCTCCTCCTCCTGATGGGCCCCTTCACGGGATCCCACGTCGGCATCGTCAGCGTCACGGGGAGTTGAGGCGGTCGGGAGGGAATCCACATCCGACGGTGCCAAGGACCCACTCGATGAAGCGGGAAGATCGTCCTCGGCCGGACTACAGGTTGTATGCGGCATTAGAAGGACACCATGTGGCAAAAAAAAGAGAAATTATAAATCATTCAGGAATCCGGATACTTACGATCTCGCCGGGGGCTTGGCCCTTGAGGGCCACCCCTCGTCGCCGTCATCGGCGTTGGCGGAGCAGTCCGGAGGGAGGGTCCTTCCCTTCTTGGACCCTTCGGCCTCCCCCGTTGGGGAAGCCTTCCTCTTCCTCTCTCCCCCCTCTTGGGGAGAGTCCTCTTTCTCATCCTCGTCTTCGGAGGAGGAGTCCGCCTCGGAGCCATTGGACGATGAGTCCGATACCACCTGGCGCTGGGAACTCCTTTGGGTTCCCGTGGCCTTCTTCTTGGCCTTCTTCTCCGGCACCACGTAAAGTGCCAGGACTAGCAGCCCCGTCAAACGGGTGTCCGCTGGGTCTTCGGGAAGGGGAGCCGGACAGTCAACCTGTCCGGACGTCCTCTGCCAGTCCTATTAAAGGCATTGGGAGTTTTAGATCCCACATAGAGTCACACTATGAAAGAAATGAATGTCCCATAAAGGATAACATATCTTACCGCACCGGCCGGGCGCTGCATGCTGAATCCACGATCTTCAGTTGTGGATGCGGGGGCTTCTCCCCCCTTGAACAGCACCCTCCAGGCCGCTTCGTACGTTGTGTCGAAGAGCCTGCTAAGGGTCCGGCGCTGTGCTGGATCAAACTCCCACAGATTGAAGGCCCGTTGTTGGCAGGGGAGAATTCGACGGACGAGCATGACCTGGATCACGTTGACAAGCTTAAGCTTCTTGTTCACCAGGGCCTGGAGACAGGACTGGAGTCCGGTCAGCTCCTCCGAACTGCCCCATAGCAAGCCCTTCTCTTTCCAGGAAGTGAGCTGCATGGGGGTACCAGATCTGAACTTGGGGGCCGCTGCCCATTTAGGGTCACGCGGCTCGGTGATGTAGAACCACCCCGATTGCCACCCCTTGACGGATTCCACAAAGGCACCCTCGAGCCAAGTGACGTTGGGCATTTTGCCCACCATGGCACCTCCGCACTCCGCTTGAACGCCCTTCACCACCTTCGACTTGACATTGAAGGTCTTTAGCCACAAGCCGAAGTGGGGCTGGATGCAGAGGAAGGCCTCGCCCACGACGATAAACGCCGAGATGTTGAGGATGAAGTTTGGCGCCAGATCGTGGAAGTCCAGGCCGTAATAGTACATGAGCCCCCGGACGAAGGGGTGAAGTGGGAAGCCCAGTCCACGGAGGAACTAGGGAAGGAATACGACCCTCTCATGAGGCCTGGGGGTGGGGATGAGCTGCCCCTCGTCGGGCAGCCGGTGCACGATGTCACTGGATAGGTATCCGGCGCCGCGCAGCTTCTCGATGTGCCCCTCCGTAACGGAGGAGGCCATCCACTTGCCTCCCGCTCTGGGCATGGCTGGAGAAGGTTGAGACGAGATGTGCGGACTTGGGTGCTGGAGCTCGAGTGTGCGGAGATGGATAAGCAAAGGAGGAAGAAGATGTAGGTAAAAAAGATGGATCCTTCTCCCCTTATATATGGGCGGACGAAGACTATGCGTCCCCACCGGCCTAGTAAAACTCGCTTATCTCCCAAGCGCCACAATCAATGGCGCGGTTGGGTTACCCACGTCCGTATTGATGGGAATCCCGGAATAAGGGGAAAACGATCTCTACTTCGACAATACGTGCCAAGGAAACCGCTTCGCTAAACGTGCTGAGGTGGTATAATAAAAACTATTCAAGTAATGGCTTGGTAGTGGCGTGATGTCATGCCATGAAATACGTCAGCAGGTTGAACTTGTGTACATATTATTCTCTCTACGGTGGTATGTGGAATTTATTTTGCAGAGCCGGACACTATCCTGGTGTTCACAATCTTCTATGAATTAATTCAGAGGAGGAACCCACCTTGCAATGCCGAACAATATGCGCGCCGGACTCATCATCATTGAAGCCTGGTTCAGGGGCTACTGAGGGGGTCCTGGACTAGGTGGTGTCCAGATAGCCGGACTATCATCATCGGCCGGACTCCAAGACTATGAAGATACAAGATTGAAGACTTTGTCCCGTGTCCGGATGGGACTTTCCTTGGCGTGGAAGGCAAGCTTGGCAATACGGATATGTAGATCTCCTACGATTGTAACCGACTCTGTGTAACCCTAGCCCTCTCCGGTGTCTATATAAACCAGAGGGTTTAGGTCCGTAGGACGAACAACCATTACAACAATCATACCATAGGCTAGCTTCTAGGGTTTAGCCTCCTTGATCTCGTGGTAGATCCACTCTTGTACTACCCATATCATCAATATCAATCAAGCAGGAGTAGGGTTTTACCTCCATCGAGAGGGCCCGAACCTGGGTAAAAACATCGTGTCCCTTGTCTCCTGTTACCATCCGCCTAGACGCACACTTCAGGACCCCCTACCCGAGATCCGCCGGTTTTGACACCGACAGGACCCATCAGGAGGAGGAGGCTCCGGAGGTGCCGCAAGGCAACCTCCCGGACTTTGCTCCGGACTCCGCACCAGAACCAGCAGTGGTTCCGGAGTCCAGCAGGCAGCCCGTTCGTTAGAAGGGAAAGACCGTGACACCGCAGCCTCCGTCCAACCGGAGGCGCCGGACAACTTGTTGGAGGCGCTCAACGGTGCTTCCATCGAGGAAGAACACCACACTATCATGAGTGCGGTGATTCAGAAGGTTCAGCTCGCCAAGAGCGGGCTGACCGAAGCCTATAGCATCCTTCTAACAGGCTTTGAGGTAAGAAGTTTTAAAATATGTAATGTAATGCCGCATAGACAGTAGCCCCTGATGCTCAGTTCGGTGTTCGGAAAGAAAATCCGGACTGAGGATCTAAAAAGATATACGCAGGAGTTCTAAAAATTATGTCAATATGGGATTGCAGGCTGCGCTGCTGACCTCTGCCGCACTGACTACGGAGGTCGGTGCTTTGAAGCAGAACCTCGAGCGGTCCGAGAACGAGCTCGGCCTTGCCAAGAAGCAGCTCGAGGACAAAAAAGGTGAGTAACACCGTATGAAATTTGTACCTTACAGAAAAGGATTTTGGTTGCAAGAGAAATAACAAGGATAATGTGGGCACTGCAGGGGCCACGAACAAGGTGGCGACCCTGAAGGAGGCCGTGTCCGCGGCCAAGCGTAATGCGGCCGCGGAACGAGCGAAGCGAGTGAAGCAGGAGGCGCGGGTGGCAGAGGTGCAGCAAGAGCTCCAGGCTCTCGTGGAAAAGCATGAGAGTTTGGAGCGCGACTTGAAGACTCGAGAGTCCGAGCTTGCCTCGGCTCATGAGAGTGCCAAAGCCGCGAAGGCCGAAGCCCATAAGGCCCTCCAGGAGATTGAGGCGGTGAAGAAAATAGCGGCGGGTAAGGCATTTTTCATGCAAAGCAAGCATGTGAATGTGAATTACCTGTTACTTACCCGAGTTCGGAGCTCTCCAGGAGCGTTTGCAGATCTGCCTCGTAGCGTGTCCGATGCCGCCGCATTCTACCGGGCCGAGGAGGGGAGCTCGACGGAGAAGGTCTTCTGGTCTCAATATGCTGAGGCCGGACATCCGGTGCCCCTTAGCGACCAGCTAAAGCAGCTGGTCGAGCTCCACAAGGTAGCCGAACAGGTCATGAAGGGCCTCATAGTTCGGCTGTGGCCCAAGGAGGCCATGCCTGGGAGATACTTCGGCTTAGTGCGGAGGCTGGTGGATGCGTGTCCCTGGGTGGAAGTCGTCAAGCGCTCCGTCTACATTGAAGGTGCCCGTCGGGCCCTTGCCCGTGCAAAAGTGCACTGGGGCAGGCTGGATGCTGAGAAGCTTCTGACGGACGCGCCGCCGGCGGGCAAGGAGTATCGCACGCCCGAAATGTACTATAAGAGTGTCCTGAAGGGCCCGCAAGATTGCAGATGAGTGCTCCAAAGATGTAATATTTGAGTAGACTCGCAATGTGTTATCCTGTGCGCTGAAAATCATATGCGCTAAGCAACGCTTATTAATTTAAAATATTACCTTCTGTGCGGCCGTTTATCAAATCTGAGAGATGGCAAGTCGTCGGCTTCAGCCCCCATGCCACGAGTGCTGGGGTGTTCGGGATAAACTTGAGCGCTCTTGTTCCCTTTTTTGGGTCCATCTAGGGAGGCGCTCAACACGACGAACAAGGCAACCGGACTTATAATGCTTGAACACTCTCACTTAGCCATAGAACTCTATAATTTTAAATTTCAGAGAAGCCCCTAGTGTTCGGAAGACCGAGTTCGGGGCGCTATCCACGCCTCGGCCGGACGAAGCCGGTTCCTCGCTCTAAGCGGCATAAGTCTTTAGGGACTCGAAAAGACCTCTCGAACAGCGACCAGCTCTCGCCTTATCATGACGGTCAGTTTTAGCTTTCTCCACTGAGGCGCTCGCCTAGCTCAACTGGGGCGCAATCGCAGTGGTTCTCCCAGTGCTACCTTAGCCGATAAAAAGGAACGTAAGGTACCAAAACATGGGAGCCGGGCAAACCCAACTATTGGCCCAAGACATGATTCGGAGCCGATGCATATAATGCTATAAGTTCGGGGTGCCGCACTTGGGGAAGTGTTCGGACTTATCACACCATAATGCAGGGAACTTAAGCCCCTGGTGTATTCGGCCGTACCAAAGTGTACGGATGCAAGATGTCGTAAATGAACATATATATATATATATATATATATATATATATATATATATATATATATATATATATATATATATAAAGAAATCCGGCTATAAGCAAAAAGCGATGCATTGTTTATTCAGAAATATTGCCATGAATGCAGAGAGATACAAATAGTGCGGTAAGCAAGGGGTTGGACTATTAAACATGTCCCCCTCCAGGGGTAGGCTGCGGAATGGTGTATTAAACAGATTTAATGCTCATAATGGAGACCACCTGAGTATTCGTCGTAGCCTTTGTCCTTCCCTGGTTGTTGCATCGTGGGTTCGGCAGGTCTGCTGCCGGATAGGGCCTCTGGTGAACGGAGTCCTGTGGGTAAGGAAAAGAAAAAAAAAAGAAAAAGAGCGACACACTTGGGAGCCCCTGGTGTGGTTGAGCTGCACTCTGGGCCTGTCGTGGTCGTGCCCCTCCCCCTATGCCCATGGTATCTCTAGAGCATAGTGATGTACGCGAAGGACTAGTCTTGCAATCGTGCAAGGGCTGGGGTTGGGGCTGCATTGCTACGCCTGCTCGGAACGTGCCAGGTGGTCTTGATGTATGTTACTCCGGGCGCGCTTGGCCATGTCCGGTCGCTTAACGGCCGGACTTGAGAATTGCCTTAAGAGGCTGCTCTGTACTTCTGCCGTGAGAGCCGCTGTATGTTCCTCAGTTCGGAGGGAGCGTTCCGTGTTTCCGTTGACCGTGATGACTCCTCGAGGGCCTGGCATCTTGAGCTTGAGTTGTGCATAATGCGGCACCGCGTTGAACTTTGCAAACGCGGTCCATCCGAGCAGAGCATGATAGCCGCTGCGGAACGGGACTATATCGAAGATTAACTCCTTGCTTCGGAAGTTATCCGGGGATCCGAAGACCACTTCCAGTGTAACCGAGCCTGTACAATTGGCCTCTACACCTGATATGACGCCTTTGAAGGTCATCTTTGTAGGTTTAATCCTTGAGGGGTCTATGCCCATATTGCGCACTGTGTCCTGATAAAGCAGGTTCAGGCTGCTCTCGCCGTCCATCAGGACTCTGGTGAGGTGAAATCCATCGACGATTGGGTCTAAAACCAATGCGGCAAATCCGCCATGGCGGATACTGGTGGGGTGGTCCCTTCGATCAAAAGTGATCGGGCAAGAGGACCATGGATTGAACTTCGGGGCGACTGGCTCCATCGCATATACATCCCTAAGTGCACGCTTCCGCTCCCTCTTGGGTATGTGGGTTGCATATATCATGTTGACCGTCCTCACTTGTGGGGGGGAAACCCTTCTGTCCTCTGCTGTTCGGCGGCCGGGTCTCCTCCTCGTCATCGCTATGCAGCCCCTTGTCATTGTTTTCGGCAATTAACTTGCCTGCCTGCTTGAATACCCAACAATCCCTGTTGGTGTGATTAGCTGGCTTTTCGGGGGTGCCATGTATCTGGCAAGAGCGGTCGAGTATTCGGTCCAAATTGGACGGACCCGGAGTAGTTCTTTTAAATGGCTTTTTCCGCTGACCGGGTTTAGAGCCTCTGAATCCGGCGTTGACTACCGTATCCTCAGTGTTATCGCCGTTAACACGGTGTTTGTTTTTGTTACGACGCGACCTGCCACTGCGGTCCTTGTTGTCCGGACTGCCGGAATTTTTGCTGAGGTTGTTACTGCGGGCTAGCCAGCTGTCCTCCCCCGCACAGAAGCGGGTCATGAGTGATGTGAGGGCTACCATGGATTTCGGCTTTTCCTGTCCTAGGTGCCGGGCCAGCCACTCGTCGCGGATGTTGAGTTTGAAGGCTGCGAGGGCCTCTGCATCCGGACAATCGACGATTTGATTTTTCTTTGTTAAGAACCGTGTCCAGAATTGTCTGGCCGATTCGTCTGGATGCTGAATTATGTGGCTTAGGTCATCGGCGTCTGGTGGTCGCACATATGTGCCCTGGAAGTTGTATAGAATGCGGCTTCCAGGTCCTCCCAACACCCAATTGACTCTGCTGGCAAGCTGTTAAGCCAATGCCGAGCTGGTCCTTTAAGCTTGAGTGGGAGATATTTGATGGCGTGGAGATCGTCACCGCGGGCCATATGGATATGAAGGAGATAGTCTTCGATCCAAACCGCAAGCTTTGTTGTGCCATCGTAGGATTCAATGTTCACAGGTTTAAACCCTTCAGTGATTTGATGATCCATTGCTTCATCTGTGAAGCATAGTGGGTGTGCGGCGCCTCTATACTGGGCGATACCACGACGTAGCTCAAGAGAGCTTTGTCTACTGTGTTCGGCCCGACCGGAGTTGTTGTATCCGGCGCGACGGTAGTCGCCGCGCATCATGGGGCACCCAGGTGATCCGTAGATCGATCTTGATTGTCTTGCCTTGTCCTCCAATTTGTCTCGCAAGTCCGGCGCATTCCCCCGTGGCTTGGCACTTTTCGAGCGGTGCCAGGGTACGGTTCTGGTGGAGGGCCTAGATGCCTCTCTGTCGCGGGCACGAGGTGGTCGGTCTGCCGTATTGTGCGCTGGTGATGAGGGTTTATACTCCTCCTCTAATTGGGGGAGCAATTTGCATTTTGGGTAGCTTTTGGAGGGGCGTTCGAGTTCATGCTCTTCGGCCGCAAGGACTTCGGTCCATCTGTCGGCCAACAGGTCTTGATCAGCTCTGAGCTGTTGCTGCTTTTTCTTTAGGCTATTTGCCGTGGCCATAAGCCTGCGTTTAAAACGCTCTTGTTCGACGGGATCCTCGGGCACGACAAATTCGTCGTCGTTGAGGCTTGTCTCGTCTCCGGAGGGAGGCATGTAATTGTCATCCTCTATCTCCTCGTCTGCCGCTCTCTCTTGAGAGCTGGCTACTTCGTCCTCCTGTGCTGAATCTTGCTGGAGGGGGTTGTCTTCGGCACTCTCTGGGGTGTTATTATCTCCGGTGCCGGAATCTCCATTCTTGCTGTGGCGGGATTTAGAGCGGCGCCGCTGACGTCGGCGCTTGGGCTGTTTCTTAGAGGAATCTGCCTCCGCTGCTTCTTTGCCGTTCCCATCCTTTGGGATGTCCACCATGTATATGTCGTATGACGAGGTGGTCTTCCAGTGCCCCGTAGGCGCTGGTTCTTGGTTGTCTCCGGCATCGTCGTCCATACCGTCGATGTCTTCGGAGTCGTAGTCTAGCATGTCGGTTAGATCGTCGACAGTGGCTACAAAGTGGGTGGTGGGTGGGTTTTGAATTTCTTCGTCGTCCGCATCCCAGCCGTCCTGACCGCAGTCCGGCCAGGGCTCTCCTGATAACGAGAGATGTTTTGGCGAATTCAGGATGTCGCCAAAGTGTGAGTGCTGAAAGATGTCCGCAGCGGTGAATTCCATGATCGGCGCCCAATCGGATTCGATTGGTAGGGGCGCAGGAGCTTCGGAGTCCGGCACCTCAGAGTCACGAGCTTTATGAGGGACAAGGTCAGTATTCGGCTCCATCGCCGTAGAGATTGCAGCTCCCGAGGCGGTGTCCAGCCACCTGTCCTCGATCTGCGCGGTCGGCTCTGAACTATGGGTCGGAGCGGACTCATGTGCGGCTTCCAGGGAACTGTCCGGCGGCAGAGCTAAATCATGCCCATCGTGACAGTGCGGCGCGCTCGGCTGTGGCTCGAATCCATCGAAGATCAAATCTCCGCGGATGTCGGCCATGAAGTTTAGGCTTCCAAATCTGACCTGACGGCCAGGGGCGTAGCTTTCGATCTGCTCCAGATGGCCAAGCGAATTCGCCCGCAGTGCAAAGCCGCCAAACACGAAAATCTGTCCGGGGAGAAAAGTCTCACCCTGGACTGCGTTGTTGTTGATTAAAGAAGCCATCAAGCCTATCGGTGACGACACAGAGGAACTCTCAATGAAAGCACCAATGTCGGTGTCAAAACCGGCGGATCTCGGGTAGGGGGTCCCGAACTGTGCGTCTAGGCGGATGGTAACAGGAGACAAGGGGCACGATGTTTTTACCTAGGTTCGGGCCCTCTCGATGGAGGTAAAACCCTACTCCTGCTTGATTGATATTGATGATATGGGTAGTACAAGAGTGGATCTACCACGAGATCAAGGAGGCTAAACCCTAGAAGCTAGCCTATGGTATGATTGTTGTAATGGTTGTTCGTCCTACGGACTAAAACCCTCTGGTTTATATAGACACCGGAGAGGGCTAGGGTTACACAGAGTCGATTACAATGGTAGGAGATCTACATATCCGTATTGCCAAGCTTGCCTTCCACGCCAAGGAAAGTCCCATCCGGACACGGGACGAAGTCTTCAATCTTGTATCTTCATAGTCTTAGAGTCCGGCCGATGATGATAGTCCGGCTATCCGGACACCCCCTAGTCCAGGACCCCCTCAGCTACCTTTCCGAATCTAGTGATGATGAATCAGGTGATGAATTTGGCCCCAGCTATATCATACTTGCTTCCCTTGCCACTAAACAACAAAGAGCTTTGGAAAAAGTTCAATACATGCTAAATAAGAGCGATGATATATTGGGTGAAGAAATGGATTAGTCAAAAGCTTTGGCTGAGAGTCTTCAGAGACTTCAGTCCAAGTTTGACAACCTTCAAGGTCATCATAACACTCTCTTATCTGATCACGAGAAGCTTTCTTATGAATTTCTTCAAAGAAAGCAAGATCTTGAAAAGCTAAGAGTGGATTATGAAGATCTTTAGAAGGATCGTGATTCATTACTTGCTCAACAAATCAGCGCTACTCAGGAAGAATTTGTTCCTTCATGTCTGAAGTGCATTGAACGTGAAACTGCTAATTCTTCACCTGAATGTTCAAATGCTTATAATGCTAAAAATTCTTCATCTGTCTCTGCTATCACTAATTCCTCATATGAGGACATTGCAAGTATCACTGATGATGCAGGACTGAAGGAATTGTACATGACAGGCATGTACAAAAGCCTCAAAGGGCATCAGACTCTTTGTGATGTGCTCAAAAAGCAGATCCTCAACAGAAACCCTAGGAAAGAGGGTATTGCCTTTGAGAGGAAACTCAATGCTGATGGAACATAATGGAAGCCTGAGCAGTACCCCAAAACCTCAGGGGTTGCTGCAAAGGGACCTCCAATTGATCCATCCAGCTTATCTGGCTTTACATGTGAATCTCCTCATTCTTCTGATGAGTCATTTGACTCCAACTACAAACTGTTCAAAAATCAGAATGGTGAAGTATTTGCTAGATATGTTGGCACTAACTGCAGGAACGGTTCACCTATGAAGAAAATCTGGGTTCCCAAAAGATGTCTTGAAAGTCTTCAGGTGACTGTCCTCATGACACCACCTGTGAAGAATAGGAACTCTAGATCAGATTCTTCACATGAACCAAATTCTTCATATGGATCCTGCTATGTCTTGAGCTTGCGTTGGTTTTCCTCGAAGAGGAGAGGGTGATGCAGCAAAGTGTAGAGTAAGTATTTCCCTCAGTTTTGAGAACCAAGGTATCAATCCAGTAGGAGGCTCCTCAAAAGTCCCACGCACCTACACAAACAAACTGAGAACTCGCAACCAACGCAATAAAGGGGTTGTCAATCCCTTCACGGCCACTTGCGAAAGTGAGACCTAATAAAGATAGTATGATAAGATAAATATATTTTTGGTGTTTTATGATATAGATGCAAAAAGTAAAGATGCAAATAAAGGTAGATTGAAAGCAAATATGATAAGAGATAGACCCGGGGGCCATAGGTTTCACTAGAGGCTTCTCTCAAGATAGCATAAGTATTACGGTGGGTGAACAAATTACTGTCGAGAAATTGATAGAAAAGCGCATAGTTATGAGATTATCTAGGCATGATCATGTATATAGGCATCACGTCCATAACAAGTAGACCGACTCCTGCCTGCATCTACTACTATTACTCCACACATCGACCGACTCCTGCCTACATCTAGAGTATTAAGTTCATAAGAACAGAGTAACGCATTAAGCAAGATGACATGATGTAGAGGGATAAACACATGCAATATGATATAAACCCCATATTGTTATCCTCGATGGCAACAATACAATAGTGTCTTGCAACCCTTTCTGTCATTGGGTAAGAACACCGCAAGATTGAACCCAAAGCTAAGCACTTCTCCCATGGCAAGAAGAACCAATCTAGTAGGCCAAACCAAACTGATAATTCGAAGAGACTTGCAAAGATAACTCAATCATACATAAAAGAACTCAGAGAAGATTCAAATATTATTCATAGATAAACTTGATCATAAACCTAAACTTGATCATAAACCCACAATTTATCGGATCTCGACAAGCACACTGCAAAAAGAGTTTACATCGAATAGATCTCCACAAGAGAGGGGGAGAACATTGTATTGAGATCTAAAAATAGAGAAGAAGCCATCTAGCTAATAACTATGGACCCGTAGGTCTATGGTAAACTACTCACAACTCATCAGAGGGGCAAGGATGTTGATGTAGAGGCCCTCGGTGGTTGATTCCCCCTCCGGCAGAGTGCCGACGAAGGCTCCAAGATGGGATCTCGCGGATACATAAGGTTATGGCGGTGGAGATTGTGTTTCGTGGTGCTCCTGGATGTTTTCGGGCTACGTAGGTATATATAGGAGGAAGAAGTACGTCGGTGGCCGCCCGAGGGGCCCACGAGACAGGGGGCGCGCCCTACAGGGGGGTGCGGCCCCCTATCTCGTGGGGCCCTCAGAGGCTTCTTGACTTGCACTCCAAGCTCTCCGGATCATGTTTGTTCCAAAAATCATGCTCCCGAAGGTTTCATTCCGTTTGGGCTCCGTTTGATATTCCTTTTCTTCGAAATACTGAAATAGGAAAAAACACAACAATATGGGCTGGACCTCCAGTTAGTAGGTTAGTCCCAAAAATGATATAAATGTGTAAAATAAAGCCCATAAGCATCCAAAAGGGGTAATATAATAGCATGGAACAATCAAAAATTATAGATACGTTGGAGACATATCAAGCATCCCCAAGCTTAATTCCTGCTCGTCCTCGAGTAGGTAAATGATAAAAAGAGAATTTTTGATGTGGAATGCTACCTAGCATAATTCATAATATAATTTTCTTTATTGTGGCATGAATGTTCAGATCCAAATGAATACAAAATAAAAGTTCATATTGACATAAGAAATAGTAATACTTCAAGTATACTAATCAAAGTAATCATGTCTTCTCAAAATAACATGGCAAAAGAAAGTTATCCCTACAAAATCATATAGTCTGGCTATGCTCTATCTTCATCACACAAAGTATTTAATCATGCACAACCCTGATGACAAGCCAAGCAATTGTTTCATACTTTAAAATCTCAAACTTTTTCAACTTTCACGCAATACATGAGCGTGAGCCATGGACATAGCACTATATGTGGAATAGAATGGCGGTTGTGGAGAAGACAAAAAGGAGAAGATAGTCTCACATCAACTAGGCGTATCAATGGGCTATGGAGATGCCCATTAATAGATATCAATGTGAGTGAGTAGGGATTGCCATGCAACGGATGCACTAGAGCTATAAATATATGAAAGCTCAATAAAAGAAACTAAGTGGGGTGCAAACAACTTGCTTGCTCACGAAGACCTAGGGCACTTTTGAGGAAGCCCATCATTGGAATATACAAGCCAAGTTCTATAATGAAAAATTCCCACTAGTATATGAAAGTGACAACATATGAGACTCTCTATCATGAAGATTATGGTGCTATTTTGAAGCACAAGTGTGGAAAAAGAGATAGTAGCATTGTCCCTTCTCTCTTTTTCTCTCATTTTTATTTTTTTCTTTTCCCCTTTTTTTCTTTTTTTTCTTTGGCCTTCTTTTTTTCTTTTTGGCCTTTCTCCTTTTTTTTTCTTTCTTTTTTTTCATTTCGTAAAGTCTGAAGTCTCATCCCGACTTGTGGGGGAATCATAGTCTTCATCATCCTTTCCTCACTAGGACAATGCTCTAATAATGAAGATCATCACACTTTTATGGATTTACAACTCAAAGCTAGAACAAGATATGACTCTATATGAATGCCTCCGGCAGTGTACCGGGATATGCAATGAATCAAGAGCGACATGTATGAAAATTATGAAGGTGACCTTGCCACAAATACGATGTCAACTACATGATCATGCAAAAAGCAATATGACAAAAGTAATGCGTGTCATATGAACGGAACGGTGGAAAGTTGCATGGCAATATATCTCAGAATGGATATGGAAATTCCATAATAGGTAGGTATGGTGGCTGTTTTGAGGAAGGTAAATGGTGGGTGTATGGTACCGGAGAAAGTTGCGCGGTACAAGAGAGGCTACCAATGGTGGAAGGGTGAAAGAGTGCGTATAATCCATGGACTCAACATTAATCAAAAGAACTCATATACTTGTTGCAAAAATTTAGAAGTCATCAAGAACCAAAGCACTACGTGCATGCTCCTAGGGGGATAGATTGGTAGGAAAAGACCATCGCTTGTCCCCGACCGCCACTCATAAGGAAGACAATCAATAAATAAAATTGTGCTCCGACTTCATCACAAAGCGGTTCACCATACGTGCATGCTACGGGAATCACAAACTTCAACACAAGCATTCTTTAAATTCATAATCACCCAACTAGCATGACTTTAATATCACTACCTCCATATCTCAAAACAATTATCAAGCATCAAATTGATCATAGCATCCAATTCACTTTCTATGATAGTTTTTATTATACCCAACTTGGATGCTCATCATTCTAGGACCAACTTTAAGATCATGGCAAATACCATGCTGTTCTAAAAGACTCTCAAAATAATATAAGTGAAGCATGAGATACTAGCAATTTCTTCAAAATTAAGACACCACCGTGCTCTAAAAGATATAAGTGAAGCACTAGAGCAAAAACTATCAAGCTCAAAAGATATAAGTGAAGCACATAGAGTATTCTAGCAAATTCTAATCAAATTGGCTTCTCCCAAAAGGTGTGTACAACAAGGATGATTGTGGTAAACTAAAAACCAAAGACTAATATAATACACGACGCTCCAAGAAAAACACATATCATGTAGTGAATAAAAATATAGCTCCAAGTAAAGTTACCAATGAACGAAGACGAAAGAGGGGATGCCTTCCCGGGGCATCCCCAAGCATAGGCTTTTGGCTATCCTTGAATATCTTCGGGTGCCATGGGCATACCCAAGCTTAGGCTCTTGCCACTCCTTATTCCATAGTCCATAAAAGCTTTACCCAAAACTTGAAGACTCCACAACACAAAACTCAACAGGAAATCTTATAAGCTCCGTTAGTGAAAGAAAACAAAACCACCACATAAGGTACTGCAATGAACCCATTCTTTATTTATATTGGTGTTAAACCTACTGTATTCCAACTTCTTTATGGTTTATAAACTAATTTACTAGCCATAGATGCATTGAAATAAGCAAACAACACAAGAAAAAAAGAATCTGTCAAAAACAGAACAGTCTGTAGCAATCTGTAACTAACGCAAACTTCTGGAACTCTAAAAATCCTACCAAAATAGGAAGTCCTGGAAAATTTGTCTATTGAATAGCAGCAAAAATAATCAACGCAAAATCACGTTCCGGTGATTTAACAAAATTATATTCGTGCGTGCAAAGTTTCTATTTTTCAGCAGAATCAAATCAACTATCATCGTAGGTTATCCTATAGGTTCTACTTGGCACAAACACTAAGTAAAAGATAAAAACACATCTAAACAGAAGGTAGATTCAAGATTTATTACTAAACAGGAGCAAAAACAAAAAACATAAAGAAAATTGGGTTGCCTCCCAACTAGCGCTATTGTTTAACGCCCCTAGCTAGGCATAAAAGCAAAGATAGATCTAACGAGTGCCATCTTTGGCACTAAATTCATAAGTAGCACGCATGATAGATTCATAAGGTAATTTTACTTTCTTTATTGGAAAGTGCTCCATGCCTTTCTTTAAAGGAAATTGGAATCTAATGTTCCCTTCCTTCATATCAATAATCGCACCAACCGTTCTAAGGAAAGGTCTACCAAGAATAATAGGGCAAGAAAGATTGCAATCTATATCAAGAACGATAAAATCTACGGGCACCAAATTTCTATTTGCAACAATAAGAACATCATTGACCCTTCCCATAGGCTTTTTAATGGTGGAATCCGCAAGGTGCAAATTTAAAGAGCAATCATCAAGATCATGGAAACCTAGAATATCACATAAAGTTTTTGGAATTGTGGAAACACTAGCACCCAAATCACACAAAGCAAAACACTCATAATCTTTAATTCTAATCTTTATAGTAGGTTCCCACTCATCATTAAGTTTTCTAGGTATAGAAACTTCCAAATTAAGTTTTTCATCATAAGATTGCATCAAGGCATCAACAATATGTTTGGTAAAAGCTTTATTTTGACTATAAGTATTAGGAGAATTAACAACGGATTGCAACAAGGAAATACAACCTTTTAAAGAGCAATTATCATAATCAAATTCCTTGAAATCCAAGATAGTAGGTTCAATATTATTAGAAGTTGAAGATTCTCCCATCTCACTTTTACCAAATTTAACATCAAGATCTAAAGACTCCGAATTTTTGGGACGCCTTCTAGGCAAAGTTGATTCATCATCACTCCCATAATCATCAAAATTCATATTGCAAAACATAGATCTAGTCGGAGATGCATCAATAACTTTAACATCCTCATCATTATTTTCGTGTATTTTTTCTGGTTTAGCGGCCATCTTATCGACTAAGGTGGCTTGCTTGTCAGAAATTTTGGCTATAGCATTTTCAAGCCGGGTAATTTGAGCGTTAACACCAAATAATTCTTTATTCATATCATCAAGCTCTTTGTTCATAAACCCCAAAAAACTTTTTTGTTCCTTAAGCTCTTTTCTAAAGAAACTGTTATGCTCAAATTGCAAATTCATAAAGCTTCTAATATTTGATTCAATCTCATCCATCCTTCTGAGAAGGTGGTCAGGACCCTTGGGCGCAGCCATGAGGTCAAACAAGCAAACAAGCACACAAAAGAAGGCAAGCGAAAAGAGAGGAGGAGATTGGGAAAGAGAGGGCGAATAAAACGGCAAGGGTGAAGTGGGGGAGAGGAAAACAAGAGGCAAATGGCAAATAATGTAAATGCGAGGGAGATGAGTTTGTGATGGGTACTTGGTATGTCTTGACTTGAGCGAAGACCTCCCCGGCAACGGCGCCAGAAATCCTTCTTGCTACGTCTTGAGCTTGTGTTGGTTTTCCTCGAAGAGGAGAGGGTGATGCAGCAAAGTGTAGCGTAAGTATTTCCCTCGGTTTTGAGAACCAAGGTATCAATCCAGTAGGAGGCTCCTCAAAAGTCCCACGCACCTACACAAACAAACTGAGAACTCGCAACCAACGCAATAAAGGGGTTGTCAATCCCTTCACGGCCACTTGCCAAAGTGAGATTTAATAAAGATAGTATGATAAGATAAATATATTTTTGGTGTTTTATGATATAGATGCAAAAAGTAAAGATGCAAATAAAGGTAGATTGAAAGCAAATATTATAAGAGATAGACCCGGGGGCCATAGGTTTCACTAGAGGCTTCTCTCAAGATAGCATAAGTATTACGGTGGGTGAACAAATTACTGTCGAGCAATTGATAGAAAAGCGCATAGTTAAGAGATTATCTAGGCATGATCATGTATATAGGCATCATGTCCATAACAAGTAGACCGACTCCTGCCTGCATCTACTACTATTACTCCACACATCGACCGACTCCTGCCTGCATCTAGAGTATTAAGTTCATAAGAACAGAGTAACGCATTGAGCAAGATGACATGATGTAGAGGGATAAACACATGCAATATGATATAAACCCCATCTTGTTATCCTCGATGGCAACAATACAATACGTGTCTTGCAACCCTTTCTGTCACTGGGTAAGAACACCGCAAGATTGAACCCAAAGCTAAGCACTTCTCCCATGGCAAGAAGAACCAATCTAGTAGGCCAAACCAAACTGATAATTCAAAGAGACTTGCAAAGATAACTCAATCATACATAAAAGAATTCAGAGAAGATTCAAATATTATTCATAGATAAACTTGATCATAAACCCACAATTCATCGTATCTCGACAAACACACCGCAAAAAGAGTTTACATCGAATAGATCTCCACAAGAGAGGGGGATAACATTTTATTGAGATCTAAAAAGAGAGAAGAAACCATCTAGCTAATAACTGTGGACCCGTAGGTCTATGGTAAACTACTCACAACTCATCGGAGGGGCAAGGATGTTGATGTAGAGGCCCTCCGTGGTTGATTCCCCCTCCGACAGAGTGCCGGCGAAGGCTCCAAGATGGGATCTCGCGGATACAAAAGGTTACGGCGGTGGAAATTGTGTTTCGTGGTGCTCCTGGATGTTTTCGTGGTACGTAGGCATATATAGGAGGAAGAAGTACGTCGGTGGCTGCCCGAGGGGCCCACGAGACAGGGGGCGCGCCCTAAAGGGGGGGCGCGGCCCCCTATCTTGTGGGGCCCTCGGAGGCTTCTTGACTTGCACTCCAAGCTCTCTGGATCACGTTTGTTCCAAAAATCACGCTCCCAAAGGTTTCATTCCGTTTGGACTCCGTTTGATATTCCTTTTCTTCAAAATACTGAAATAGGCAAAAAACAGCAATATGGGCTGGGCCTCCGGTTAGTAGGTTAGTCCGAAAAATGATATAAATGTGTAAAATAAAGCCCATAAACATCCAAAAGGGGTAATATAATAGCATGGAACAATCAAAAATATAGATACGTTGGAGACGTATCAGATCCAAGTCCTCATACGGACCAAATTCCTCACGTGGATCAAATTCCTCAAAAGGATCAAAGTCCTCATATGACCATCATCGTGCTAACCCCTCTATTTCGCAGGGTAGAGCTAAGGGCTATGAATATGAGAATTATTCTTCAAATCATTATGTTCATAAGTCCTCGAAGAAATTCTCTGCTTATTCATATGCTTACCCTAACCCCTCTTATGTGAAACGAAGCGGACTGGTGTCTATGCCACCTTTCTCATATGGTGCTCATAGAGTGATGAATTCTTTGCCACCCCTTCAGATGTGGGTGGTGAAGAAAAGGAACTAATCTCTTGTGCAGTGTCAGGTCTCCAGACATGCTCAAAACATCTGAAGAATTTGCTGGAGACCTAAACAGTGCCTGATAGGATGCAGGCTAATCATGATGAAATGAACTTTCATTTCACACGTCCTCATTCTGTTTATCTATTCTATTGCTCGAAGAAATTGATCTGATGATATTGATGTCATATTCTTCACTAATGAAGTATATGAGTTCGTAAGCTGCACTAATTCATCTGCAGGATGATCAACCCAAAGCCAATGAGTGGGTCCTTGATAGTGGATGTACAAATCACATGACTGGTGACAAGAATCTATTGATGGATGCTCCTTTATCACCGTCACATCTGAAGCATATCATCTTCGCTGACAAAGGCAAAAGTCAGGTATTGGGTATAGGTAAGGTTGTGATCTCAAAGGATCGACACATGGACAAAGTCATGCTTGTCGAGTCCTTAGGATACAACCTCATGTCTATCTCAATGCTTTGTGATCTTGATATGGTTGTTGTCTTTGGCAAATATCATTGTGTTGTCATCATGGAAGCTGACAATTCCAAAGTCTTTGAAGGCTTTAGGAGAGGAGACTTGTACATTGTTGATTTCTCTACAGGACCACAACCGGCCGTATGCTTACTTGCAAAAGCCTCAGAAGGCTGGCTATGGCATCGACGACTTGGTCATGCTGGCATGAGGAATTTACACACGCTTGCGAAGAAGAAGCATGTCATTGGCATTGAGAATGTCAAATTCCTCAAGGATCACTTATGCGGAGCCTGTGAAGCTGGAAAGATGACCAAGGCCAAGCATCCAGCAAAGACTATCATGACTACCACTCGACCGTTTGAATTGCTTCACATGGATCTCTTTGGTCCTAATCATTATTCTGCTGTTACAAATGACGCATCTCTTTATGGCTTTGTTATTGTTGATGATTATTCTCGTTACACATGGGTGCACATTGTCACTTACAAACATGAGGTGCAGGAAGTCTTCAAATGATTTTCCTCGAGGGCTTCAACCAACTTTGGTGTGAAGATCAAGCACATCAGAAGTGACAATGGGACTGAGTTCAAGAATTCCGGTCATGATGACTATCTTGATGAACTTGGTATTACTCATGAGTTATCCGCTCCTTACACTCCTCAGCAGAATGGCGTCGTGGAGCGCAAGAATAGAACTCTTATTGAGATGGCTCGCACGATGCTTGATGAATACAAGACGCCTCGTCGTTTCTGGATTGAGGCTATTGATACTGCGTGCCACATCATCAACAGAGTATATCTTCACAAATTCTTCAAGAAGACTGCCTATGAACTCCTCACTGACAAGAAACCCAATGTGAGTTACTTCAAAGTCCTTGGTGCTAAATGTTGGACTAGAGATCCTCATCACAATTCTAAATTTGCACCGAAAGCACATGAGGGTTTTATGCTTGGTTACGGAAAGGACTCGCACACCTACAAAGTCTTCAACGACGTTCTTCACAAGGTTGTTGAAACTGTAGATGTGCGGTTCGATGAAACTAATGGCTCGCAAAGAGAGCACCTACCTTCTGTGTTATATGAACCAGCGCCTGAGGAATCTATCAAGTTCAAGGGCTAATGAGGATGTCATTCCTACCAAAGAATCTGCTGAAGAATTCATTCCAGAACGTGATGAACGTCGAGCTGGCGCACCTGAAGAAAATGGCGATGAGGAAAATGCTCCTGAAGAGAATGCGGATCAAATTCCTCGAAGACAACCCGCTCATCCTCGTATTGCGAACGAAGTGCAAATTGAGAAGATCATCGATGACATTGAAGCACCAGGTCCTCTCACACGCTCAAAAGCTTCACATTTGTCTAACTTTTGTGGGCACTTTGCTTTTGTCTCTATCACAGAGCCCACTAAGGTAGATGAAGCATTTCTGGAGCCTGGGTGGATTCAAGCTATGCAAGAAGAATTACATCAGTTCGAGCTCAACAACGTCTGGGAAGTTGTCAAACGTCCAGATCCTCGCAAGCACAACATTATTGGCACAAAGTGGATCTACCACAACAAGCAAGATGTAAATGGCCTTTTGGCGAGAATAAGGCACGGCTTGTAGCTCAAGGCTACATGCAGGTTGAAGGAATTGATTTCGATGAAACTTTTGCACCTGTTGCTAGACTTGAGGCTATTCGCATATTACTTGTTTATGCTAACCATCATGATATTATCCTACAACAAATGGATGTGAAAAGTGCATTCCTCAATGGTAAGCTTGAGGAAGAAGTATATGTTGCTCAACCCCCAGGTTTTGAAGATCCAAAGAATCCTGACAAAGTCTTCAGACTCAACAAGGCCCTGTATGGCCTCAAGCAAGCCCCTCGGGCGTGGTATGATACTTTGAAGGAATTCCCCATGAAGAAAGGCTTCAAACCCGGTTCACTCGACCCAACTCTTTTCACTAAGTCTTATGATGATGAATTGTTTATGTGCCAAATATATGTTGATGATATCATTTTGGCTGTACTGACCAACGATACAGTGATGAATTTGCCTATATGATGAGTGAAGAATATCATATGTCTATGATGGGAGAATTGAAATTCTTTTTAGGTCTTCAAATTCATCAACAGCACAATGGCGTATTCATATCTCAGGAGAAATACCTCAAGGACGTATTGAGGAAATTCGGCATGCAAGATTGCAAAGGGGCCAAAATTCTAATGCCCACAAATGGCCATCTATGCACTGATGAAAATGGTAAAGACTTCGATCAAAAGGTATACAGTTCCATGATTGGTTCTTTATTGTACCTATGTGCATCTAGGCCGGATATTATGCTTAGTGTTTGCATGTGTGCCCGATTTCAAGCTACACCGAAGGAATCACACCATAAGGTTGTGAAGCATATTCTTCGATACTTAGCTCACACACCAACACTTGGATGAGAAGAGATTTAGCAAGTTGCGGTGTGAGCTAAATATCCTAGAATCTACGAATGTTCTCTGAAATGGACACACATCCTAGCACTTATGCTGACTTGATGACTTAGATGCACAACAACAAAGTAACGTTTTTCTTCAATCAATGAAGACTAACCCTCTAAGTGTGAAGAAATTGATGAAGAAATTGATTCTCAGAGCCCTACGACAATTGTACGCGGTGTCTGAAATCATCTTTCTTATAAGGTGGGTTACGCCACCACCCAAAGTTGGAAATCTTCAATTTGAGTTTTTCTTCATTTTTGAAATTCCTCACTTTGTCAAATTCTTCAACTTTGCATTGTCTTCACTCCTTCCAGTGTTGTTTTTCATTTGAATATATATATATATATATATATGAGTTTTATGTCCTCTGCAACATTCACTTATTGCTAATTCTTCAAGTTGATTTCTTCTGCTAAGTGAATGTGATCGGAACCTTCCCCCTCTACGCTAAACTCAACCCAGTCTATTCACAAATTCTTCATGTGCGTTCTATTTGAAACTCGTTCAAAATCTTCATTGTGTCCTTGACAGCTGAAGAAATTGCGAACGGAACTTTTAGCTTATCTTATCTAAATTTTCGGCTTTGCCGCTCAAACCATTCCGCATCCCACGACAGTACTTATCTATTCACCCATGATCGCCACCTCTCGGTACGTGGGTGACATATGTCAAGCGAATGAGAATGGCTAGGGGCACTGTCACGCCCAATATGCGACCCTATCCAAAAGGAACTCGAAGGTCCCACCAAGGATAGACCCGCATATTGAAACACTTTTGCAAGGTGGATATCATTACATCAACATTACATAATAGACGGGGATACATACAAAAGTCATACAATGCCACATGAATACAACATCATCTTACATAAGAGCACCATCCGACTACGGATGAAACACAAACAGAAACTCAAACGACATCCACCCTGCTAGCCCAGGCTGCCGACCTGGAACCTATCCCCTGATCGAAGAAGCAGAAGAAGAACTCAACGCAAGCAAGCATCGCTCTCGCGTCATGATCATCGCATAACCTGTACCTGCAACTGTTGTTGAAGTAATCTGTGAGCCACGAGGACTCAGCAATCCCATTACCATGGGTATCAAGACTAGCAAAGCTTAATGGGGAAGGAAGGGGTAAGGTGGTGAGGTTGCAGCAGCGGCTAAACATGATATGGTGGCTAACATACGCAAATGAGAGCGAGAAGAGAAACAAAGGAACGGTCGTGCAGCTAGCAATGATCAAGAGGTGATCCCGAACACCTACTTACGTCAAACATAACCCAGAAACCGTGTTCACTTCCCGGACTCCGCCGAGAAGAGACCATCACGGCTACACACGCGGTTGATGCATTTTAATTCGGATCTGGTGTCAAGTTATCTACAACCGGACATTAACAAATTCCCATCTGCCACATAACCGCGGGCACGGCTCTCGAAAGTTTATACCCTGCAGGGGTGTCCCAACTTAGCCCATGACAAGCTCTCGCGATCAACGAAGGAATAGACCTTCTCCCAGGAAGACCCGATCAGTCTCGGAATCCCGGTTTACAAGACATTTCGACAATGGTAAAACAAGACCAGCAAGACCTCCCACTGTGCCGACAAATCCCGATAGGAGCTGCACATATCTCGTTCTCAGGGCACACCGGATGAGCCAGACGTCGGGTTGGCATAGACCCTGGTTGCCCAGGGGGCGCCGGACATCGCTCGGTTTGGACCAACACTTAGACAAGCATTGGCCCGGGGGGGCTAAAAATAAAGATGACCCTCAAGAGAGCGACTCCCAAGGGAAAAGTAGGTGGTGGTGAGGCAAATGGTAAAACCAAGGTTGGGCCTTGCTGGAGGAGTTTTATTCAAAGCGAACTGTCAAGGGGGTCCCATAAATCACCCGACTGCGTAAGGAACGCAAAATCCGGGAACATAATACCGGTATGACGGAAACTAGGGCGGCAAGAGTGGAACAAAACACCAGGCATAAGGCCGAGCCTTCCACCCTTTACCAAATATATAGATGCATTAATAATATAAGAGATATTGTGATATCCCAACCAAAATCCTGTCCACCATGGAGAAATCTTCAACTTCACCTGCAGCTAGCAACGCTATAAGAGGGGCTGAGCAAAGCGGTAACATAGCCAAACAATGGTTTGCTAGGAAGGGTGTCAAAGGTTAGAGGTTCATGGCAATTTGGGAGGATTAAGGAACAAGTGATAGGAAGCGCAGCATAGCGATAGAACGAAGCAACTAGCATAGCAATGATAGTAGTGAGATCCAGGGTAGCGGTCATCTTGCCTGAAATCCCGCAAGGAAGAAGAACGAGTCCATGAAGAAGATGAAGCCACGAAGACGAACCACACGTAGACGAACGAATCCTCACGATCGCAACGAAACGGGAACTATCGAGAAGAAGCACACAACATGGTAAACACACCACACATGAACAAGACATGATGCACAACAAGCATGATGCATGACAAGGCTACATGAAGCTACTCATGGCAAGAGATGATGCAAACAAGAACAACACATCAAGGCAAGTTTAAATGAGGCTGGAAACAACATATAACAATTCCGGTAAGTCCTGATATGCAAATTTCGAAATTGGTCCAGAACTGAATAAACCTTATGTTCAAGTTGTTAAACAGCAAGTTAAGATGCACCAAGATGATCTACACGAAATTCTAGTCAAGTTACATATAAAGTTCATTAGATTCAGAGCTACGGCCTAGAAGATATGAGCAAAACAAGTTAAACATGGCATTGATGCAAAATGCATACAAACATCAAGCAAACACCTCAAAACAAGTATGCAACATGATAATATGAAGCTACATGCAAAATCAAGCAAATTTCATATAGAGCACACTCAAAACGGAGCAACGGTGCAACACATGCACTCTATACAAGTCATAATAACAATCTGTCCAAAACAGCAACTAGGCATCTTACAAGCATCAAACAACAAGCTAAAGCACCCCAACATAATAACAAAAGGCATGAGCATGAATTACAGGTAAAGGACAACAAAACATGAACACTGAGCTATCTCCAGAAAAGACTAGAACATGCTCAAACACACATGGTAAGATTGCAAATAATAACAGTTTCAGACTTATCAGGAAATAACATCAGGTTGCAATGTTTAGAGCTATCAAATAACATGTTACAGGAACTTATCATGGCAAACAAAGGCATGGCATGAATCTACTAATTGCATAGATCAAAAGTCCCTTACTGACCATGAGCCAAAAAGGCACAGAAGATATGATGGCACCCATGTAAACATGGCAAGTTATATTACAGATTCATACATGGCAGAAACAACAATAAGTAGGCATGTTCGTGAGCTTGAACCACTCACCACGGAGCAATACATGGCATGGCAAGGCAACCAACAGTAAGAAGGCATGTTTATGAAGCTAAGCATGGCAAGAACAAGGTCATAGGGTGCATGGAACACTAGGAAACAATCATGGAAACATTGAACTTAATGTTAACAGGCTGACAGCAACATCATTTAGCAAACTTTAGAGCAAGATAACAACATGTTCCAGCAGTCTATAATTGCAACCAGGGGCATGGATGGATAGGGCATAACATGTAGATCAAAACATGTTTATAGAACATCTCCAGATTATGCATAGAATGATTAGTAGCAACATGTTTACATAGCAACAAAATATAACAGAATCTGCCTAGCAAAACAGCAACAGCAAGTACACTACTTAACAAGCTCGATTCACTCACCACAAGTCATTGCATGACAAGATAAGCATAGCATCATCAAGAAGACATGTTTGTGAAACAAACCAAGGCAAGAACAAGTCCATAGCATGCAAGGATCAACTATAGCAAGCTTGGCCAAATTGAATAACATGTAAACAATCTGCCAGGAAACATTTTGAAGCAAAAGTAGAGCACTCAAATGACATGCTAGACTACTCCATAATTGCAAACAAGGGCATGAATGGATAGAAAATAACCATATGTTCAAAACACTCTTACTGAAGTATCTCAAAATATGCATGGATCTCTCTGTAGCATCAAGTTTACATGGCATCAAAATAACAGCAAAACAGGGACTAAAATCAGCAATATCATGAAGCCTAGTTTGCATGCTTGTGCTAGTCACCACATTGATCACAAAAATACATGGCATAAACCCCTGGAAAGATGACATGGCATAGATCAAAACACATGAAGACATCAACCTCATAGGATGCACACATCAATCATGGCAAAAATGACAAATGAGCAAGTTATAACAGTTTCAGCAGGTTAACATCAACATGCACTCTTCCAACAGCATTTCAGGCATCAAGATGAGCTCTAATGAAAATGATGCAATGGAATGAAATGAAGTACTCGTCGAGAAGAACAATTTGACATATTACACGCACGATACAGAGCTACGGATGCAGAGATACAGCAGGTCAAACATGGCATGATAATGTCAAAAACTGGGGACTTGGAGGAATCAGGGTCAACCTCATATGCACGGTTTTCGAGGTGGGCCGGGCTCGCCGGAGCTGGGCGACGCCGGCGATGAGGGAGGAGGCCGAAGAGGAGGGGGCCGGTGAGGGAGGCGGCAGATCCGGCCTTTCCTCGGCCGGATCTGGCCGGGGCGGCGCGGTGGAGGGAGCCGGCGGGCTCCCGGCGGCGGAGGCGGGCGGCGCGGATGCCGAGGC
>NC_041391.1:143131879-143210978 GCF_002162155.2 Triticum dicoccoides
TTGCTGACGTGTCGCGCCCTGATTGGGCGAAACGACGTGTCCGGCGGACATGTCCGGTGCGGCTGGACATGTCCGGTGGCGCAGAGGAGTTTGGCTAGGGTTTGGACTGCGGGAATTTCGGGGGAGGCCACATATTTATAGGTAGAGGGAGCTAGGAGAGTCCAAATGAGGTGCGGTTTTCGCCCACACGATCGTGATCGAACGACCGAGAGCATGAAGGGGAGTTTTCTAGGTTTTGGGCCACTTTGGAAGGGGTGTTGGGCTGCACACAAAAGAGGCTTTACGGCTACCCGGTTAACCGTTGGAGTATCAAACGACCTCCAAATGGCACGAAACTTGACAGGCGGTCTACCGGTGCTATACCAAGGCCGCTTGGCAAACCTCGGGCCATTCCTAGAAAGTTTAACACCCGCTCACGAAGAGAGGCGAGAAGGGGATGCCGGATGACATAGGAGTGCCGGATTGCAAAACGGACAACGGGGAAAATGCTCGGGTGCATGAGACGAACACGTATGCAAAATGAAATGCACATGATGACATGATATGAAATGCAGATGATGACATGGCAAAGTGCAGCACGCAAGCAAATGACATGGCAACGACGGCGAATAACTGGCGGACACCTGGCGCATCGAATTCGGGGCGTTACAGGCACGTTCGTCCGATTTCCTCGGGCGTGCAGTTTTTCACTCCCACTATAAATACCCCTGCCTCTTCCTCACTTCACTTTTACTCCGCTCGCTCTCACTCTCGCTCGATCTCCCCAAACCCTAGCGCCGGCGCTACTTCATCATCGCCGGTGAGGAAGAGCTTCACTGCCTCGACCTCGTCGCCGTCGTACTCGCGCCAATTGCGGATTTGTTCACTCCGCCGCCGCTGTAGCCATCTTCCTCTGCCGAGTTAGGGCGTGGAAGATTTGAACTGACGAACTTCACATCTACTCTTCCCAGTTCGTCGTGTTCTTCACTTCGGGTAATTAAAAGTTACTTTTACTGCCCTCTTTGATTCGTATGTTTTCTTGAAAATCTTCAAAGGTGTTTATTCTTCAAATCTTCACACACATGAACACCTCACATGTCATCTGTTCTTGATTCGTTTCTCTAAGCAATGATTTTCTTCAAGATTCCTCAATTGTGTGGATTTTCAATCTATACAACTCTGGAACCTAAGACAAAGAACGCTTAGTGAAATTCCTCAAGACTCATCTGGTCAAATTCCTCAAACCTATTCATTTTTGAAAAACCTCCTGAGAACGCATATGACCTCTCCAAATTCCTCGCAACTATACTCTGTTCACAGGTACTAATGTCCGCTGCTGAATCACTAGGTTCTCATCAACTTAGCTCATTTGCAGCGTTCCTCGAAGAAAAGTTGCACACCTCTTCAGAAACTTCAGTTGTTCATATTCCTCGGCTGAAGAAAATGACTGAAGGCAAGAAGCCACAGAAGGGTGGCAAGAGGCCTAAGGTCAATACTGCTTTCAAAATCCCTGAGGACATTTATGCTGGGTACTGCATAGCCCCTGAGGAAGATAGAAATCAGCGCAAGGTGCGCATTCAAAAGATAGAGAGGAGATGGGCACGGGAATGGAGGGAGTATAGGTATGTTACTCCCAAGTATATGAAGAAATTCGCGCTCAACCCTCCATGCTCAAGACCTCCATTGACACTCGGCTAAGAGGCAGATCCCACCAGCCTCATGCGCGGTGAGGACTATGCTGATGAATCGGCAAAGCGCCAGGCCAAACTGGCCAAGCAAGCAAAGGAAGCAGTGAAGAAATTCAATGTAGACTCCGTTGCTGCTGCTACCGCTGCTGAGGCCTCTGCTAGTCAACCGAAGAAGGCGATGCCTAAGAAGCCTGCGCATAAGTCAAGCGCTTCTCCCTCAATGCCCTCACGGCCAAGCTCCTCAGCAATGCCCTTAAGGCCAGATTCTTCAAGACCCTCAAGGCCAATTCCTTAGACTGCTCCTTCAAAGTCCTCAGCTCCTCCGACAAAGTCTTCAGCTGCTCCGACAAAATCCTCGGCACCTGTGCATCTCGCCACGTGCCAAAGGACTACAGGCATTTCAATTGCCTCAGGAGCATCTGCAAGTTCCTCAGCTGGCCCCTCTCTGCTGAAGAAAAAGGCCACTGCTGGACGAGGCCTTCGACCAAGTCCTCACAAGAAGCAGGTCGCCTTCCAAGTTCCCTCTGATGACGATGAGACTGATGATGAAGAACTTGCTGAAATCATCAAAGATAGGCAAGCCAGGGCCGCTAGAGCCAAAGATAGCAATGTGCCACTGCTGCTAGATCCAAAGTTGATCCTCAATTTCATTGACCTATGGCACAAGGACCCTAACACGCCTTTGCCAGAGATGAACCTCACTCTTGGTCAAAGTCATGTTCTGACTGCCTTCATTGAGGAAGAAAAGTGGAAATTTGAAGAAGGCAGAAGGTTGAAGAAAGCGCAGTACAAGAAGCAGCGCTACCTCAAGGACAATGTCCTCACTCTTACCCCTGATCAACTCATTGCCTTGCAAGCTGAAATCAAGCAACTGAGTGATGAATTCGATTGCTACTATGCTGATTGGAAGGGAGCCAAGGTTTGTGTCGGTGTCAAAACCGGCGGATCTCGGGTAGGGGGTCCCGAACTGTGCGTCTAGGCGGATGGTAACAGGAGACAAGGGACACGATGTTTTACCCAGGTTCGGGCCCTCTTGATGGAGGTAAAACCCTACGTCCTGCTTGATTAATATTGATGATGTGTATTACAAGAGTGGATCTACCATGAGATCAAGGAGGCTAAACCCTAGAAGCTAGCCTATGGTATGATTGTTATAATGGATGTTGTGTCCTACGGACTAAAGCCCTCCGGTTTATATAGACACCGAAGAGGGCTAGGGTTACATAGAGTCGGTTACAATGGTAGGAGATCTACATATCCGTATTGCCAAGATTGCCTTCCACGCCAAGGAAAGTCCCATCCGGACACGGGACGAAGTCTTCAATCTTGTATCTTCATAGTCTTGGAGTCCGGCGGACGATGATAGTCCGGCTGTCCGGACACCCCCTAGTCCAGGCCTCCCTCAGTAGCCCCTGAACCTGGCTTCAATGACGATGAGTCCGGCACACATAATGTTTGGCATTGCAAGGCGGGTTCCTCCTCCGAATAATCCATAGAAGATTGTGAACACCTGGATAGTGTCCGGCTCTGCAAAATAAATTCCACATTCCACTATAGAGAGAATAATATATACACAAGTTCAATCTGCTGACGTATTTTGCGGCATGACGTCACACCACTACCAAGCCTTTACTTGAATTGTTTTTTATACCACCTCAGCGCGTTTAGCGAAGCGGTTTCCTTGGCACGTCTTGTTGAAGCAGAGATCGTGTTCCCCTTATTCCGGGATTCTCATCAATACAGACGTGGGTAACCCAACCGCGCCTGTCGCCACGCCTCCTCTATCGAAGGCGAGTCCCGAAACGGTCACGGAGACGGCTCTTGGTATTCTCCCTCTTAATAATAGGACCAAGGCTCGTTTCTTTTCTTCAATCTTTCACCGAATCCTCTCCTTGCTCCAAGTTCCAACACCCAGAGCCCCAGATTCGAGCGCTTCGGACCTTCAACAATGTCTGGCTCCGACCTTCAGGGCCGGTGGATGCCCTCCTCCGTTACGGAGGAGGACGTGCTAAAGCTGCGAGAAGCCAAGTACCTGACATACGAGATTTTGCACAGGTTGCCCGCCGAAGGGCAGGCCATCCCCACCCCCGAGCCCGGTGAGTATGTTGTCTTTGTATCCCACCTCCGTCGGGGTTTAGGCTTCCCGACGGAACCTTTTGTGAGAGGGATCATGTTTTACTATGGGTTGGAATTCCATGACTTGGCTCCGGAGTCCATCCTCCATATTTCCGTGTTTATTGTTATCTGCGAAGCCTTCCTCCGCGTCACCCCCCACTTCGGCATGTGGCTGAAGACCTTCAATGTGGAGCCGAAGATGATCGGGGGACGTCAAGCAGAGTGCGGCGGGGCGGCCGTAAGCAGGAGGGCCGATGCCCCGTGGCCCGAGGGCTCCTTCCAAGAGGAGTTCGGCTTGTGGAAGCAGGAGTGGTTCTATATCACCGCTCTGAAGGGCAGCAAGCAGAAGCCGCCGCCCGTATTCCGCTTGGGACCTCCTCGACGGTTGATGTCGTGGGTCAACCAAGGGCTCAACTGGGGGCCGTCAACCGACGTGCCCCTATTGCAGGGCCAGATTCGAGACCTCCAGGCGAGGGAGATCGATCTGGTCGTGGTGATGCAGGTTATGCTGATTAGGCATCTCCTGCCCTGCAAACGCCGTCCTCTCCGACTATGGGAATTTAATCCAGAGGGACCACGGATTCTCCGACACTTCATGGGTAAGACACCCGTGGAGATGTACAAAATATTCTTCAGACCACAAGTAGCGTGTCCGGAATTGACCGAGGATGCCGGCCTAAGCTGCAATCGCCCGGATACTCAAGTAAGTAGCTCAGTGTTCGGACGTACCGTTTGTTTGCCTTTCTACAATTCGCCTTTTAACCCATTATCCTTCAACAGGAGTGGATAGCGCAAGCAAAGCTGATACGGTGTCCGGTCCCCCTCCCAGAGACCGCGCCGGAGCCCGTGCTGGTTAGAATGTTGGAGGTTGCACCTTTAGAAGGAGGCGAAGGGGAAAATAGGGGAGCTACCGACTCATCCAAGGAGGCTCTTGAAGAAGGGGGGATCGAGAATCCCTCCCTCCAGGGGGAGAAGAGGACCGCCTCCGAAGATCCGGAGGCCAAAGCCCCTAATCGGGGGAAGAAGTCTTCACCAGAGGATCCTGCGTCCGGGGAGGCCCTGGCCGCACAGTCTCCCCTAAAGAATCAGCCCTCCAGCAAGCCGTAAGTAGAAAGAAGGGAGTACGGTAATACGAGACAGCCCTATTTGTGCTTCTGAGGATAACCGAAATTTTTACCTTGTAGTTCGGATCTCCGACCTTCTCAGATGAGCTCGTCTTCGGGGGACCTTCGTCCAGAGATGATGGAGAGCGAGATGCCTCCATCTGATGCACCGTCGGACGGGGCGGACGAGCCTGAAGTGTCATCACGGAGGGTATCCCCGAGCCCGGCAGAGCCGAAGAGTTCGGTGCCGACTAGTATTCGGCTGAAGGATCTGCTTGAGAAGGTGTCCATCTTAGAAGATCACCATGCATTGATGAATATGGTGATTGGAAGGATTTCGTCCGCCGAAAGCGGATTGCATAATGCCGTCAGGAGTTTGCTGACGGGATTCGAGGTACGCAAAAATGACACACCTTTTGACAGTTTTGCACATGGAAGTGCGCCCTGTATAGATAGTAGCCCCTGAGACTCGGTAGGTTGTCGAAAGCGACAGCGTGCCGAGGATCAAAATCGCAGGTTTAAATCTTCGCTGTTCCTATGCAGGTGGCGGATCGTCCGGGGGCCAGCCGGACTGATGGAGTTGCTGAATTAATGCGACAACTCGATGTTGCGGATGCGGACATCGCTCTAGTCAACAAGCGACTTGACGAGTCGTAAGGTAAATTGTGTCTCCGCAGTCACCTACTAAGGGAGCCAAAACCTACCGCTTACAATATTTATGCTTGACGCAGATGGTGCTGCTGCTGTGGAGAGCCTTTGGGCAGAACTTGCTCAAGCCAAGGAGCAAGCCAGAAGGAGTGATGCGGCTGCCTCGAGGGCGGCCGAGAAGTTAGAAGCCGAAAGGGCTGCACACTATCGAAGCAGGGAAGAGATGGCCGAATTGGCCGTTAAATTGAAGGATGCTACCGACCGCAATGAGGCTCTTGAAAAGGAGCGCCTATCGGAGCGAGAAGATCTGGGGAAGGCCACCGCCGAAGCCAAGGATGCCCGTTCTGCAATGCGGGCTATGAAGGAGGAGCAGCGTCAGGCTGGAGACATTTTGGCTGGCAAGCCTTTTCTGCTACGCCGCAGGTTTACGGATCCTAAGTATGCTCAACTTGGCCAGCTGTGGGGTCCGGAGGATCCTTTTATGGACTTAGCGGCAAGTGCGGCGGATGCCGTTGTGCACTTCCGGAGCCAGAAGGATCACAAGACGGAAGAGCTGTTTTGGTCTCAATTCCATAGTCCGGATCTTTCACTTCCGCTGACAGATCGGTTGGCCAAGTGGGCTGAGCTGAATAGGTTGTCCGAGCTTGCCATGACGGATATCGTGACGCATGTCTGGCCGGATAGGCCTAAGCCGAAGAGCTATTTTGGCTTGTTGCAGCAATTTCTTGGGGCGGTGCCGCATATCAAGGCGATGAAGCGGTCGGCCTGGATAGAGGGAGCACGGATGGCACTTGCCCATGTGAAGTCACACTGGACGGAGATGGATGCCGCCGCTGTTGCGACCCAGGGTTTGGATGAGAACCGGTTACCCGCCGAGCACTACTTTGGGGAAGTCCTGCGTGATGCTCGTATAATAGAGTCGCAGTGCTCGAAAAATGTCACGTTCAAATGAACGTTTTATCCTGCAAAACAATGTTGATAATATATGCGCTTTTTGTACTTGTGCGTTCAAGTATTGAAATATCTCCTGTGCGGCCGTTTATGTATACGTATGTATAACCTGAAATATTGCAGTCGTCGGCTTCAGCCCCCACGCACAAGGTGCGGGGGTGTTCGCAAAAAATAGCGCATTTTCACACTTAATCTGACGTCTCGGTCCTGTTTAAGGATGTGGTAGCGTAGCCAACGAGGCAACCGGACTATAATGCTTTATCACTTTCACTTAGCCATTGGAGTTCGAGGGTGGGACTACGATATAGTCCCTGGGGGCACCGCGCTCTCCAAATTCGGGGCGCGTATGTGCCTGACCAGGAAGTGGTCCTTCATCGAAGCGGAGGAATTCTAAACATTCCGGTGGTCGATCGAGTGGTTGACCAGTCTCTCGCTGTATCATGACAGTCAGTTTTCGGCTTTCTCTACTGAGGTGCTCGCCCAGCCGAACTGGGGCACAATCACAGTAGTTCTCCTGGTGCCACGTTAGCCGATGATACGGAACGTAAGGCACCAAAACACAGGAGCCGGGCAAACCCAACATTTGACCAAAGACATGAATCGGAGCTGATGCATATAAGGCCTAACTCGAGACGCCGAACACCCCCTAAGGTGTTCAGTCTTTTATAATAACGGGCGAAACAATGCCCTAAGACCCTTGTGTCCAGGTACGGGCGAGGTCCTCTGACGCGGCCGATGCCAAAACGTCAGTATACTCTCTGGTTATCATGAAAAACCAGGGGATTATAGCAACAAGAGACAGTAAAAAAGGTTTACGCAGTGTCTTAATCTGAAAAGAATCCTAGCAACGGGTCCCTACTGCACGTCTGCGCCTGTGTCTCCGTTGTGCCGTTATCCTGGACGGGTGTGCGCGGTGTTCATCTGTAAAAAAGAGAGGAACTTAGAAAGAAATCGTGCGAAAAGTGCATAAAGATTAAAATGCTAATATATTAATAAAGCTGAGCCTATATTAGCCCATAGTTGCTTATATGCGCAGCCCCCTGTCAAGGGGTGTGCGGCTAGGGAGCCCCTAGCTTATTTATGCCGGACTCGTCTAGCCGTGTCCGGGGTCTTTTAATGACCCTCTTAATGAAATGATGCCTCGTGGACCGGGCATTTTGAGTGTAAGAGACGCGTAATGTGGTATTGCGTTAAAGCGGACAAAAGCTTCACACCCCAATAGTGCTTGATAGCTACTTTTGAATGGGGCGACATGGAAGATTAGCTTTTCGCGTCGGAAGTTGTCCGGTGACCCGAACACAACTTCTAGTAATAAGGAGCCTGTGCACTTGGCGTAAGGGCCTGGTGTCACTCCTTTAAAGGAAGTGCGGCTATGTCGAATTTTAGTGAAGTCTATCCCCAACTTGCGGATTGTGTTCGGATATAGCAGGTTTAAATCACTGCCGCCGTCCATCATGACTTGTGTAAATTGTAGTCCGTCGATTATAGGATCCAATATCAGAGCAGTCCATCCTGAATTTCGAACACTTCTGGAATAATCCAGGTGGTCAAAAGTGATTGGTTTTGACATCCAATCTCGAGGTTCCGCTGGGGTGGACCGTGCGAGACCCATCTTAGCGGGTGTCGCATTGTTTTTCCGTAATATCACATGAAGTGAGTTTACTGTTTTGACTTCTTGTGGAAAAGTCTTTTGTTTTCCGGTGCTCTGCTGGTGGGGGTTATCATCATCCTCGCTTGATGCGTCGAGCCCCTTGTGTTCGGCATTTAGTCGGCCGGACTGTTTGAAAACCCAACAATCTCGGTGGGTGTGGTTTGCAGGCCTTCCGGAGGTACTGTGGATTTGACATATCCGATCCAAAATTTTGTTTAAGTTGGATAGCTCATCACTGTTATCCTTAAGAGGCAGTGTTTTGTTGTTTGGCCGCGAGCTTTTGAATCCGGCGTTGACCGCCGTATTCTTTGGGCTTTTTTCTTTATTCCGGCGCTGATCCTTTCTGCGCCATGATTTTCCGTTTCCATCTCTAATCTCGGATGTACTCGGGTCGTTGGTGCTGCATCTCGCTAGCCAGCTGTCCTCCCCCGCGCAAAATCGGGTCATGAGGCTTGTTAGCGCGGCCATTGTCCTCGGCTTCTCTTGGCCGAGGTGTCTGGCGAGCCATTCGTCTCGGACGTTGTGTTTGAAAGGTACTAAGGCTTCGGCGTCCGGACGGTCGACTATTTGGTTCTTAGTAAGGAACCTGTTCTAGAATTTGCGCGCTGACTCTCCGGGCTGTTGAGTTATATGACTTAGGTCATCTGCGTCCGGAGGGCGGACATAAGTCCCTTGAAAATTTGCTCTAAACGCGTCCTCAAGCTCTTCCCAACTTCCAACAGTGTTTTCTGGGAGGCTTTTGAGCCAATGCCGAGCTGGCCCTTTGAGCTTGAGGGGTAGATATTTTATGGCATGGAGATCATCTCCTCTAGCCATGTGTATGTGTAGTATGTAATCCTCTATCCAGACTCCGGGGTCTGTTGTTCCGTCATATGCCTCTATGTTTATGGGTTTGAACCCTGCTGGAAATTCATGATCCAGCACCTCATCGGTGAAACATAGTGGGTGTGCGGCGCCCCTGTATTTGGGTGTGCCGCTGTCTTCGAACAACTAACGTGTTGTGATGCTTCCTGGGGACCTCTTTTTTGGCCCGTAAATGGACCTAGCTGGGCCATCTGTTTTCCCAGGATCATGAGTCGGCTTGAGTGCGGCGCCGCTTGTCGCTTTTGGCCTGTCATCTGGTCGTCTATCCGGCCAGGCGGCTTCTTTAATTTTTGACTGTGGTGGCTCTATGGCTTCCTCGTCAAATTCTGGCAGCAGCTTGCGCTTCGGGCAGCTCTTTGATTGATGGCCATTGCCATATTCGTCTGCGGTCTTGAGTACTTTGCTCCACCTCATTCTGAGTATATCTTCCGCTGTTTTGAGCTTCCGTTTTTCCTTCTTCAAGCTTCTTGCGGTGGCGACGAGTCTTCCGTGAAGGTTCTTATGTTCCGGTGGTATGTCCGGCGTGAGGTCGTCCAGACTGTTGGTTTCACCGGGATTGGATTGATTATCCGATTTGTCCTATTCGGACGGTTGCTTGGTTGCATGTTCGTCGTCCACTGGTTTGCCCTGCTCTAACGATGGGTCATTAGGAATGCTGTCTTTGCCGAGGCGGGGCTTAGGGCAGCGCTTGCGTCGCCGTTTTGGTTGTTTATCGGCGGGATTATCCTTTGTCGCGCCCCGTTGTTCCTCGTCGTCGCTTCCTTTTGGGGTATCCACCATATATACGTCGTGTGTTGGAGTGGTCTTCCAGTGCCCTGTAGGCGCTGGTTCTTGATCGTCTCCGGCATCGTCGTCCATACCGTCGATGTCTTCGGAGTCATAGTCTAGCATGTCGGTTAGATCGTCAACAGTGGCTACAAAGTGGGTGGTGGGAGGGCTTTGAATTTCTTCGTCGTCCGCATCCCAACCATCCTGGCCGTAGTCCGGCCAGGGCTCTCCGGATAGCGAGAGATGCTTTAGCGAATTTAGGATGTCACCAAAGGGTGAGTGTTGGAAGATGTCCGCGGCGGTGAACTCGAAGACCGGTGCCCAATCAGATTCGATTGGCAGGGCGGGGAGGTTCGGAGTCCGGCAGGGAGTCCGGCACCTCGGAGTCACGAGCTTTATAAGGGACAGGGTTAGTGTTCAGCTCCATCGCCGTGGAAGTTGCAGCCCCCAAGGCGGTGTCCAGCCACCGATCCTCGATCTACGCAATCGGCTCCGGACTAAGGGCCGGAGCGGATTCGTGTGCGGCCACCAAGGCACTGTCCGGCGGCAGAGCTAAATCATGCCCATCATGACAGCGCGGCACGCTCGGCTGTGGCTCGAGTCCGTCGAAGATCAAGTCCCCGTGGATGTCGGCCGTGAAGTTTAGGCTTCCGAACCTGACCTGACGGCCAGGGGCGTGGCTTTCGATCTGCTCCAGATGGCCAAGTGAATTGGCCCGCAGTGCGAAGCCGCTGAATACGAAGATCTGTCCGGGGAGAAAAGTCTCACCCTGGACAGTGTTGTTGTTGGTTGAAGAAGCCATCAAGCCTATCGGTGACGACACAGAGGAACTCTCAATGAAAGCACCAATGTCGGTGTCAAAACCGGCGGATCTCGGGTAGGGAGTCCCGAACTATGCGTCTAGGCGGATGGTAACAGGAGACAAGGGACACGATGTTTTACCCAGGTTCAGGCCCTCTTGATGGAGGTAAAACCCTACGTCCTGCTTGATTAATATTGATGATGTGTATTACAAGAGTGGATCTACCACGAGATCAAGGAGGCTAAACCCTAGAAGCTAGCCTATGGTATGATTGTCGTAATGGATGTTGTGTCCTATGAACTAAAGCCCTCCGGTTTATATAGACACTGGAGAGGGCTAGGGTTACATAGAGTCGGTTACAATGGTAGGAGATCTGCATATCCGTATTGCCAAGCTTGCCTTCCACGCCAAGGAAAGTCCCATCCGGACACGGGACAAAGTCTTCAATCTTGTATCTTCATAGTCTTGGAGTCCGGCGGACGATGATAGTCCGGCTGTCCGGACACCCCCTAGTCGAGGACTCCCTCAGTTTGGTTCGTCAATCTGACAAAGATATTCACTTCAAGTGCTGCTCCTCCTATGCACGTTGAAGTTACACCGGCTGAAGCATCTGCTCAGCCTACTGAAGAACATGCCAGCACAGTTGATGACAATCAGGCTGCTGAAGAAAATGAAAGTACCAGGGCTGATGACCGCATTCCAGCCACTGAAGATATTGCCAGGGCATCCACTAGTGGTGCGCCTGAAGAAAGTGAAGAAGTCAGGGCAACTGCATCAGTTGCGCCTGAAGAAAATGATCCAAAGTCCTCTGCACCTCCTTCACCTACTCCAACTCTGATCCTTCCATCTGCATCAGATGCGAAGAAGACCAAGGTTGCAGAGTGTGCAACTGTGAAGAAAAGGAAGGCATCAACTTCATCAAATTCTTCAGCTTCGAAGAAGATGAAGCCTCTGACTAGTTCAATTGACAATCCAATTGATGCCGTTCCAGTCTCTTTCATGCCATCAAAGGACCTTGTTCCTTTTGGTGAAGATTATGTGATTCCTAGCAAATCTGATGAAGAAACTCCTTCTGCTGCTTCGACAGAGCAGTTGGATGAAGAAATTGAAGTGGATACAATCCCTTCAACCCCAATCATCTCCTCGCCTATGCCTCAGTTCACTGCTGAAGAGGCTGGCATTAAAGAAATGGAAGATGAGGATGTGGACATTGGCTATACTACTCCTGTGCTCAATGATGACTTTTGGGAAAGTCAGCACCCCAACTCTCCCATGTTCACTGCACTCCAAGCAATTCCTCAGTCCCCAGCTGCTACTGAAGTACAAATGGGATTTGAAGAACCTCATGCAACCCCAAGTGTTCATGAAGAAATTCCAGCCACTAGTGCTGAAGAAATTGTCAATGAAGAATTGAAGACCCAGGCTGCAACTGAAGCAGAGCCTAAAATTCCTCAGCCTCAAGAACCTGAGATTGTGATTCCTGAGGTGGTGATGCAATTGACTGATACCCCTCAGCCCAAGCCAAAGGATCCCTTCTCAAAGAAGCAAAAATTCTAGGCTGATGATTTCTTTGGCGAGCATGTGTTCTTCACTGAATTCAACCCATATGACAATGCTCGTCTTAGAAGGAAGTGCTTTTGGACTGCCAGCCAGGCCAACTTCTATTCTTCACTGCTTTTCAACAAGGACAAAGTCTTCGACCACGAGCATATTCCTCACGTGGACATGGAATCAATGCCTTGCTTCTCTCAAGTCCTCAGTATGCTTCATGACGCAGGCTTGCTCAACTTTTGCTCTGACATAGTTGATTGGAATGAAGAGCTTATTCTTCAGTTCTACGCAACGCTGCATATCACAGGTGATGCTACTGACGTCAACTCTTGGGTGTTGGACTGGATGACTGAAAACACTCACTACAAGGCACCAGGCTCTGAATTGCTTTGTGCCCTGCCAATCAGTCCTCCACCTGAAGGTGCTCGTTGTCTGTATGATGAGCCTGAACTCACTGCTCATTATATGCAAGTGCTCATGAAGCCTCTGAAGCCTGGTCAAGCCCCAAGGACCAAATTCCTCGTGAAGGAATTGCTGTATGTGCCAAGAACCATCTATCGCATTCTGATGAAGACCATGAGTCCTATCAAAGGCCATGACTAATCCGATGAGGAAATTATTGGGATGATGAAGAATATGCTATTCAACATAATGCATGGCATCCCCATAAACTATCATGATTTCTTCATGAGGACTCTGGTGAATGTTGCACTTTCACCATCTGGGCTGAAGCCTTACGTGCCGTGGATCATGAGATTCCTCAGAACAAGGTCTTCACTCAACTACAAGGCTGACTTTCAGAATCATCTCAGCTACTTGCCCCGATTGAAGTCCTCAAGCGGACATATTCCTGAGCTGATGAGAAGGGCAAGTTACCAGCCGTTATTGATGAAGGAATTCGTCCATTGGATGGTCAGTTCCGCAAAGCTGCATCTTATTCCACCAATGATGACTCTGCCACTCATGACTCTGCTGCCAATGCTCCCAAGTCAAGTCCTCAAGCTACTGCTCCTCGTGTGATGACTGACCGTGAGCTGCTTCTAAGTCTTCACCAGAAGGTGGATCGAAACCACAAATGGGTTAAGTGTCAGTTTGGCTCTATTCTTCACAACATAAATTCTACACATAATGCAGTGAAGAAAAACCATTACTACCTCCATGAAGTTTTTGATCGCACCTGGGCTATTCTGTCACATCTATATGGTGAAGAAGATCTAAAGCAAATTGGCTTCAAGGAAGACTTTGACTGGTCTGCTCCTCCACCGAAGAAATTCAAGAAGGTCAAGGTTCCTTCCTTGGTGACCAGTTCATATTCTTCATTGCACGACACGGATGAGTATGAAGACTTGGACGACACTGCAGCAGGCCCTACAACGACTCAAGACCCTGACAATGCTGGCGCTCCTCCATCTTCATGATATTCTTCAGGGGCGTTAGTCCTCATTTTAAACCCTTTTGGTCATTCGATGACAAAGGGGGAGAAATTTGAGTTAGTCTTCAAGCGGGTCTATCTTATATGGGCGTTTTTTTTTGCTAAGTTACAACTCTTGTTCTTCTGATGACTTTGCTGGATCGAGTTGTAATCTTAAACTCTATGGTGGCCTGATACTTTTGCTGTGTTCTTCTGCATGCTTTTTCCTCATTAATCGTAATGCATGCATGCTGAATTACATCAGTCACCATATTTCATCATGCATTTCAAATTCTTCATATTATATGTCAAATGCGTGTATGAATTACAAGATATAGGGGGAGATCTCCATGATTATACTCTTCAAGTGTGCATTGCTTCAAAAGCAAATTCCTCACTATGCACATCTTCAGGGGGAGTTCTTCTATATCTTGAAATCAAATTCCTCAACATCAATACTTACACTTCATATACTTATCCCCGTTGAAAACTTAACCTATATTGTCATCAATCACCAAAAAGGGGGAGATTGTAAGTGCATCTAGTGCCCCTTAGTGATTTTGGTGTATTGAAGACTTATAGGTTAAGGGACTGATGCGTTTGTGAGTGTACACAGGTCTATAAGTCTATGAGGAGTTTGATATTTATAGAGAAAGTCGACCCCTAAAAATGAAGTTCTTCAACTGAAGATTTTGGATTTCTGAAGACTTTTTGAAGACTTTGAAAGTGAAGAAATTGGTGTAACCTTGAAGACTTTGGCAATCATTCGAGGAACATGAAGCGTGAAGACTTTTATTTTTATTGTTTCATTTTCTCTTTCTTGAGTCATAGGAAACACCATACTGTTAAAGGGGGTGGAGGAAATACTAAGGAAAAATTTCCATGTGATGCTCAACTCAAAATCCTACGCCTACCAATCCCTTTGAGTGAAGCCACTGGAAATCTCATACAGTTCAGTCATATTCTTCAGTGACAGAGACGAAGTTATTCTAGTCTCTGAGGAATTTGTTCTGACTGAGGAGTTAGGAATTCGCTAGTGCGAATTGCCTACACAGTGAGGAACATGATAGCCCTGAGGAATTTGAGAGTCAAATTTTTGACCATTGCTATGCTATGTGACAGCTGTCCCAAAATATCTACCCACCTAACGGTCATATCATTGAAGGGCATTTATGTCTTATCATGTCGGGCTACTCCCTAGGCTATAAATAGCCGCCCCCTACAACCACTAGCTGGTTGGCTGCTCCGAGAGAAACTAACACCTGTCATTTGAGAGCATCCCATCCTCCGAGGACTTCGAGCGAAAATCATCAAGTGAGGAAAACCCAAACCCAACAGCTACAAACCCAAAGTGATTGAGCATCACTGAAGAGATTGATCCTGCGTGGATCCGACGCTTGTTACCTTTGAAGACTGTGCTTCTTCCAGACGGTTAGGCGTCATGGTCTAGAGCATCCAAGAGGAATTATGGATCGCCGAGTGACCTAGTCTGTGAAGGTTTGGAAGTCACCTGAAGACTTACCACGAGTGATTGGGCGAGGTCTGTGTGACCTTAGCTCAAGGAGAATACGGTGAGGACTGTGTGTCCGGGACTGGGTGTCCTCGAGTTTAAATACTCAGCCGCTCCAACCAGATGTACAACTGAGACAGCAATTAGAACTGGTCTAACAAATCATTGTCTTCACCAAGCTTACTGGTTCTATTTCCTCAACTCTTTCATTTCCTCATGTCTGTTGTCGTGTGCCTATTCATATTTGTTTGAAGAATTTGACTGAAGACTTTCTCACTTTCCTCAATTCAATTTCTTTAGTCTGTCTGTCTTCTTTCTTTGTTATCCTGTGTTTACGCTTTCTGTACGCTGTGCTTGTCTTCATTCCATTATGATGACCATGCTTGTGTTCTGTTATGTTTACATATCAGTACTTATTCCGCTGCAAGTAGTTCTTCATTTAGGAATTTCCTCACCAGCAAATTCCTCAGTGAAGAATTCATAAAAATCGCCTATTCACCCCCCCTCTAGTCGATATAATGCACTTTCACAATGGTAATGTTACAAGTTGGTGGGTCCAGGTTGTCGGCGTCCGGGGACCCAGGCTAGGACCCGCTGGGGGCCTGTGGTTCGCCGGGTTCCCCTAGGTGCGTGCCCCGTGTGCCTAGGGGAACTGTGCGCCGTCTTGTCGACCTTAGGGTGTGGCCGAGTCGAGTCATGTACAGTGGCGCTCTGTCAGGTCGCCGCTTGCTGTCATCAGCGGTGATGGCGGTGGCACTGTAGCCACGCCAGCCCTGGTCAGCGGGTAGGTGAGGGGCACTGTTGCCATGCCCCGGCTGACCAGAGGCATGGGCGGGGCACTGTTGCCTTGGTCATCAGTGGCTGAAGACTCGTCCCGTCATACGGTCTGGATGGGACGGGAGCTGACCCGTGGCTGGATTGCGGAGCACGCCACGGGGTGGAGCTGGCTTGTTAAGGAACCCTTGGTTGTGCCGGGTTCGGCCGTCTTGTACTAGTTGTTGAGGCCGAGTCGACGTGTCTTGCCGGGTTGGAGAGTTTGGCCGAGTTGCGGGGTTTGGCCGGGTCGAGCGACCTGGCCAAGCGCGTGCCGGCTTGAGGGGCGATGCCGTCCCGTTGTTTTTGAAAAGGATCCGGGTTCTGTTGCCTGCCCGGGGTTCATCCCCCCGACAAGCCCAGTCTCCACTAGTGATGCACTGTAGGCGAGTGCTCTGTCCAGCCTGACTCTCGTATATGAGCCTCCAATGACCTTATGCTCAAAAGTCCATGGAATTCCTGTATGCCCTAGATCAAGCAGAGCACAGTCATCGACAACTGACCTGAAAGCGGCAATCTGGCTTTGGCTTCTCTACCTCACTCCATCATGCTCACCTGCATGCAATACTTCGTTGAAGTATCCTACCAGAAGCCATCGTAGAAGAGAAATCCCTGCTACACCCCGAATAGTATCCCATGTATTTTGCCTTGATGCAACCTATGCTTCTCCATAAACACAAGTTAGCCTCCATGGGTTTGGACCCAATTCATCAATTAGTGCATCAATATGATACCTAGAGTAACCCTCAATTTTCAGCTTTATTTCATTATTCCAAAAAACGCCTAAGCCTCCACTTCTACCAGAGCTGCTTACAGTAAAACTATTATCATAACAAAGAGAAGATTTCAAATTCTCGACACGTACCATGTCTAGTTGGGTTTCTACTATACAAAGTACTGCCAGGGTAAATTGCTTTGCAAGGTCGCAAAGCTGATGAACTGTCATGGGTTTACCCACCCCACGACAGTTCCATCACAATATACTCATTGTGCCCCACGGAGGCCTCTCTGGGTCTCCGCGATGGGCGCTTCCTTGATCTTGTTAGCGAGGTTCTTCTTTGGCAAACTATTGTCAGTAAGGACAATCTTGGCTCTCTTCTGCTCTTGTCGAGACGATGGGCTTGGAGGAACTATAGGAGGTGCCAAAATCATGAGCTTTTCAGCACCAGCCGGTGCTCCTTTTGGAGTGTTTTTGCCATCTGTAATGCCTGTTTCCGACGATCTCTTCCTAGCTGATTCAACATCCTCCATGAGAGCATCCGCGTCCTCTTCTCCTTCATTTTGCTTTGGCTGCTGTGGCATGCCTCTGCCACCGCTAAAACCCGATCTACCCCTTGGAGCTCCACGACCGAAGCCACCTCTACGGGTGCGTCCTTCGCCCAGACCCCTTCCAGCTCCTCGGAACCAGCTTGCTCTCAGCTCCTTAAAGACTAGGGCCTTGGGGGGATGGATCATGTCCCCATGCTCCTTGAATTGGTGACCAAGATGATCGCAGACGGCGCACCAGTGAGGGAGGCATTCATACTTTACAATAAAAAAATTGTCTCTTGTTTTCTTTAACAATTGATGTAGCATTCTTCAGGGGCTTGTGAACATCAATCTTGACTCGAACCCTGTAGAAGTTTCCTTCAAAATCATGAGACTTAGGCTCCACGAACACTACTTCACCAATCTTCCCCGCCAAGGCCTTCAACATGGGGCAAAGTCCATCAGGAAGATCGTGAATCTGTGCCCACATCTCTAGGGTGTCAAGCTTGATCTGAGACGGTTTTGTGAATCCATCATGCGGTGAAATAATCACCGCATAACCCTTGAAATTCCACGGTCCTTCTTGCATAACTCTGTCCCAATCACCCAAGCACGAGAATTGCAGGGTGTATAACTTGTCTTCGAGGGGTCTAATCTTTACCTCTTGGGCCAGATCCCACGCAGATCTTATCGTCCTGAAGAACCAATATTGGCTATAGGCTTTCTCAGTATGAACCTGAAAGTGCGTTATGTCGACTAGAGGGGGTGAATAGGCGATTTTTATGAATTCTTCATTGAGGAATTTGCCGGTGAGGAAATTCCTTAGCGAAGAACTACTTGCAGCAGAATAAGTACTTAGAAGTAAGCATAATAGAATACACACATAGTCATCATGATGAAATGAAGACAATCATAGAGTACAGAAAGCGTAAACACAGGATAACACACGATGAAGACAAATAGACTGATGAAATTGAACTGAGGAAATTGAGAAAGTCTTCAGTCAAAGTCTTCAAACACAGATATGAACAATCACTCAACACAGTAATGAGGAAATGAATGAGTTGAGGAAATAGAACCAGTAAGGTTGGTGAAGACAATGATTTGGTAGACCAGTTCCAACTGTTGTCTCAGTTGTACGTCTGGTTGGAGCGGCTGAGTATTTAAACTCGAGGACACACAGTCCCGGACACTCAGTCGCTGAGCACGCAGCTCAGGACACCAAGTCCTCACCGTATTCTCCTTGAACTAAGGTCACACAGACCTCGTCCAATCACTCGTGGTAAGTCTTCGGGCGACTTCCAAACCTTCACAGACTTCGGTCACTCGGCGATCCACAATTCCTCTTGGATGCTCTAGACCATGACGCCTAACCGTCTGGAAGAAGCACAGTCTTCAAAGGTAACAAGCGTCGGATCCACGCAGGATCAATCTCTTCAGTGATGCTCAATCACTTTGGGTTTATGGGTGTTTGGGTTTGGATTTTCCTCACTCGATGATTTTCACTCAAAGTCCACGGAGGATGGGTTGCTCTCAAATGACAAGTGTCAGTTTCTCTTGGAGCAGCCAACTAGCTAGTGGTTGTAGGGGGCGGCTATTTATAGCCTAGGGAGCAGTCCGACATGATAAGACATAAATGCCCTTCAATGATATGACCATTAGGTGGATAAGATATTTTGGGACAGCTGGCGCACAGCACAGCAACGGTCGGAATTTTGACTCTCAAATTCCTCTCGGCTATCATGTTCCTCACTGTGTAGGCAATCCGCACTGGCGAATTCCTAACTCCTCAGTCAGAACAAATTCCTCAGCGACCAGAAGAACTTCATCTCTGTCACTAAAGAAATTGACTGAACTGTATGAGATTTCTAATGGCTTCACTCGAAGGGATTGGTAGGTGTAGGATTTTGAGTTGAGCATCACATGGAAATTTTTCCTTAGTATTTCCTCGACCCCCTTTAACAGTACGGTGTTTCCTGTGACTCAAGAAAGAGAAAAACAAAACTATGAAAACGAAAGTTTTCAAGCTTCATATTCCTTGCATGAATATCAAGTCTTCACGGACACACCAGTTTCTTCACTTTCAAAGTCTTCATGAAAGTCTTTAGAAATACCAAAATCTTCAGTCGAAGATATTCATTTTTAGGGGTCAACTTTCTCTGTAAATATCAAACTCCTCATAGACTTATAGACCTGTGTACACTCATAAACACATTAGTCCCTTAACCTATAAGTCTTCAATACACTAAAATCACTAAGGGGCACTAGATGCACTTACAATCTCCCCCCTTTTGGTGATTGATGACAATATAGGTTAAGTTTTCAACGGGGATAAACATATGAAGTGTAAGTACTGATATTTAGGAATTTGATTGCAAGATATAGAAGAACTCCCCCTGAAGATGTGCATGGTGAGGAATTTGCTTTTGAAGCAATGCATACTTGAAGAGTTGAATCATGGAGATCTCCCCCTATATCTTGTAATTCATACATGCATTTGACATATAATATGAAGAATTTGAAATGCATGATGAAATATGGTGCCTGAAGAAATTCAGCATGCTGCAATAATATTAACAAGGAACAAGCATGCAGAATAACGCATCAAAAGTATCAGAGCACAGTGCATCAAAAGTATCAGAGCACCATCGGTTTTAAGATTACAACTCGATCCAATAAAAGTTTCAGAAGAGCGAGAGTTGTAACTTAGCAAAAAAACACCCATATAATAGACCCGCTTAAAGACTAACTCAGATTTCTCCCCCTTTGTCATCGAATGACCAAAAGGATCGAAACTGAGGACTAACGTCCCTGAAGAATATCAAGTTGATGGAGGAGCGTCAACGTTGTTTGGGTCGGTTGTCGTAGTAGGGCCTGCCGCAGTGTCGTCCAAGTCTTCATTTTCATCAGTGTCGCGCGATGAAGAATAGGAGCTGGCCACCAAGGAAGGAACCTTGACCTTCTTGAATTTCTTCGGTGTAGGTGCAGACCAGTCAAATTCTTCCTTGAGACCCATGCTCTTCAGATCTTCTACGCTGTAGACATGAGATAGAACAGCCCTGGTAGGGTTAAAGGTTTCATGGAGGTAGTATTGGTTTTTCTTCACTGCATTGTGGGTTGAGGTCATGTTGTAAAGAATTGAACCAAACTGACGCTTGACCCATTTATGATTGCGATCAACTTTCTGATGAAGACTGAGGAGTAACTCACGATCAGTCATCACCCTGGGTGCTGTGGCTTGAGGAATTTGCTTGGCAGAGGTGTTGGCGGCAGAATCATGTGTGGCAGAGTCATCATTGGTGGAGTAGGATGCAGCCTTGCGAAATTGACCATCCAATGGGCGAATGCCTTCATCTATCACAGCAGTTGCCTTGCCTTTGTCATCACCTGAGGAAAATGTCCGTTTGAGGGCTTCAATTGGAGGCAAGAAACTGCCATGGTTCAGAGTATCAGCCTTGTAGTTGAGTGAAGACCTTGTCCTGATGAACCTCATAATCCATGGCGCATAAGGCTTCAGTTCAAATGGTGACATAGCAATATTTGCCACATTCCTCATGAAGAAATCATGGAAGTTGACGGGAATGCCATGAATGATGTTGAAAAGCATATTCGTCATGATGCCAACGACTTCTTCATCATTTGAGTCGTGGCCTTTGATAGTACTCATTGTCTTCGTCAGAATGCGATAGACAGTCTGAGGCACATATAGTAATTCCTTGACGAGGAATTTGGTTCGTGGGGCCTGCCCTGGCTTCAAAGGCTTCATCAGTACTTGCATGTAATGATTTTTAAGCTTAGGTTCATTGTAGATGCAACGAGGACCATCAAGGGGAGGACTGAGTGGGAGGGCACGAAGCAATTCAGTTGCTGGTGCCTTGTAGTGAGTATTTTCTGACATCCAGTCCAGCACCCATGAGTTCACATCTTCAGAATTTCTTGTGATGTGCAGCGTCGCATAGAATTGAAGAATGAGTTCTTCATTCCAATCACAGATGTCAGTGCAGAAATTCAGTAATCCAGCATCGAGAAGAACATAGAGGACTGGCTCGAATCACGGTAGAGATTCCATGTCCACGTGAGGTATGTGTGCATGATCGAAGACTTTGTCTTTGTCGAATAGCACAGAGGAATAGAAATTTGCTTGACTAGCAGTCCAGAAATGCCTCTTCCTTATGCGAGCAGAATCATAGGGATTATAGTCAGTGAAGAACACATGCTCATTGAAGAAATCAGCAGCCTTGAACTTTTGCTTCTTTGAGAATGGATCCTTTGGCTTGGGCACAGGAGTGTCAGTGAGTTGCATCACAACCTCAGGAATCACAATCTCCGGTTCTTCAGGCTGAGGAATTTCTAGTTCCTCTTCAGTGGCAGTTTGCATGTTCAAGGTATCAGCAGCAGTAGTTTCTTCAGCACTAGTGGCTGGAATTTCTTCATGCACAGACGAGGTGGGATGAGTTTCTTCAGAGCCCATTGAATGGTTGGTGCAGGGGACTGAGGTATTTGCTGTAGTGGGGTGAAGTGCGGAGAATTGGGATGCTGACTTTTCCAAAAGTCATCATTCATTACAGGCGTGGTGCATCCAATATCCACGTCTTCATCTTCAATTTCTTCAACGCCAGCCTCTTCAGCTGTGAACTTAGGCATGGGCGAGGAAGCAACAGGTGTTGAAGGAATCGCATCCTCTTCAATTTCTTCATCAATTTGCTCTGACGAAGCAGCAGAATGATTTTCTTCATCAGATCCGCTAGGGATCACATATTCTTCACCATAAGGAACAAGGTCCTTTGATGGCATGGAGGAAATCGGAACAGCATCAATTGGATTCTCAAGTGAGCTGGTCATAGTCTTCATTTTCTTCGGAGCTGAAGAATCTGAAGCAGATGATGCTTTCCTTTTCTTCACTGCAGCTTTCTCTGCAGCCTTGGTCTTCCTCACATCTGATGCAGATGGAAGGGTAGGAGTTGGGGTAGGCGCAGGAGGAGCTGAGGAATCTGTTTGTATTTCCTCAGGCGCAACTGATGCAGTTGCCCTGACTTCTTCATTTTCTTTAGGCGCACCACTAGTGGATGCCCTGGCAGTTTCTTTAGCGGCTGGAATGGAGTCATCAGCCCTGGAACTAGCATTTTCTTCAGCAGGCTGAAAATCATCAGCGGTGCTGGCATGTTCTTCAGTTTGCTGAGTAGAGGCTTCATCATGAGGAATTTCTTGTTGCGATGGGGCTGCAACATTGGTGAACTTCTCAGTCAGTTTACCGAACCTGACTTTGGCTCCTTGCCAATCAACATAATAAGCATTGAAATCATCGCTGAGGGCTTTGATTTCAGACTGGATCGTGAGGAGTTCATCAGTTGTCATTTTGACAATGTTGTTCCTTAGGAACTTCTCTTTCCTAAACTGAGCCTTCTTGATTTGCCTGGCCTTCTCAAATTTCCATTTCTCCTCATTGATGAAATGGGTCAGCACGTGACTTTGGCCAGGAGTCAAATGAAAATCAGGCATAGGAGTGTTTGGGTCCTTGTGCCAGAGATCAATGTAGTCGAGGATCACCTTTGGATCCAAAAGTAGTGGCACATTTGTGCCTTTGGCTCTAGCAGCCCTTTCTTGCCTATCTCTGATGATTTCTGCAAGTTCATCATCATCAGCTTCATCGTCAGATGGCACTTGGAAGGCAACTTGTTTCTTCTTCGGACTAGGCCGAGGACCTCGTCCAGCAGTGGCCTTGGTCTTCAGCGGAGTGGGGCCTGATGAAGAATTTGGTGCAGCTGAGGAACTTGCTGAGACACCAAAGGCAGTGGAGATGCCTGCAGTCCTTTGGCATGTCGCCAGATGTACAGATGTTGAGGACTTTACTGGAGCAACTGAGGACTTTGGAGGAGCAGGAGCAGCATGAGGAATTGGCCGTGAGGGCTTTGAAGAAATTGGCCATGAGGGCTTTGAAGATTCTGGCCGTGAGGGCATTGCTAAGGAACTTGGCCGTGAGGACACAGTTGGTGAAGCACTTGGCTTGTGAGCGGGCTTCTTTGCCATTGATTTTCTTGATTTTCTAGGCTTGTCAGAGGCCTTTGTGGCAGCAGCAGCAGCAGCAGAGTCTTCATTAAATTTCCTCACTGCTTCTTTGGCTTGCCTTGCCAACTTGGCTTGGCGTTTGGCCCATTCTTCAGGAAAATCCTCACCGCGCTTGATGCTGGTGGGATCAGCTTCTTGACCAGGTGCCAATGGAGCTCTTGGGCATGGAGGATTTAGAGCGAATTTCTTCATATACTTTGGAGTTACATATCTGTACTCCCTCCATTCTCTTGCCCATCTCCTTTCAATCCTCTGTATGCGCACCTTGCGCTGATTTTTGTTCTCCTTTCCGAACTTGGCCTCATCAGGTGTGCAATAGTCAGCATAGATGTCCTCAGGTATTTCAAAAGCAGTCATGACCTCAGGCTTCTTTCCTCCTTTCTGTGGTTTCTTACCTTCTGCCATATTCTTCAGTTGAGGAATTTGAACAATCGAATTCTCTGAAGAAGTATGCAACTTTTCTTCGAGGAACACTGCAAATGAGTTAAGTTGATGAGAACCTAGTGATTCAGCAGCGGACATGAGTACCTGTGAACAGAGTATAGTTGTGAGGAATTTGAAGAGGTCATATGCGTTCTCAGAAGGTTTTCAAAACGAACAAGTTTGAGGAATTTGACCAGATGAGTCTTGAAGAATTTCACTAAGCGTTCTTTGTCTTAGGTTCCAGAGTTGTATAGATCGAGGATCCACACAATTGAGGAATTGTCATGGAATTAACACGTCAGATGTCCTCATGAAAGGACTTAGTCGTGGAGCCATCACAACGGGTTAGCTTGAAGGGGTTAAACCGGACAAGGGACACGGGAGTTTATACTAGTTCGGCCCCTTCGATGAAGGTAAAAGCCTACGTCTAGTTGTGATGGGATTGATTGGGTTTCGATGATCAGGGAGCGAAATACGCTTGCCTGAGTCTCAAGTTGTTGTCTGTTGTCCCTGAACCGCTGTCGGGTCATCCCTTTATATACACAGGTTGACGCCTGGCCGGTCTACAGAGCCCCGAGGCCGACTCATACAAAGTGTCCGGCTCGGTCTCTCCTTTCCTAACTTATCTTACAAGTTTACATAGTCATGGCGGTTTACCGCTATGGGCCCTAATCCGCCTTTGGGCTTCGGGCTTCTAGGCTTCATTTAGTAAAGCGGCATCTTCTTGATCGTCATGGGGCTTCAACATAGTCGAGGGTGAACCGGGCCCTCCTGGCCGGTTTACACTCAGTAGCTATATCCTCAACATTAGGCCCCAGATTGATTTGAATTTGTTCATGTCAATCTTCAATACTTCAAAGATATCTTGTAGGCATCTTCTTGTATTTTTGTAAACCGCCATATTGTCTTCTCCTGTAATTTTGTAAACCGTCGTGATGTCATCTTCTGAACACAGCAACGGTCCATCATGACATCATCTCTGTAAAAAAAGATTAAAAAGATTCCCTTCACTTAATGGTTATCCCGAAAATCGAGGCAACAGGCGCACTCATTCTGCCGTTTCAGGCTCCTTGATTCTCGCGCCTGCTGTTTTACTCTTTCCTCTATAAATAAGGCCCGAGAGCCCTTCTCTCTTTTCCCCTTCTGTGCCTTCTTCTTCCTCGCGACGCCCAAGCTCTGAAGCTCCGCCGCCGTCCGCGACCCTCGAGAACTGCATCGACAAAGGCCGCTGCATCAACCTGAAACGGACCAGAAACTCGTCGCCCTCCTCCGCAGCAAATCTGCAGTGGTAAACTTCCTCTTTCCTTCATATTTAGATCTTTTTTAGGGTTTGCGAGCTCCTCTGTACAGTTCTTCATTCTTCTTCTTCATCCTTCCTTCTGTCGCGGTAGCTTTGATCCAATAGCAGTGTAGATCTCATGCGGTAGTTACTCCGCATCCGTTTTTAATGCTAGCAGATCGTCCTTTTTCTTCTGTAGGGTACACGGCCTTCCATGTTCTGCTTAGCGCCTTTAGAGATCACAGAAAAAATTGCTTTACGGATGTGCGGTAGATCCAAATAAATTTGATCATTGTGTGAAACCTGTTTGTGCCAACACTTAGCAGAAATTTTGAATCCTGGCCCTTCTGCCAATGGGTGGTTTAATATTTGATAGTCAATTCGCCATATGTAATTAGCCCTCTCTTAAACCGCCAACTGAACCTTGCACAGTATTTTTCTCCGGTTTAACACTGAATTGTACACCTTAAACTGTAAATTGTAAACCGGCACTTGTTTCTTCTTTCAGTTCCCTTCTTCTGGAATGACGAAACAATTCGCTGCTTGCAATTGGGTTCCGTCCCGGATCACGGAGACACAAATCAATGGTTATATCACCACTGGCGCTTTAGCCTCAAAAAGGGCTCTCCACTGGCGAGTTCCGGAATTGGAATGTCCGCCCGAACCTCAAGAAGGAGAGGTGATTGTTTTTATGCAACACTTAGACCGGGGATTCAGCCCGCTCGGATCAAAATTTGTCCGGGATGTCCTCACAAGCTTCCAACTCCATCCGCAAGATATTGGTCCAAACTCACTGTCCAATATATGCAACTTTCAAGTTTTCTGCGAAGTTTATCTTCAAGAAGAGCCAACCATGGAGCTGTTCCAGGACTTCTTTCATCTGAACCGCCGTACGGAATTCTCAGATGGTCCCAACATAGAGCTTGGCGGCGTTTCAATTCAGAAACGGAAAGAAGTTGACTTCCCTCATGCAAAACATCATAGCCATCCTAAAGATTGGAATCAGACCTGGTTTTACTGCCGGAACGCTGCCCCTGATGGAGAATTTTCGGGTTATCGCCCTCACCGGCTTAGCAATGGCCACCCATTACCTTCACGCTTGACCGCCACAGAATGGAAGAATTTTGCACCTCAACTCGCCAAGCTCAGGGCTCTGATGGCCAATGGTTTAACTGGCATTAATCTTGTGCACTGCTGGGTTTCTTGGGGCATTTTACCTTTAAGCCGCCGCCCCGGATTGATGCATGAGTACACTGGTGATATCAAAGACCCTCAACGATATCATGAAATAGCAATGACCGATCTTGAAGTCATAGAATCGGTGAAGAAAATGCTTGATGAACCGATCTCTACATGCAGCCAAACCGGTTTGGCTCCGTTTTGCGTCTCCAATAAACCGCCAGCGGTAAAGTTCATCTAAATATTTTACTGACTTGCTTCTGTATTGACTATGTACTAACCTTTCCTTGTCTTAATTTCAGGCTTACAGCTCCTTTTGGAAACGGACTAAACCGGCCCGGGCTCCTCATGCAAAGACCAAGGCTACCAAGAAAGCTGGCAAGAAGAAAACCACCGAGTCTTCTGATCCACCAGAAAATGAAGAATCAGACGCTGAGGTAGAACTTGACTCACTTGGTTCCTTTTTCGTTCATCTTTTTAACAATGACTATTCCCAGGATGATGCGGAGGCCAGCCATGTAGAACATGTTGAGGTAATCCTTCTTTCTTCCGGTTCAGATCTTGTACCGGTTCAAAGAATTCACCGCACAGTCCGGAAAGTAAAACAATCTCACCCCCTTGCTCATTTGGATCCAAAATTTTCTTTGAAGACACAACAAGTTGAAGAACGTCGCACAACCCGGCATAGTGGTCAACAAATCACGTCGTCCGGTTTAGCTGAAACGCCAACCCGGAAATGTCATCCAGAGGTGACTTGTTCTCCTAAAAAACGTTATCCTTTGAAAGGTTTCTCCCGATGCCCTCTCAATCCGTCTGACCCGAATTACCAGGCTTCTTCCAACTCGTCTGGCGGTTCATCAACCACTCAGCTGCCTCCTCTCAAAGTCGTTGCTGGGTAAGTATATTACTCCTTAATTTGTTTCTTTTACTTGTCGGTTTACCATGTTCTAACCTTTGATGTTGTAGTGCCAAGGCTTGATTGAGTAAGAAAGCCAAGACCAGTGACCCAATTGTGGATGTTGATCCGGAGAAGACTCCAGAGCATCATGGAGAAGATCCGGAAGTTGCTATAGACAGCTCTGCTGGGCAAAACCAAGATGTTGATGCCAACCCGCCAGAGGTTGAACCGAATGTAGAGGTTGATACTTCACATCCTCCTGCTCCTCCAAGTCCAACAATTGAACAGCGGGGCTCTACTGCTGATCCGCCAAGCCATGTTAACAAACTGCCAATGTTAGGAAACGTAGTAATTTCAAAATTTTCCTACGCACACGCAAGATCATGGTGATGGCATAGCAACGAGAGGGGAGAGTATTCGTCCACGTACCCTCGTAGACCGTAAGCGGAAGCGTTATCACAACGCGGTTGATGTAGTCGTACAAAAATTGGCTTGCACCCGTTGTGCAAAGCGGAAGTGTTTAACATGAGTATTCTGCGTGTGCAAAAACTGGCTTGCACTCGTTGTAGATGGACGTAGAGCTTATCACACCCGATCATCACGTGGTGTCTGGGCACGACGAACTTTGGCAACGGTGCATACTCTGGGAGAACACTTCTTGATAATTTTAGTGAGAGATCATCTTAAAATTCTACCGTCAAACAAAGCAAGATAAGATGCATAAAGGATAAACATCACATGCAATCAATATAAGTGATATGATATGGCCATCATCATCTTGTGCTTGTGATCTCCATCTCCGAAGCACCGTCGTGATCACCATCGTCACCGGCGCGACACCTTCATCTCCATCATAGCATCGTTGTCGTTTACGCCATCTATTGCTTCTATGACTATCGCTACCGCTTAGTGATAAAGTAAAGCAATTACAGGGCGTTTGCATTTCATACAATAAAGCGACAACCATATGGCTCCTGCCAGTTGCCGATAACTTCGGTTACAAAACATGATCATCTCATACAATAAAATATAGCATCACGTCTTGACCATATCACATCACAACATGCCCTGCAAAAACAAGTTAGACGTCCTCTACTTTGTTGTTGCAAGTTTTACATGGCTGTTACGGGCTTAGCAAGAACCGTTTTTACCTACGCATCAAAAACCACAACGATAGTTCGTCAAGTTGGTGCTGTTTTAACCTTCGCAAGGACCGGGCGTAGCCACACTCGATTCAGCTAAAGTGAGAGAGACAGACACCCGCCAGCCACCTTTAAGAACGAGTGCTCGTAACGGTGAAACTAGTCTCGCGTAAGCGTACGCGTAATGTCGGTCCGGGCCGCTTCATCTCACAATACCGCCGAACCAAAGTATGACATGCTGGTAAGCAGTATGACTTGTGTCGCCCACAACTCACTTGTGTTCTACTCGTGCATATAACATCAACGCATAAAACCTAGGCTCGGATGCCACTGTTGGGAAACGTAGTAATTTCAAAATTTTCCTACGCACACGCAAGATCATGGTGATGGCATAGCAACGAGAGGGGAGAGTATTCGTCCACGTACCCTCGTAGACCGTAAGCGGAAGCGTTATCACAACGTGGTTGATGTAGTTGTACGTCTTCACGATCCGACCGATCCAAGCACCGAATGTACGGAGCCACCGAGTTCAGCACACGTTCAGCTCGGTGACGATCTCCGGCCTCCGATCCAGCAAAGCTCCGGAGATGAGTTCCGTCAGCACGACGGCGTGGTGACGATGATGATGTTCTACCGGCGCAGGGCTTCGCCTAAACTCCGCGACGATATGATCGAGGTGGAATATGGTAGAGGGGGGCACCGCACACGGCTAAGGAATGATCCGTAGATCAACTTGTGTGTCTATGGGGTGCCCCCCTGCCCCCGTATATAAAGGAGCAAGGGGGGAGGCCGGCCGGCCCTTGGGGCGCGCCAAGGAGGGGGTAGTCCTCCTAGTGGGAGTAGGACTCCCCTTTCCTAGTCCAACTAGGAAGGAGGAAGGGGGGAGGAAAGAGAGGGACAGGGAGAGGGAAAGAGGGCCCGCGCCCCCCTCCCCTAGTCCCATTCGGACTCCCTTGGGAGGGGGCGCGCCACCTCCTGGGCTGCTGCCCTCTCTCTCCCCTCAGGCCCACTAAGGCCCAATACTTCCCCAGGGGGTTCCGGTAACCCCTCCGGCACTCCGGTTTTCTCCAAAATCACCCGGAACACTTCCGGTGTCCGAATATAGTCGTCCAATATACCAATCTTTATGTCTCGACCATTTCGAGACTCCTCGTCATGTCCATGATCACATCCGGGACTCCGAACAAACTTCGGTACATCAAAACTTATAAACTCATAATAAAATTGTCAGCGTAACATTAAGCGTGCGGACCCTACGGGTTCGAGAACTATGTAGACATGACCTAGAACCATTCTTGGTCAATTACCAATAGCAGGACCTGGATGCCCATATTGGTTCCTACATATTCTACGAAGATCTTTATCGGTCAAACCGCATAACAACATACGTTGTTCCCTTTGTCATCGGTATGTTACTTGCCCGAGATTTGCTCGTCGGTATCCAATACCTAGTTCAATCTCATTACTGGCAAGTCTCTTTACTCATTCTGTAATGCATCATCTCGTAACCAACTCTTTGGTCATATTGCTTGCAAGGCTTATAATGATGTGCATTACCGAGAGGGCCCAGAGATACCTCTCCGACGATCAGAGTGACAAAACCTAATCTCGAAATACGCCAACTCAACATGTACCTTCGGAGACACCTGTAGTACTCCTTTATAATCACCCAGTTACGTTGTGACGTTTGGTAGCACCCAAAGTGTTCCTCCGGTAAACGGGAGTTGCATAATTCTCATAGTTACAGGAACATGTATAAGTCATGAAGAAAGCAATAGCAGTATACTAAACGATCAAGTGCTAGGCTAACGGAATGGGCATGTCAATCACATCATTCTTCTAATGATGTGATCCCACTAATAAAATGACAACACATGTCTATGGTTAGGAAACATAACCATCTTTGATTAATGAGCTAGTCAAGTAGAGGCATACTAGTGACTATAGTTTTGTCTATGTATTCACACATGTATCATGTTTCCGGTTAATACAATTCTAGCATGAATAATAAACATTTATCATGATATGAGGAAATAAATAATAACTTTATTATTGCCTCTAGGGCATATTTCCTTCAGTCTCCCACTTGCACTAGAGTCAATAATCTAGATTACATAGTAATGATTCTAACACCCAGGGAGTCTTGGTGCTGATCATGTTTTGCTCGTGAGAGAGGCTTAGTCAATGGGTCTGCAACATTCAGATCCGTATGTATCTTGCAAATCTCTATGTCTCCCACTTGGACTTGGTCCCGAATGGAATTGAAGCGTCTCTTGATGTGCTTCGTCCTCTTGTGAAATCTGGATTCCTTTGCCAAGGCAATTGCACCAGTATTGTCACAGAAGATCTCATTGGTCCCGATGCACTAGGTATGACACCTAGATCGGAAATGAACTCCTTCATCCAGACTCCTTCATTTGCTGCTTCAGAAGTAGCTATGTACTCCGCTTCACATGTAGATCCCGCTATGACGCTTTGTTTAGAACTGCACCAACTTACAGCTCCACCGTTTAATAAAAACACGTATCCGGTTTGCGATTTAGAATCGTCCGGATCAGTGTCAAAGCTTGCATCGACGTAACAATTTACGACTAGCTCTTTGTCACCTCCATATACGAGAAACATATCCTTAGTCCTTTTTAGGTATTTCAGGATGTTCTTGACCGCTGTCCAGTGATCCACTCCTGGATTACTTTGGTACCTTCCTGCCAAACTTATTGCTAAGCATACGTCAGGTCTGGTACACAGCATTGCATACATGATAGAGCCTATGGCTGAAGCATAGGGAACATCTTTCATTTTCTCTCTATCTTCTGCTGTGGTCGGGCATTGAGTTTGACTCAACTTCACACCTTGTAGCACGGGAAAGAACCTTTTCTTTGCCTGATCCATTTTGAACTTTTTCAAAATTTTGTCAAGATATGTGCTTTGTGAATGTCCTATTAAGCGTCTTGATCTATCTCTATAGATCTTGATGCCCAATATGTAAGCAGCTTCACCGAGGTCTTTCAATGAAAAACTTTTATTCAAGTATCCCTTTATGCTATCCAGAAATTCTATATCATTTCCAATTAACAATATGTCATCTACATATAAAATTAGAAATGCTACAGAGCTCCCACTCACTTTCTTGTAAATAAAGGCTTCTCCAAAAGTCTGTATAAAACCATATGCTTTGATCACACTATCAAAGCGTTTATTCCAACTCCGAGAGGCTTGCACCAGACCATAGATTGATCGCTGGAGCTTGCACACTTTGTTAGCTTCTTTAGGATCGACAAAACCTTCTGGTTGCATCATATACAACTCTTCTTCTAGAAATCCATTCAGGAATGCAGTTTTGACATCCATCTGCCAAATTTCATAATCATAAAATGCGGCAATTGCTAACATGATTCGGACAGACTTAAGCATCACTACGAGTGAGAAAGTCTCATCGTAGTCAACCCCTTGAACTTGTCGAAAACCCTTCGCAACAAGTCGAGCTTTATAGACAGTTACATTACCGTCAGCGTCAGTCTTCTTCTTAAAGATCCATTTATTCTCAATGGCTTGCCGATCATCGGGCAAGTCAACCAAAGTCCACACTTTGTTCTCATACATGGATCCCATCTCAGATTTCATGGCCTCTAGCCATTTTGCGGAATATGGGCTCATCATCGCTTCCTCATAGTTCGTAGGTTCATCATGGTCAAGTAACATGACTTCCAGAATAGGATTACCGTACCACTCTGGTGCGGATCTTACTCTGGAAGACCTACGAGGTTCAGTAGACACTTGATCTGAAGTTTCAAGATCAATATCATTAGCTTCCTCACTAATTGGTGCATTTATCACAGGAACTGATTTCTGTGATGAACTACTTTCCAATAAGGGAGCAGGTACAGTTACCTCATCAAGTTCTACTTTCCTCCCACTCACTTCTTTCGAGAGAAACTCCTTCTCTAGAAAGGATCCATTCTTAGCAACGAATGTCTTGCCTTCGGATCTGTGATAGAAGGTGTACCCAACAGTCTCTTTTGGGTATCCTATGAAGACACATTTCTCTGATTTGGGTTCAAGCTTATCTGGTTGAAGTTTCTTCACATAAGCATCGCAGCCCCAAACTTTAAGAAACGACAACTTTGGTTTCTTGCCAAACCACAGTTCATAAGGCGTCATCTCAACGGATTTTGATGGTGCCCTATTTAACGTGAATGCGGCCGTCTCTAGAGCATAACCCAAAACGATAGCGGTAAATCAGTAAGAGACATCATAGATCGCACCATATCTAAGTAAAGTACGATTACGACGTTCGGACACACCATTTCTTTGTGGTGTTCCAGGTGGCGTGAGTTGCGAAGCTATTCCGCATTGTTTCAAATGTAAACCAAACTCGTAACTCAAATATTCTCCTCCACGATCAGATCGTAGAAACTTTATTTTCTTGTTACGATGATTTTCCACTTCACTCTGAAATTCTTTGAACTTTTCAAATGTTTCAGACTTATGCTTCATTATGTAGATATACCCATATCTGCTTAAATCATCTGTGAAGGTGAGAAAATAACGATATCCGCCATGAGCTTCAACATTCATCGGACCACATACATCTGTATGTATGATTTCCAACAAATCTGTTGCTCTCTCCATACTACCGGAGAACGGTGTTTTAGTCATCTTTCCCATGAGGCACGGTTCACAAGTACCAAGTGATTCATAATCAAGTGATTCCAAAAGTCCATCAGTATGGAGTTTCTTCATGCGCTTTACACCGATATGACCTAAACGGCAGTGCCACAAATAAGTTGCACTATCATTATCAACTCTACATCTTTTGGTTTCAACATTATGTATATGTGTATCACTACTATCGAGATTCAATAAAAATAGACCACTCTTCAAGGGTGCATGACCATAAAAGATATTACTCATATAAATAGAACAACCATTATTCTCTGATTTAAATGAATAACCGTCTCGCATCAAACAAGATCAAGATATAATGTTCATGCTCAACGCTGGCACCAAATAACAATTATTCAGGTCTAAAACTAATCCTGAAGGTAGATGTAGAGGTAGCGTGCCGACCGCGATCACATCGACTTTGGAACCGTTTCCCACGCGCATCGTCACCTCGTCCTTGGCCAGTGCTCGCTTATTCTGTAGTCCCTGTTTCGAGTTGCAAATATTAGCAACAGAACCAGTATCAAATACCCAGGTGCTACTACGAGCTCTAGTTAGGTACACATCAATAACATGTATATCACATATACCTTTGTTCACTTTGCCATCCTTCTTATCCGCCAATTACTTGGGGCAGTTCCGCTTCCAGTGACCAGTCTGCTTGCAATAGAAGTACTCAGTTTCAGGTTTAGGTCCAGACTTGGGTTTCTTCTCTTGAGCAGCAACTTGCTTGTTGTTCTTCTTGAAGTTCCCCTTCTTCTTCCCTTTGCCCTTTTTCTTGAAACTAGTGGTCTTGTTGACCATCAACACTTGATGCTCCTTCTTGATTTCTACCTCCGCAGCTTTTAGCATTGCGAAGAGCTCGGGAATAGTCTTGTTCATCCCTTGCATATTATAGTTCATCACAAAGATATTGTAGCTTGGTGGCAGTGATTGGAGAATTCTGTCAATGACGCTATCATCCGGAAGATTAACTCCCAGTTGAATCAAGTGATTATTATACCCAGACATTTTGAGTATATGCTCACTGACAGAACTATTCTCCTCCATCTTGCAGCTGTAGAACTTATTGGAGACTTCATATCTCTCAATCCGGGCATTTGCTTGAAATATTAACTTCAACTCCTGGAACATCTCATAGGCTCCATGACGTTCAAAATGTCGTTGAAGACCCGGTTCTAAGCCGTAAAGCATGGCACATTGAACTATAGAGTAGTCATCAACTTTGCTCTGCCAGACGTTCTTAACGTCGTCAGTTGCATCAGCAGCAGGCCTGGCACCCAGTGGTGCTTCCAGGACGTAACTTTTCTGTGCAGCAATGAGGATAATCGTCAGGTTACGGACCCAGTCCGTGTAATTGCTACCATCATCTTTCAACTTTGCTTTCTCAAGGAACGCATTAAAATTCAACGGAACAACAGCACGAGCCATCTATCTACAAACAAACATAGACAAGCAAAATACTATCAGGTACTAAGTTCATGATAAATTTAAGTTCAATTAATCATATTACTCAAGAACTCTCACTTAGACAGACATCTCTCTAGTCATCTAAGTGATCACGTGATCCAAATCAACTAAACCATAACCGATCATCACGTGAGATGGAGTAGTTTTCAACGGTGAACATCTTTATGTTGATCATATCTACTATATGATTCACGCTCGACCTTTCGGTCTCCGTGTTCCGAGGCCATATCTGCATATGCTAGGCTCGTCAAGTTTAACCTGAGTATTCTGCGTGTGCAAAAACTAGCTTGCACCCGTTGTAGATGGACGTAGAGCTTATCACACCCGATCATCACGTGGTGTCTGGGCACGACGAACTTTGGCAACAGTGCATACTCAGGGAGAACACTTCTTGATAATTTTAGTGAGAGATCATCTTAAAATACTATCGTCAAACAAAGCAAGATAAGATGCATAAAGGATAACCATCACATGCAATCAATATAAGTGATATGATATGGCCATCATCATCTTGTGCTTGTGATCTCCATCTCCGAAGCACCGTCGTGATCACCATCGTCACCGGCGCGACACCTTGATCTCCATCATAGCATCGTTGTCGTTTACGGCATCTATTGCTTCTACGACTATCGCTACTGCTTGGTGATAAAGTAAAGCAATTACAGGGCGTTTGCATTTCATACAATAAAGCGACAACCATATGGCTCCTGCCAGTTGCCGATAACTTCGGTTACAAAACATGATCATCTCATACAATAAAATATAGCATCACGTCTTGACCATATCACATCACAACATGCCCTGCAAAAACAAGTTAGACGTCCTCTACTTTGTTGTTGCAAGTTTTATGCGGCTGCTACGGGCTTAGCAAGAACCGTTCTTACCTACGCATCAAAAACCACAACGATAGTTCGTCAAGTTGGTGTTGTTTTAACCTTCGCAAGGACCGGGCGTAGCCACACTCGATTCAGCTAAAGTGAGAGAGACAGACACCAGCCAGCCACCTTTAAGAACGAGTGCTCGTAACGGTGAAACTAGTCTCGCGTAAGCGTACGCGTAATGTCGGTCCGGGCCGCTTCATCTCACAATACCGCCGAACCAAAGTATGACATGCTGGTAAGCAGTATGACTTGTGTCGCCCACAACTCACTTGTGTTCTACTCGTGCATATAACATCAACACATAAAACCTAGGCTCGGATGCCACTGTTGGGAAACGTAGTAATTTCAAAATTTTCCTACGCACACGCAAGATCATGGTGATGGCATAGCAATGAGAGGGGAGAGTATTCGTCCACGTACCCTCGTAGACCGTAAGCGGAAGCGTTATCACAACGTGGTTGATGTAGTCGTACGTCTTCACGATCCGACCGATCCAAGCACCGAATGTACGGAGCCTCCGAGTTCAGCACACGTTCAGCTCGGTGACGATCTCCGGCCTCCGATCCAGCAAAGCTCCGGAGATGAGTTCCGTCAGCATGACGGCATGGTAACGATGATGATGTTCTACCGGCGCAGGGCTTCGCCTAAACTCCGCGACGATATGATCGAGGTGGAATATGGTGGAGGGGGGCACCGCACATGGCTAAGGAATGATCCGTAGATCAACTTGTGTGTCTATGGGGTGCCCCCCTGCCCCCGTATATAAAGGAGCAAGGGGGGAGGCCGGCCGGCCCTTGGGGCGCGCCAAGGAGGGGGGAGTCCTCCTCCTAGTGGGAGTAGGACTCCCCTTTCCTAGTCCAACTAGGAAGGAGGAAGGGGGAAGGAAAGAGAGGGACAGGGAGAGGGAAAGAGGGCCCGCGCCCCCCTCCCCTAGTCCCATTCGGACTCCCTTGGGAGGAGGCGCGCCACCTCCTGGGCTGCTGCCCTCTCTCTCCCCTCAGGCCCACTAAGGCCCAATACTTCCCCGGGGGGTTCCGGTAACCCCTCCGGCACTCCGGTTTTCTCCGAAATCACCCGGAACACTTCCGGTGTCCGAATATAGTCGTCCAATATATCAATCTTTATGTCTCGACCATTTCGAGACTCCTCGTCATGTCCGTGATCACATCCGGGACTCCGAACAAACTTCGGTACATCAAAACTTATAAACTCATAATAAAACTGTCATCGTAACGTTAAGCGTGCGGACCCTATGGGTTCGAGAACTATGTAGACATGACCTAGAACCATTCTCGGTCAATTACCAATAGCAGGACCTGGATGCCCATATTGGTTCCTACATATTCTACGAAGATCTTTATCGGTCAAACCGCATAACAACATACGTTGTTCCCTTTGTCATCGGTATGTTACTTGCCCGAGATTTGATCGTCGGTATCCAATACCTAGTTCAATCTCGTGTTACCGGCAAGTCTCTTTACTCGTTCTGTAATGCATCATCTCTTAACCAACTCTTTGGTCATATTGCTTGCAAGGCTTATAATGATGTGCATTACCGAGAGGGCCCAGAGATACCTCTCCAACGATCGGAGTGACAAAACCTAATCTCGAAATACGCCAACTCAACATGTACCTTCGGAGACACCTGTAGTACTCCTTTATAATCACCCAGTTACGTTGTGACGTTTGGTAGCACCCAAAGTGTTCCTCCGGTAAACGGGAGTTGCATAATTCTCATAGTTACAGGAACATGTATAAGTCATGAAGAAAGCAATAGCAGTATACTAAACGATCAAGTGCTAGGCTAACGGAATGGGTCATGTCAATCACATCATTCTTCTAATGATGTGATCCCACTAATCAAATGACAACACATGTTTATGGTTAGGAAACATAACCATCTTTGATTAATGAGCTAGTCAAGTAGAGGCATACTAGTGACTATAGTTTTGTCTATGTATTCACACATGTATCATGTTTCCGGTTAATACAATTCTAGCATGAATAATAAACATTTATCATGATATGAGGAAATAAATAATAACTTTATTATTGCCTCTAGGGCATATTTCCTTCAGCCAAGCCCTGCTACCAAGGCGCCAAGCCCTGTCAACAATGTCCATTCATCTAGTCCGGCCAAAGATGACAATGTTGTTGTTACTGGTACTGCGTATACCGCCCCTGGTAATCCGGTTGCTCTATCAAAACACTCTGCCAAAGATGAATTTGCTGCTATGAGCAAGGGGAAGGGGAAGACTGATTTGTCAGCTTATGTCGATCTCTCTGCTCAAGACCTTCACTCCGGCTTCTTGAACCGGCTTTACACAAGCCGTGATTATGAAGCCGGTTTAGTAAATCTGATGAAGGACCGCTATGAGGTAAACAGTTTTGCTCTTTGCTCTGTACCTTCATTGCATTGTAGCCCCCAAGGGTCGGTTTGTCTTGAGAAAGTCAAACCTGGACTTTGTATACTCCATACTGTACTTTATGAAATTTCCTTGTGATCAATCACACATTAGCCCCCAAGTGCCACGATTAAAACTTGTATTAATCCTTGGGACTTCAATAATCAGCATAAAAATGATCCGCATTAGCCCCCAAGTGCCGAGTGTATAATTGGTTATATGCTTGGGACTTTAACAAAGATATTAACATGCTCTCTTACTGTTGCAGAGTGAGATAAACCAACAAGTGTCGCAAATTGCTGACCTACAAGAAAATCTGAAATCCCAACAAGTAAAAACCACCAAGGCCAAGGATGAGTTGAAAACTGCCTTAACCACCATGGAGCAGCTCAAAGAATGGTTTAAGTCTGAGCAGGCCAACTGGGATACCGAGAAGGCCGGATTGCTGAAGCAGGCGGAAAACGCTGAATCAGCTCTTAAACCGGTGACAGAAGAGCTTACTGGTTTAAAGCGCCAAGTCGATGCCATGACGTCTGCAATATTTGGTAAGCACTGTTTTTCCAAGGCTTTATGAATATTTCGCTTTGAAATTTCTCCGGTTTAACATGATCTTCTTAAACGGATATAGGTAGTCGCATTGCTCATCTGGGTTCTGATATGCGGAAGAAACTCAAGGCCGCGTATACACTGGTTGAACAGTTGTATACTGGCATTCAACGGGTTATCTGCGCCACTTCTTATGACAATGCAGTGCCAACACTGATTAAGGACACGCTGGACCGGCTATCTATGACACCAGCGCAAATAGAAGAGTTGAAGTGATCCGCTGCCCGGGCTGGTACTTTATTGGCACTGACTCGAGCCAAGGCATGGATAGCTGATCTTGATCTGGCTGAAATAGCCAAGGGCTTTCCCAGTGCACAAGAAAATGGAGAAGTATTTGACAATGACACCCTCAGACAGGTAACAAGGGAGATGCGTCCTCTGGCGAGTCAGTTGGCAGAAGAGGCTAACCTGACGGTTCATCGGTCCTTCTACGACGCAAACAACAAACGGGTTGAAGCTGTGATTCCTGAAGTGCAGAACCTTATTCCACCAATCCGTAAGCACACTTACGCCCCTGACGTTGATCCGGCTGAGCTTATAAGTGAAGAGGCTGTCTTTCAGGCTTTAATCCGGATTGACTGGACCACCAATGACTTCCAGCCATTGGATGGGGAGGAGGAGGCTGAACTGACGCCAGATGACCCATCTACTTCACATCAGCCCGGCGATGAAGCTTAATTTGTCAATTCGGTTGATATGTCAGAAACTGTCCGTTGGGAAACAATTTCATATTTTGGGCCTCGGAGTGCCTTGTAATAGGGTAGCAAAAACTATTGTGATCTGTTGCCATCGTGCAAGAGGAGATACTTTGTGTGATCCGCCATGTCAATGTCAATTTTGGTTCAGGTATCATAATATGCAACTCATGTGTGTGCATAAAAAGACAAGGGTCCTGGCGGTTTATCGCCGGACGGGTCATAATGCTCAAGAAAAAGGCCGGATTGATAATCAAACCATAAAAATATGAAATGATTCATACCTGTGATGTAAGGTCCCTGTTTAGTTGGCTGGTCAACTTTGACTGTAATAAGGGTGAAAACCCAAATCTAAAATTCTTGTATAACTCCATCATGTATTGACGTCGTATAGTAAGTCATACCGGGTGATGATTCACACCAGATGATCCAAGCTGGTGACAGGTAGTCAACACCAGGCCGGGTTAACAAACTCTGGTTTAAGAATAAGGTTTGTCAACGTGTAGTTGCAAACCAAGCTGGTTTAAAGAATACCGGGCTAATAAAATGACTGACCAAGCCAAGAAAATCGGTTTAACACAAAATTCAGAAAAAACACAAATAAAACCGTGTAGTCAAGGCTTTTGGGGGGCTGCCAGGCCCAAATTCGAGGCTTTTTGTGGGCTGCCAGGCCGCTGAGTTGAACCATTTAACAAAGCCTTTTAAGATGGACCTCCAACTAACCAATCACCGTTTTAACTTTGACAAGTGCAGGGTCTCAATGAGAGTAACTGTCAAACGTTCGCAGGGCCATGCCAGGATGACCTGGATAGGAGTGTCTTACTTGATGAAGGCAGGTTAACCCGGGGTTTTAGGTAAATATACCAGGCTTCCAAGCCGTGGGTCGATACCCAACTACAAGGGTCCATTCAAACTCCTTGGTATTTGACCAAGGAGCCCCCAAGTAACGTGATGAGTTGTGCTCATTGGGTGCCTATGTTTGAGTTGTGCATGGCATCCAGACTCTCTTTGGTCCCATGGGTGTGAAGCTCCCAAGCTTTGTGGCGTAATAGCCGGTTTAATAGGTAGTACTCCGCTTTGTCAGCTGAAGCCCCCATGTAACTCGAAGGATATTTGAGAAAAAACAGCAGAGGCCCTGCTTAGAGCAAGGATGCTGATTTATTTATTGATCATAATATATACATTGTCGAAATATGTACATAAAAGAGCCTATGGCTCAAGTGTAATAAGGCCGGAGGAGAGCTATGTTCCACGGCTGCCGGGTCTCCTCCTCAGAGTTGCGTGAGTTGTCTTGAACGTCAATGAGGTAGTATGATCCGTTGTGCAGATTCTTGCTGACCACAAAGGGTCCTTCCCAAGGTGGGGATAACTTGTGCATGTCTGTCTGATCCTGGATGAGCCGGAGCACCAAGTCACCTTCTTGAAAGGTTCTTCTCTTAACCCGGCGGCTGCGATAACGCCGTAGGTCTTGTTGATAAACCGCCGATCGAGCCAAAGCCATATCCCGTTTCTCATCTAACAGGTCCAGTGCCTCTTGGCGAGCTTGCTCATTGTCCGCTTCAACATAATTAGCAACCCGGGGCGAGTCATGACGTATATCACTTGGGAGAACTGCCTCTGCCCTGTATACCATAAAGAAAGGCGTGTAACCTACTGATCGATTGGGGGTGGTGTTGATACTCCACAACACAGAAGGTAATTCTTCCACCCAACAACCCGGCATCCGCTTCAAGGGAATCATGAGCCGGGGTTTAAGACCCTTTAAAATTTCTTGATTAGCCCGCTCCGCTTGACCATTGGATTGAGGGTGCGCCAGAGATGCCAGGTCAAGCCGGATGTGCTCCCTCTGACAAAAATCCTCCATCTCACCTTTGGAAAGGTTGGTACCGTTATCCGTGATGATGATGTGTGGAAAGCCAAAACGGAAGATAATCTTTTTGAGAAATTGAACCGCCGTAGCTGCATCACACTTGCTAGCCGGCTCCGCTTCAACCCACTTGGTGAATTTATCAACTACCACCAACAGGTGGGTCTTCTTGTCCTGGGAACGTTTAAACGGTCCCACCATATCAAGCCCCCAAGTAGCAAAAGGCCAAGTGATAGGAATCATCCGTAGTTCCTGAGCCGGAACATGAGCTCTGCGTGAAATTTTTTGACAAGCATCACATCACTTTACCAGATCCTCCGCATCAGCATGAGCTGTCAACCAGTAAAAACCATGACGAAAAGCTTTTGCAACCAGGGACTTTGAACCGGCATGATGACCACAATCCCCTTCATGAATTTCCCGTAGGATTTCTTGGCCTTCTTCTGGAGAAACACAACGCTGAAATACGCCTGAAACGCTACAGCGGTGTAACTCGCCATTGTGAATAACCATGGACTTGGATCGCCGGACTATCTGTCGAGCCAGAACTTTATCATTTGGGAGCTCGCCCCGGCTCATATACGCCAGATAAGGAACCGTCCAATCCGGTACAACGTGTAAAGAGGCCACCAACTGAGCCTCCGGATCAGGAACAGCCAAATCCTCTTCTGTAGGCAACTTAACAGATGGGTTATGCAAGATATCTAAAAATGTGTTAGGAGGTACCGGTTTACACTGAGATCCAAGCCGGCTCACAGCGTCTGCTGCTTCGTTTTTGCGCCGATCGATATGCTCAACCTGCTACCCTTTGAAATGACCCGCCACAATATCCACCTCACGCCTGTAAGCCGCCATGAGTGGATCCTTAGAATCCCAAGTACCAGAAACTTGCTGAGCCACCAGATCAGAATCTCCGAAACAACAAACTCGACTTAAGTAGACCATGGATTAAAGCTTCATACTCAGCTGCATTGTTAGTACAAGGAAACATCAAGCGAAGGACATAGCAAATTTTATCACCATGAGGGGAAGTAAGGACAACTCTAGCCCCCGAGCCTTCCAACTGCCTGGATCCATCAAAATGAATAGTCCAGTATGTATTATCCGGTTTATCTTCTGGTGCTTGCAACTCAGTCCAGTCATTGATAAAATCCACAAGGGCCTGAGATTTGATGGTTGTTCGAGGTACATACTTTAAACCGTGTGGACCAAGCTCGATTGCCCACTTTGCAACCCGGCCAGTTGCTTCCCTATTTTGAATGATATCGCCCAAAGGAGCAGAACTAACCACTGTGATGGGATGGCCTTGAAAATATTGCTTGAGCTTTTGACTGGCCATAAAAACCCCATACACCAACTTCTGCCAATGTGGATAGCGCTGTTTTGACTCGATCAGAACTTCACTGATGTAATAGACAGGTCGCTGAACCGGATATTCCTTCCCAGCTTCTTTACGCTCAACTACAATTGCCACACTAACCGCTCGGGCATTGGCGGCCACATATAATAGTAAAGGCTCATTGTCAACTGGGGCTGCAAGAACCGGCGGTTCAACCAACTGCCGCTTTAGCTCCTCAAAAGCCACATTGGCTGCGTCACTCCAAATGAAATCATCCGTCTTTTTCAACATCTGATACAAAGGAATTGCCTTCTCTCCCAAATGACTGATAAACCGGCTAAGGGCTGCAATCCGACCTGCAAAACGCTGAACATCATTGATACACTTCGACTTGGCTAGGGATGTGATTGCCTTAATCTTTTCCGGATTAGCCTCAATGCCCCTGTTGGACACAAGAAAACCAAGAAGCTTGCCTGCCGGAACACCAAAGACACATTTATCCGGATTAAGCATCATCTTGTAAACCCAAAGATTGTCAAACGTTTCCTTGAGATCAGCTATCAACGTCTCCTTCTTTCTGGATTTTACCACAATGTCATCTACATAGGCATGAACATTACGCCCAATCTGCGTGTGAAGACAATTTTGCACACAACGCTGATAAGTTGCTTGAGCACTCTTGAGCCCAAAGGGCATAGAAACATAGCAGAAGGCTCCAAAGGGAGTGATGAAGGTTGTCTTCTCCTGGTCCTTAACTGCCATCTTGATCTGATGATATCCTGAATAAGCATCCAAAAAACTCAGGCGCTCACAACCCGCCGTCACATCAATGATCTGATCAATACGCGGGAGAGAAAAGGGGTCGGCCGGGCAAGCCTTATTCAAGTCCGTGTAATCCACACACATACGCCAAGTGCCGTTTTTCTTAAGAACCAGCACCGGATTAGCCAACCATTCAAGATGAAACACTTCGACGATAAACCCAGCAGCCAACAGCCGGGCTACCTCCTCACCAATTGCCTTGCGTCTTTCTTCATTAAAGCGACGAAGAAATTGCTTGACCGGTTTAAACTTCGGATCAATATTAAGAGTTTGCTCAGCGAGTTCCCTCGGTACACCTGGCATGTCAGAAGGCTTCCATGCAAAAATGTCCCGGTTCTCACGGATGAACTCGATGAGCGCGCTTTCCTATTTGGGATCCAGATTGGTGTTGACGTTGAACTGCTTAGACGAATCGCCAGGTACGAAATCAACAAGCTTAGTCTCGTCTGCCGGTTTGAAATGCAGGGTTGGGTCATGCTCAATGGTGGGCTTCTTCAGAGGGGTCATATCTGCCGGATCAACATTCTCCTTATAAAACTTTAGCTCCTTTGTAGCACAAACCGACTCAGTGTAAGCCGCATCACTTTCCTCGCAATCCAAAGCGATTTTTGGACTTCCATGAACCGTGATGGTCCCTTTATGACCCGGCATCTTGAGCTGCAAGTAAATATAACAAGGCCTCGCCATGAATTTTGCATAAGCCGGTCTCCCAAACAGTGCATGATACGGGCTCTGGATTCTCACCACCTCAAAGGTCAATGTCTCAGACCGGGAGTCATGTTCATCACCGAACACAACTTCCAGAGCAATCTTACCTACTGGATATGCCGATTTACCTGGTACCACACCATGGAAAACAGTGTTGGATGGTTTAAGATTCTTATTTGTCAACCCCATGCGGCGGAATGCCTCATAATACAGAATATTGATACTGCTTCCTCCATCCATGAGTACTTTGGTGAACTTATAACCTCCCACCTGAGGCGCCACCACCGGAGCTAGTTGACCCGGATTGTCAACCCGGGGCGGATGATCCTCTCTACTCCACACAATAGGCTGTTCTGACCACCGCAGATAACGTGGAACTGCTGGTTCAACAGCATTGACTGCCCTCTTGTGAAGCTTCTGATCATGCTTGCACAGACTAGTTGTGAACACATGATACTGGTAACCCGACTGCTACAAATTCCCTTGATTATTCTGCTGGTTATTGCCACCTTGGTTGTTCTAGTTGCCATGATTATTCTGAAACCCAGAACTTGAACCGCCGCCACCATGAAAACCTGGACCTGAACTGCCCGACGGACCCTGATCATACCGGAAAAGATTAGAGTTTTTGAACTCCTTCATAATGTTACAATCCTTCCAGAGATGCGTTGCGGGAGCCTCCTTGGTCCCATGCTTTGGACAGGGTTGATTCAACAAGCGCTCTAGATTCATCGCCCCGCCGCGCTGGGGCGGTTTACCCTTACGACGCTGCACATTAGCATTAGCCACAAAATCTGAATCCGCTTTACGCTTACCATTATTCCCATGGCCTCCTTGGTTGTGCTACTGTCCCTTTGCACCGTCATTCTTCTTTTCCTTCTTCGGTTTCTCATTATCAGAATCGGGATCCTTGGTATTATCAGAATCGGCATACTTTACCAAGGCTGCCATGAGGGTTCCCATGTCGTTGCAGTGGCGCTTGAGCCATCCCAACTTCATCTTCAGTGACTTAAACCGGCAATTGCGCTCCATTGTGATAATCGCTTGGCCAGCCTTAATCCAGTCGGACGAGTGCAAAACTTTTGAAACCCGGTGTACCCAATGAGTTGTGGACTCATTCTCTCCCTGAACACAAGCGTCCAGATCCACAATGGACATGGGCTGTTTGCACGTGTCTTTAAAATTGGCTATAAACCGGGCCTTCAACTGGTCCCATGACTCGATGGAATTAGTTGGTAGATTTTTCAACCAAGTACGGACTGTTCCCTCCAACATCATCATGAAGTACTTTGCACAAGCCGCTTCATCTACATCCAGCATCTCCATTGCCATCTCATAACTCTCGACCCACGCCTCAGGTGGCTGATCCGCCGTGTAATTAGGCACTTTGCGTGGACCCTTGAAATCCTTGGGCAGATGCACATTATAGAGAGCCGGAATAAGGCACGGCACTCCCCAGGAACTGAAAGCAAGCATAGTGCCTCTATCAACCGACGCTGCTGGCTGAATTGGGGCGGGTTGATAATGACCCAAAGCGGCATCCCTTCGTGCCCTGCCATGATCCACCACATCTTGAGCATTGCGATGCCGCGCGCTGCTAGACACCTCCGGTTCATCCATACGCCTGCTATAACTTGGGCTCGGACGAGGGGTTGAATGAATTCGGCTATATGAATAAGCCTGCTGCTGCACCACGGCGGTTTGAAGAAGGTCTCTCGCCCGCCGCATCTCAACTACTGCTATTGAATCACCCTCCATCGGAATGGCTGCCAGGCGTGAGGCTGCGGCAATCATGTTATCCAGAGGGCTCAAGAAGTGACCCGGTGGTGTAGACACGTATTGCGGTGAGTTATCTGTCCGTTGGGGTGGCTCCATCATCCGTAGTTGATCCGGAGTTGTCCTAGGCGCTTCAGTCCGGTTTGCAGCTGCCGGATTGCTCGGCCCAGCGCCTGGCGTCTGAAAGAGATTTAACCCTTTGTAAACCGGCGGCAGACGTGGCCGATACTTCCTTCGCATTACATCCTCTGATGCGGTCCGATCCAGCATGAGCTGATAATTCTGTGCCTGTATCCGCTATGATTGGGCATCCAAAGCAGCCCGTTCTTCAGCCATCCTAGTATCCTCAGCCGCCAGGTCCTCCTTAGCCTGTGCTATTTGGTCCTTCAGTTTCGCAACGTCCGCGTTGTGCTGATCCTGCGTCTCTGGGGTGACTGTCGCGGTTATAAGGTCGCCCAGGCGTCCATCAAACCGATGAGAACTTGCGTCGGACGGCACGCCGGGACTCCTGCCGCGGCTGCTGATCCGGTATTCATCGATGCGGTAGATGAAGATTGCAACGTGGGCTGTGTTCTGGCCATGTAAACAGCAACCCGACTTGGCGGTTCAAGGAGGTCCGGAATACTGTTTGCCATTGGAATATCCTTCAAACACCCAGCTATGAATCTGGTATAAAGACTCGGTTCCGCCAGTGGATGACTCGCCGTCAGAATATACGGCCATCTCGCCCTCAGACACCGGTTCAGATCCGACCCCATGGACACATCCTACGAACGCACGCTTCACGGCGGGCTTAGCCCGGGCTGGACTCGCACGCGGAGCCGTCTCGACGAGGTCGGTGCAGATGTCCGGCTCAGGGCCCAGTTCGCTGATCTTGCCGATGAAGACATGAATTCCGCCGAAGGGGACCCGGTACCCGTACTCAATCGAGCCGGCCTCAGGGCCCCATCCTTCGTCGTCGATGTAGAGCTTGCCGCGACGACTTTTGGTCATCCGGCCAATCACGTACCCCTTAAGTCCTTCAGAGCAGCCCTTCAAGAACTCGACACCATCGTGTGATAGCCCCACGGTGGGCGCCAACTGTCGTGGAATTAACACGTCAGATGTCCTCATGAAAGGACTTAGTCGTGGAGCCATCGCAACGGGTTAGCTTGAAGGGGTTAAACCGGACAAGGGACACGGGAGTTTATACTAGTTCAGCCGCTTCGATGAAGGTAAAAGCCTACGTCTAGTTGTGATGGGATTGATTGGGTTTCGATGATCAGGGAGCGAAATACGCTTGCCTGAGTCTCGAGTTGTTGTCTGTTGTCCCTGAAGCCGCCGGGTCGTCCCTTTATATACACAGGTTGACGCCCGGCCGGTCTACAGAGCCCCGAGGCCGACTCATACAAAGTGTCCGGCTCGGTCTCTCCTTTCCTAACTTATCTTACAAGTTTACATAGTCATGGCGGTTTACCGCTATGGGCCCTAATCCGCCTTTGGGCTTCGGGCTCCTAGGCTTCATTTAGTAAAGCGCCATCTTCTGGATCTTCATGGGGCTTCAACATAGTCGAGGGTGAACCGGGCCCTCCTGGCCGGTTTACACTCAGCAGCTATATCCTCAACAGGAATCTTGAAGATAAATGATGCTTAGAGAAACGAATCAAGAACTGATGACTAGTGAGGTGTTTTGTGTGTGAGGATTTGAAGAATAAAACACCTTTGAAGATTTTCTGGAGAAAATTTGAATCAAAGAGGGCAGTAAAAGTAACTTTTAATTACCCTGATTGAAGAACACGACGAACTGAGAAGTGTAGATTTGAAGCTCGTTAGTTCAGATCTTCCACGCCCTAACTTGGCGGAGGAAGACAGCTACGGTGGCGGAGGAGTGAAGATTTCCGTGGCCGGCGCGAGTACGACGGCGACGAGGTCGAGGCAGTGAAGCTCTTCCTCACCAGCGACGATGGAGTAGCAGTGGCGCTAGGGTTTGAGAAGCTCGAGCGAGAGAGAGAGCGGTCGAGCGGAGTAAAGGAAGTGAGGAAGGGTGAGAGGGTATTTATAGTCGCAGTGAAAACTGTTCGCCCGAAGATTTAGGATGAACGTGCCCCTGGCCCTTCTCATTCGCTTGACATGTGTCACCCACGTACTGAAAAGTGGAGATCGTGTTAGATCGTGGGTGAATAGATAAGTCTATCGTGGGATACGGGACGGTTTGAGCGGCAAAACCGAAAATTTGGATAAGATTAGTTTTAAAGTTCCGTTCGCAATTTCTTCAGCTGACAGAACACAGTGAAGATTTTGAACGAGTTTCAAATAGAACACACATGAAGAATTTGTGAATAGATTGGGTTGAGTATAGCATAGAGGGGGAAGGGTCCGATCACATTCACTTAGCAGAAAATGCAACTTGAAGAAATAGCCATAAGTGAATGCTGTAGAGGACATAAATCCATATATATATAGCCAATGAAGAAAAACGACGGAAATAGTGAAGATTTTACAAAGTTGAAGAATTTGAAAAACTGAAGAATTTCAAAACTGAGGAAAAACTCAAATTGAAGATTTTCAACTTTGGTGGTGGCGTGACCCACCGTATAAGAATGATGATTTCAGACACCGCGTACAATTGTTGTAGGGTTCTGAGAATCAAATTCTTCATTAATTTCTTCACACTTAGAGTGTTATTCTTCATTGATTGAAGAAAAATGTTTCTTCATGTGTTGCACATCTAAGTCATCAATTTTGCATAAATGTTAGGATGTGTGTCCTTTTCAAAGAACATTCGAAGACTCTAAGATATTTAGCTCACACCGCAACTTGCTAAATCTCTTCTCATCCAAGGGCTTTGTGAAGATATCGGCTAGCTGTTCTTCAGTCTTCACATGCTCAATAGAAATGTCGCCCTTCAACACATGATCACGAAGAAAATGATGACGGATCTGAATGTGCTCTGTCTTCGAGTGCTGAACTGGGTTATGAGCAATCTTGATGGCACTCTCATTGTCACAGTAGAGAGGCACATTCTTCATGTTGATGCCGTAGTCCTTGAGAGTTTGCTTCATCCACAGCAATTGAGCACAGCAAGAACCAGCAGCAATGTACTCAGCTTCCGCAGTAGACAGTGATACGCAGTTCTGTTTCTTCGAGGACCAACAGACCAGAGATCGTCCAAGGAAATGACAAGTACCAGATGTTGACTTGCGGTCCACACGATCACCAGCATAGTCAGAGTCAGAATACCCAGTGAGATCAAAGGTAGAGCCCTTGGGGTACCATAATCCTAGTGTTGGTGTGTGAGCTAGATATTGAAGAATATGCTTCACAGCCTTATGGTGTGATTCCTTCGGTGTAGCTTGAAATCGGGCACACATGCAAACACTAAGCATCATATCTGTCCTAGATGCACATAAGTACAATAAAGAACCAATCATGGAGCGGTATACCTTGTGATCGAAGTCAATACCATTTTCATCAGTGCATAGATGGCCATTTGTGGGCATAGGAATTTTGACTCCTTTGCAATCTTGCATGCCGAATTTCCTCAGAACATCCTTGAGGTATTTCTCCTGAGATATGAATATGCCATTGTGCTGTTGACGAATTTGAAGACCTAAGAAGAATTTCAACTCTCCCATCATAGACATTTGATATTCTTCACTCATCATATAGGCAAATTCATCACTATGACGTTGGTCAGTACAGCCAAAGATAATATCATCAACGTATATTTGACACACAAATAGTTCACCATCATAAGATTTAGTAAAGAGAGTAGGGTCGAGTGAACCGGGTGTGAAGCCATTCTTCACGAAAAATTCCTTCAAAGTATCATACCACGCCCGAGGGGCCTGCTTGAGGCCATAGAGGGCCTTGTTGAGTCTGAAGACTTTGTCAGGATTCTTTGGATCTTCAAAACCTGGGGGTTGAGCAACATATACTTCTTCCTCAAGCTTACCATTGAGGAATGCACTTTTCACATCCATTTGATATAAATTGATATTATGATGGTTAGCATAAGCAAGTAATATGCGAATAGCCTCAAGTATAGCAACAGGTGCAAAAGTTTCATCGAAACCAATTCCTTCAACCTGTGTGTAGCCTTGAGCTACAAGTCGTGCCTTATTCCTCACCACAAGGCCATTTTCATCTTGCTTGTTGCGGTAGATCCACTTTGTGCCAATGATATTATGCTTGCGAGGATCTGGACGTTTGACCAGTTCCCAGACATTGTTGAGCTCAAACTGATGTAATTCTTCTTGCATGGCCTGAATCCACTTAGGCTCCAGAAATGCTTCATCTACCTTAGTGGGCTCTATGATGGAGACAAAAGCATAGTGCCCACAAAAGTTAGATAAATGTGAAGCTTTTGAGCGAGTGAGAGGACCTGGTGCTTTAATGTCATCAATGATCTTTTCAACTTGCACTTCTTTTGCAGCGCGAGGATGAGCTGGTTGTCGTCGAGGAATTTGATCAGCATTTTCTTCAGCACCATTTTCTTCAGCATTTTCCTCAGGTACATTAGCTCGACGATCTTCGCGTTTTGGAATGAATTCTTCAGTAGATTCTTCGGTAGGAATGACATCCTCAGTAGCCTTGAACTTGATAGAATCTTCAGGTGCTGGTTCATCTATCACAGAAGGTAGGTGCTCTCTTTGCGAGCCATTAGTTTCATCGAACCGCACATCTAAAGTTTCAACAATCTTGTGAAGAGTGATGTTGAAGACCATGTAGGTGTGCGAGTCCTTTTCGTAACCAAGCATAAAACCTTCATGTGCTTTCGGTGCGAATTTAGCATTGTGATGAGGATCCCTAATCCAACATTTAGCACCGAAGACTTTGAGATAACTCACATTGGGTTTCTTGTCAGTGAGGAGTTCATAGGCAGTCTTCTTGAAGAATTTGTGAAGATATACTTTGTTTATGATGTGGCACGCAGTATCAATTGCATCAATCCAAAAACGGATGAGGCATTTTGTATTCATCAAGCATAGTGCACGCCATCTCAACAAGAGTTCTGTTCTTGTGCTCCATGACGCCATTTTGCTGAGGAGTATAAGGAGCAGATAACTCATGAGTAATACCAAGTTCATCAAGATAGTCATTAAGACCGGAATTCTTGAACTCAGTTCCATTGTCACTCCTGATGTGCTTGATCTTCACACCAAAGTTGGTTGAAGCCCTCGAGGAAAATCGTTTGAAGACTTCCTGCACTTCATGTTTGTAAGTAACAATGTGTACCCATGTGTAACGAGAATAATCATCAACAATAACAAAGCCATATAGAGATGCATTTATTAGTCACAGCAGAATAATGATTAGGACCGAAGAGATCCATGTGAATCAAGTCAAATGGTCGAGTGGTGGTCATGATAGTCTTTGCTGGATGCTTGGCCTTAGTCATTTTCCCAGCTTCACAGGCTCCGCACAAGTGATCCTTGAGGAATTTGACATTCTCAATGCCAATGACATGCTTCTTCTTCGCGAGCGTGTGCAGATTCCTCATGCCAGCATGACCAAGTCGTCGATGCCATAGCCAGCCTTCTGAAGCTTTTGCAAGTAAGCACATGGCAGGTTGTGGTCATGTAGAGAAATCAACAATGTACAAGTCTCCTCTCCTAAAGCCTTCGAAGACTTTGGAATTGTCAGCTTCCATGATCACAACACAATGATACTTGCCAAAGACAACAACCATATCAAGATCACAAAGCATTGAGACAGACATGAGGTTGTATCCTAAGGACTCGACAAGCATGACTTTGTCCATGTGTATGTCCTTAGAGACCGCAACCTTACCTAGACCCAATACCTGACTTTTGCCTTTGTCAGCGAAGATGATATGCTTCAGATGTGACGGTGTTAAGGGAGCATCCATCAATAGATTCTTGTCACCAGTCATGTGATTTGTACATCCACTATCGAGGACCCACTCATTTGCTTTGGGTTGATCATCCTGCAGATGAATTAGTGCAGCTTACAAACTCATATACTTCATAAGTGAAGAATATGACATCAGTATCATCAGCTCAATTTCATCAAGCAATAGCACAGATAAGCAGTGTGAGGACGTGTGAAATGAAAGTTCATTTCATCATGATTCGCCTGCGTCCTTTCAGGCATTTTGTCAGGCCCCCAGCAAATTTTTCAGACGTTAAAGCACGTCTGGAGACATGACCCTGCATAAGAGATTAGTTCTTTTTCTTCACCACCCACATCTGGAGGGGTGGCAAAGAATTCATCACTCTGCGAGCACCATATGAAAAAGGTGGCATGGACGCCAGTCCACTTCGTTTCACATAAGAGGGGTTAGGGTAAGCATATGAATAAGCAGAGAAATTCTTCGAGAACTTATGAACATAATGATTTGAAGAATAATGCACATATTCATAGCCCTTAGCTCTACCCTGCGAAACAGAGTTGTTAGCACGATGATGTTCATATGAGGACTTTGATCCTTTTGAGGAATTTGATCCATGTGAGGAATTTGGTCTGTATGAGGACTTGTATCCATATGAAGAATTTGGTCCACATGAAGAGTTTGATCTGGGGTTCCTATTCTTCACTGGTGGTGTCATGAGGATATTCACCTGAAGACTTCAACATAACTTTTGGGAACCCAGATTTTCTTCATAGGGGAACCGTTCCTGCAGTTAGTGCCAACATATCTAGCAAATACTTCACCATTCTGATTTTTGAACAGTTTATAGTTGGAGTCAAATGACTCATCAGAAGAATGAGGAGATTCACATGTAAAGCCAGATAAGTTAGATGGATCAACTGGAGGTCCCTTTGCAGCAACCCATGAGGTTTTGGGGTACTGCTTAGGCTTCCAATATGTTCCATCAGCATTGAGTTTCCTCTCAAAGGCAATACCCTCTTTCCTAGGGTTTCTGTTGAGGATCTGCTTTTTAAGCACATCACAAAGAGTCTGATGCCCTTTGAGGCTTTTGTACATGCCTGTCATATACAATTCCTTCAGCCCTGCATCGTCAGTGATACTAGCAATGTCCTTAGATGAGGAATTAGTGATAGTAGAGGGAGGTGAAGAATTTGTAACATTTGAAGCATTTGAACATTCAGGTGAAGAATTAGCAGATTCACGTTCAATGCACTTTAAGCATGGAGGATCAAATTCTTCCTGAGTAGCGCTGATTTGTTGAGCAAGTAATGAATCGCGCTCCTTCTGAAGATCTTCATAACCCACTCTTAGCTTTTCAAGATCTTGCTTTCTTTGAAGAAATTCATAAGAAAGCTTCTCGTGATCAGTTAAGAGGGTTTTATGATGACTTTGAAGGTTGTCAAACTTAGACTGAAGTCTCTGAAGATTTTCAGTTAAGTCTTTAGTGCGGTCCATTTCATCACCCAACATATCATCACTTTTGTCTAGCATGTTTTGAAGTTTTTCAATAGCCTTTTGTTGTTTCACAGCAATCTTAGCAAGTTTAGAGTAGCTAGGCTTGCGATTTTCATCAGATTCATCCTCACTTGATTCAGAGGAGGGGTATTTAGTTACCTTAGCAGCCTTTGCCATGAAGCAATAGGTGGGAGCGTAGTCGTCATTGCCTTCATCAGCGTTGTTGGTGTTGCCATTTTCTTCAGAGTTGAAGATAGACTTGCTGACAAATGCGGTAGCAAGAGCTAGACTTGCCACACCTGACTCAAACTCCTCGGATGCCTCCTCTTCCTCATTATCCTCAGATTCAGCCTTAGAATCCATTTCCTTGCCAATGAATGCCCGAGCCTTCTTGGAGCTGCTCTTCTTGTGGAATGAAGACTTTGAGGATTTTGATGATGAAGACTTTGAAGATTTCTTCTTCTTTTTGGCAACTGTAATCCTTGTATTTCCTCTTCTTTAGTTCCTTGTCCCACTGCGGACAATCTTGAATGTAGTGACCAGGCTTCTTGCATTTGTGGCATAGCCTTCTCTTATAGTCACTTGATGAGGAATCACTGCTCCTTGAAGATTTTCCAAAGTGACCACGTCTTGAGAATTTTTGGAACTTCTTCACAAGCAGTGCTAGCTCCTGGCTCAATTCTTCAGGATCACCAAGGCTACTACCAGAATCTTCACATTCAGATTCAGACACTGCCTTGGCCTTCAGGGCACGTGTTCTGCCATAGCTTCAACCATAGAGATCTCTCTTTTCAGCAAGCTGGAACTCATGAGTATTTAGCCTCTCGAGGATATCAGCGTGATCTAGTGACTTGTAATCAGCACGCTCTTGAATCATCAGTGCCAGAGTGTCAAATGACGAATCGAGTGATCTCAGCAATTTCTTCACCACCTCATGATCGGTGATGTCAGTGGCACCGAGCACTTGAAGCTCATTTGAGATATTAGTGAGGCGATCGAAGGTTTGCTGAACATTTTCATTGTCGAGTCTTTTGAAGCGGTTGAAGAGATTGCAAAGAACGTCAACACGAGAGTCACGTTGAGTTGAGACTCCTTCGTTTACTTTGGAGAGCCTATCCCAGATAAGCTTAGCAGTTTCCAAAGCACTCACTCTACCATACTGCCCTTTACTCACATGACCACATATGATATTCTTCGCTTGAGAATCGAGTTGCTTGAATCTCTTCACATCAGCAGCATTCAGGGAAGGTGTGACTGAGGGAACACCATTTCCCACAACGTACCAGAGATCATTGTTAATTGCTTCAAGATGCATTCGCGTCTTATTCTTCCAGTAGGGGTAGTCAGTGCCATCGAAGGTAGGACACCCAGCAGAGACCTTGATCATACCTGCGGTCGACATAACTAGAACTCCAGGTGGTTAAACCAAAATCACATAGAACAAGGGAGAACCTGGCTCTGATACCAATTGAAAGTGCGTTATATCGACTAGAGGGGGGGTGAATAGGCGATTTTTATGAATTCTTCACTGAGGAATTTGCCGGTGAGGAAATTCCTTAGCGAAGAACTACTTGCAGCAGAATAAGTACTCAGAAGTAAGCATAACAGAATACACACATAGTCATCATGATAAAATGAAGACAATCACACAGTACAGAAAGCGTAAACACAGGATAACACATGATGAAGACAAACAGACTGAAGAAATTGAACTGAGGAAATTGAGAAAGTCTTCAATCAAAGTCTTCGAACACAGATATGAACAATCACTCAACACAGTAATGAGGAAATGAATGAGTTGAGGAAATAGAACCAGTAAGGTTGGTGAAGACAATGATTTGGTAGACCAGTTCCAACTGCTGTCTCAGTTGTACGTCTGGTTGGAGCGGCTGAGTATTTAAACTCGAGGACACACAGTCCCGGACACCCAGTCGCTGAGCACGCAGCTCAGGACACCAAGTCCTCACCGTATTCTCCTTGAACTAAGGTCACACAGACCTCGTCCAATCACTCGTGGTAAGTCTTCAGGCGACTTCCAAACCTTCACAGACTTCGGTCACTCGGTGATCCACAGTTCCTCTTGGATGCTCTAGACCATGACGCCTAACCGTCTGGAAGAAGCACAGTCTTCAAAGGTAACAAGCATCGGATCCACGCACGATCAATCTCTTCAGTGATGCTCAATCACTTTGGGTTTGTGGGTGTTTGGGTTTGGATTTTCCTCACTCGATGATTTTCGCTCAAAGTCCTCAGAGGATGGGTTGCTCTCAAATGACAAGTGTCAGTTTCTCTCGGAGCAGCCAACCAGCTAGTGTTTGTAGGGGGCGGCTATTTATAGCCTAGGGAGCAGCCCGACATGATAAGACATAAATGCCCTTCAATGATATGACCGTTAGGTGGATAAGATATTTTGGGACAGCTGGCGCGTAGCACAGCAACGGTCGGAATTTTGACTCTCAAATTCCTCAGGGCTATCATGTTCCTCACTGTGTAGGCAATCCGCACTGGCGAATTCCTAACTCCTCAGTCAGAACAAATTCCTCAGCGACCAGAAGAACTTCGTCTCTGTCACTAAAGAAACTGACTGAACTGTATGAGATTTCCAATGGCTTCACTCGAAGGGATTGGTAGGTGTAGGATTTTGAGTTGAGCATCACATGGAAAATTTTCCTTAGTATTTCCTCGACCCCCTTTAACAGTACGGTGTTTCCTATGACTCAAGAAAGAGAAAAACAGAACTATGAAAACGAAAGTCTTCAAGCTTCATATTCCTTGCATAAATATCAAGTCTTCACGGACACACCAATTTCTTCACTTTCAATGTCTTCATGAAAGTCTTCAGAAATACCAAAATCTTCAGTCGAAGATATTCATTTTTAGGGGTCGACTTTCTTTGTAAATATCAAACTCCTTATAGACTTATAGACTTGTGTACACTCATAAACACATTAGTCCCTTAACCTATAAGTCTTCAATACACCAAAGTCACTAAGGGGCACTAGATGCACTTACAGAACCCTAGCCAGCGCCATCCATCTGACCGACTCTGGTGTGGGGGGGGGGGCTTCTTATTCCTCAAAGACTACATCGTCCAGGTTGTCCTCTTAGAGGTCAAGCCTCTCCATCATCTCTGCCACCTCTTTGGAGTCTACTGTCTTCGACCCCGAAGTTTTGTCCGCCATCTCTGAAAACCCTAACCCGATGAAGAAAATGATCGGGCTGTTGAGTAAACCCTAGAATGCCTCGCGCATCCAGCAACCGTGGTCACCGCCAGGAAACCCTCCCAGAGAAGTCCCCTGAGCAACGAACCGGCGGTAGGGATGGAAGGGAGACGGCAGGGGATGTGCGACCTCGACGTGCCGAAAGCACATGTTTTTTTGAGTGAAATCTGTATCCTTTATTAAACATGCAAAGTCATGGGAATACAGATAATATTGGGCAAAGTTGCAAGCCACACATGGCGCCCGGGGGGGAGAGATGCGGCAGCTTTAGCTAAAGCGTGAGCCTCTCTGTTATACTTCCGACTCTCGTGGATAAACTCCACCGCACTAAAAGCTACTCTGTGGTGCTTGATATCTTGAAGAATTGGATAAAACTTGCATGGGGAGTCGTCCTTGATCCTTGATACAACTTCTTGGCAGTCTGTGGCCACACAAATGGATTGAACTTGTAGATCCGCAGCGATCGCTAGTGCCTCGATGCAGGCATGTGCTTCGAGGATCACCGGGTCCAAAAGGCCCTCAAAATGATGGCTGAGGCGCCCAGATAGTTCCCATTTTTATCACGGCACACGATAGCAGAAGCATCCTTGTCGCCGATCTTGGAAAACCCGCCATCTGCATTGATCTTAACTGAGTGAGACACTGGCGGCAACCATGCACAGCGTGCTGGTCTTACCGCGCCTGGAGTCGCTACATGCGGGTCCCTGGGTATTGCATGCATGCCCCTGGGCCTTACATGCAGGTCCTTGGATTGTGCATGCAGGCCCCTGGTACGTGCTCCCCTTTCTGGAATCTGATCGAGCTCCGCCAGAAATTTGGTAATGAAGATATGAGCACCGAGGGGGCTCTGAAACTGCTCGTCGTGGATAGCTCGACGTCTCGCCCACCATATCGCCCACATCGTTACAAGCTCACGTGCCAAATCCGCTGTGGGAAGAGTGTCAACTAACCAGAGCATCCACAGTTTAGCGTCATCCGTGCGGTTGGAGATGATGGTTCCAGTGATCTCCTCATCAGAAAGGGCCCAAACGCATCGAGCCATATGGCAGTCGAAGAGGGCATGCCTCCACGTATCCACCGCTGCGTGACAGATGCTGCATTCAGCGGAATCAGACATGCTTCTATGGTGTCGAACAGCCCCTGTAGGTATGGATGATTTAGCTAGCCTCCAGGCAAAGACACGGACTTTCGAGGGCACCGCCGCGCCCCAGAGTTTTGACCATGAGCGGCTATCTACTGCGGCATTTGAGTGACCATCGTTGTGCTCCAACCAATCCGTGCGTTGCTGCTTTGTCGCTGCAAGAAGTTTGTAAGCTGAGCTCACTGTGAAGATCCCTCTTTTCTCGTAATGCCACGACCAGAGATCATCCTGAAATTTGCTGCTCAGTGGGATATTGAGGACCGCCTTAGCATCCATTGGGTACAGATGTTCACGTAGCATCACAATATTCCATGTGCAAGTGACCGGGTTGATGAGTTCCGAAACAAGTCGGGGAGGGTTCTGGGATTTCGGACAAACCGGCCGAAGCTTATGGTCACGGGGGATCCAATTATCGCTCCAAATATTAGTCTGCTCACCCGAACCGATGCGCTTCAGGAGGCCCAACTTAAGTGCATCCCGTCCCTCGATGATGGATCGCCATACTTGTGATGGGTTCTTCCCCAAATCTGCTTCGAGGATTGAAGATGAAGGGTAGTAAACCAATCGAAGGATCCTGGCGCTCAATGAGTCCGGCTGAGTCAGCAGCCGCCATGCTTGCCGCGCAAGGAGCGCCAAGTTGAAGAGTTCGATATCGCGGAAGCCCATGCCCCCCCATGCTCTTAGGCTGTGACATAGCTTCCCATGAAACCCAAGCAGTCTTCCTCTTGCCTTTTTTAGATCCCCACTAGAACTTCCGCAACAAACCATTGATGTGCTGGCAGAGGCCTCGGGGTAGTTTAAAACAAGCCATGGAATAAGTAGGGATCACCTGCGCAGCTGATTTTATTAACACTTCCTTACCACCAACTGATAGCGCCTTCTCCATCCAACCTTGCACATGCTTCCATATTCGATCTTTTAGATATTTAAAGGACCCCTCCTTTGCTCTACCAACATCTGCTGGAAGGCCAAGGTATTTGTCTGACAATTTTTCGTTCTGCACATCTAAGATTTGTTTCACTTGTTGCTTCAAAGAATCCGAACAGCCCTTGCTAAAGAAGATTGATGACTTGTCCCTGTTGATTCGCTGGCCAGAAGCCTCACAGTAATGTTGCAACAACGAATTCACCTTCATTGCCATATCAGGGGTGGAATTAAAAAATAAGAGGCTATCATTTGCAAATAGTAAATGATTTACCTCCGGAGCGCCATCTGCCACCTTGATGCCTCGAACATTGTCATTTGGATCCGCCGACTTCAACAGACAAGACAGGCCCTCGGCAGCCAACAAAAAAGATATGGGGAGATTGGGTCACCTTGCCTGAGGCCTCGGGAAGGACTGAACTCCTCTTGCCTTTCACCATTGAATATGACGGAGAAGGATACTGATGTGACACACCTCATAACAATCTCTGTGAACCCTGCACTTATACCCAACTTTAGCATAACCCGTTCAAGATAATTCCACTCGATTCTATCGTAAGCTTTCATCATATCAAGTTTCAAAGCACAGAATCTGTTGCTCTTTACCTTCCTTCGTTTCATATAAGGGAGACACTCATAAGCGGAGATGAAGTTATCCGTGATAAGACGTCCCGGTACGAATGCTGATTGTTCCTCAGAGATGATATCGGGGAGAATGAGCTTCAGCCGATTAGCTAGCACCTTCGAGGCGATCTTAAAGATCACATTGCATAGGCTTATCGGTCTAAACTGTCCTAAATTTTTTGGACTTGCAATCTTGGGAATTAACACAATGAACGTTTTGTTTATCTCCTCCGGAGAATCCTCTCCCTTTAGAACACGTAGCACCATATCAGTCACCTCATCGCCGCACAACTCCCAGTGCCGCTGAAAGAAGTGCGCAGGAAAGCCATCAGGCCCTGGAGCTTTTGTTGGAAACATTTGGAACAACGCTGCTTTCACCTTGGCGTTTGTATAGCGGGCGTTAAGCATCTCATTCATGGCAGTGTCCACCCTGGACGGTATGTGAGATAATACCTCATCAATACAGATTGTGCTTTCGGAGGCATACAGATTGCTATAAAATTTTGTTGCCAAGCTTGCCATCTCCTGATCATCAACACAGACCGTGCCATCCGCACGTTCCAGTTCGCATATTCGGTTTCTAGCTTTGCGAGCACTGGCCTTTCGATGAAAAAAATTGGTGTTGTTGTCTCCCTCCGCCAACCACTGAATGCATGCCCGTTGACGCCACATGATCTCCTCACGTAGGCAGAGTTCGGACATGCGGGCTTCTACCTGTTCCTCTTCCGACGATGGACCCACACGGTCGGGCAGGGCTCGAAGTTCCGCAAGTTTCGAACGAAGCGTCCGTAGCTCAGTTCGAACCGCACAAAAGGTGGTTCGGCCCCATTGTCGCAGCGTACCAGCCACATGAGCAAGTTTCTCGGACAGAGCTGCGACAGTATTAGCCTTTCCAGAAATGTTCCAAGCTTCGGTTACCACATTCCCAAAGCTAGGGTCACGCTCCCACATGCATTCATACCGGAACTGCTTCTGCTTTGCTCTCACACTCGATTCCACAAGATCCGTTTGTAATAATATAGGGCAGTGATCAGATTTGGCCGCTGTTAGGTGTTCCACCGAAGCAAACGGAAAGCACATGTTGGTTAAGGGCATAATCACCTGGGGGCTGGGAGAGCACTTGGCGGCAAAAGAAGAAAGAAAAATGGGCCTGCAACACCATATCGGCGGCGGTCGTCGTACAGGCGGCCACTCTCTCAAAGAAGAGAGGAAGGCCCACCCGACCCACAGACTCTTTCCAGAGACATCTATCCAGGCCAGCCCCGGGCAAGACGTCATGTCATGTCAGTTTCTTACCTCGCGGAAACGCACGCACACGCCTATTTATAAACTGCCAGGCCTTCGACCCGATTCCCCTCTCGCGGCCTCGCTGCTCCACATTCCCGACCCAACGAAGCAGCCCCTAAAGCCTCCCTCCGCTTCCCCTCCCGTGCCCCCGCGCCGGCGACTCCTCCTCCCCGCCGGCCTCCCGCCCGCGGCCCGCGACCGCGAGCCGGGCCCCGACCGGCTCCCGTCGGCCCCGCGCTCGCCCTCCGCCCCGCGGCCTCCCGCGACGACTTTTCCTGCGGCTCCCGCCCTCTGATCCAGCCGCGGTCGCGCGGAATCTCGCCGGGACGAACCCGCCCCGCGCAGCCCCCCGCCGGCCCCGGAAGAGGCGATTCTCCGCGCGCCGAGGTGAGCACCCGTGCCCGACGGCGCGAATTTGGGCCGGTTCGACGGGGAGTGTCGTTTTCCGCGGCGGCGGCGGCGTCCCAGATTTGCGTTTTCCTGCCTGCGGAAACCCTAGACGGGGCCGCTCGTTTATTCGCGTTTCGGGGTGGGGCTCGCGCGATTAGCTGTAGGCCACGTCGTTTGGGCCCTCGACAGCGGGATTTCGGGGGCCGATTGCTGCTTTCCTGGAGCGTATTTGGGCGCTCTGGTCCCGGCTCGATGCTTTCTTTAGCTAAAAACTTCAACACTCTGTGAAAATATTCATGGCGTCGTGTTGGAAACTCATGAGGATTGCTGACTTTGATTCAGGAGCTGCGACGCGGACGCAACGGGATCACTGGCGCAAATGAGCCGCTACGAGTATGAGACCAATGTAATAATCCAAGCTTCTAACTCCATTTTAGTACTACTGTTTCTGTATCTATCATCTGTAGAAGCAGCTGGAATCATAGTTTGCTGGATATTCTGTTATGATCATGAACATGTATGCTTAATTCATTTGAGAATCGAGGAACTACAGCCATTTCATCTGTGATAGACTGACAGTGCAGTTCTTTCCCTATATATGAGACTAATTAATTTAAGCTTCTAAGCCCATTGTTTCTGCATCTATCATCCGTAGAAGCAGCTGGAATCATGGTTTGCTCGATATTCTGTTATGACCATGAACATGTAGGGTTAATTCATTTGAAAAGGATGGTACCTGAACCTTTCTTGAGCCATTTCATTTGTGGTAAGACTGACAGTGCATTTCTTTTGCTCATCATCGTAAAAGGGTTATCATCGGGCAGTGGAGGATGAGTATGAGGACGAGTACTATGATGAAGATGAGTACGAGGAGGAAGGCGCAGGAGCTCCTGAGGAGGACGAAGAGCCACCAGAGGGTCAGCAGGAGTTCCTTCAAATTAGAGAACGATTGAAGGAGCAGATTAGGCGGAAGGCACAGGGTGCTAGTGCTAGCACAGCTGGTCGCTCATCTTCCTCGCATGATAGAAGACCACCCCCACCCAAGTAAGTGTCTCTGAATTTCAATGTGCCTCTTCTACACTTTGTCCAGCATTTTGTTTGGTTATCCTCCAGGAACCTGTATAGTGTAGAAAAATACAATCCTCAGAGGAAGATAGTCGGACAATGATACCTTCTCATATACTCCCTCCGTTTCTAAATATAAGACCTTTTAGAGATTCCAATATGGACTACATATGGAGCAAAATGAGTGAATCTACATTCTAAAATATGTCTATATACATCTGTATGTACTCTGTATTGAAATCTCTAAAAGGGCTTATATTTAGAACAGAAGGAGTACCTTCTATCAGGATCTTTAGCGTGTTAAGTTTATATGTTGATAATTGGTATTGGAACTGCGAAGTTATCATACTAAATAGATTGTCATGCTATCCTTTCTTGGAATATTGTTGTCCACTCAAACTCAACATTTCGTCTTACTGGTCTTAGTATGGTGATGGGGAATAAATTTTCATGTATTTCACTCGTGTAGTTTTGGCTCCTTCTTTGGGCCCTCCAAGCCGGTGATTTCCCAGCGTGTGATTGAAGAAAGGAAGTCAATGAAAGAGATACAGAACACAGTGCCCAGAGAACGAAGACCTCCTGGAGTATGTGGCATTACATCTCATTCTGATTATTGTTGATCCATTCCTTACTAATTGCAGGTAATGTATATGCAGAAGGACATCCCATCATCTTCGAGAGTGCAAGTGCAAGCTAAAACAAATGGATTTCACCAGAAGCAAAAGATTGTTAATGAGGTACAAGGGATATTTTCTTCTTTACATTGTTCATTTCTTTGCTTTATTAAACGTTGGCCAGTGCAGTCACAAAATAGCAGCTGCAATGCAGGCAAAAAAGAAAGCTGAGGCACTTAAGGATAATCGGGACTATTCATTTCTACTTTCGGATGATGCTGACATTCCATCTCCTCCAAGGGAAAAACCTGCAGCTAGGCCTTCCTTGACCCAAAAGTCCGGTGAGTTTGAACTTCTATTGCGAAACTTCGTCTTTCTTGTTTAGTGGAGAGTGCTGATGGTTGGTTTTTTTGTGTCAAAAGATCGTGAGATGATGCATTCTGCAGCGAAGAGTAGGGCACCAACAAGTCAGCCTGCCAGATTGCCAAATGGTCATGTGTTGAACAACAACACATTGTCCACACAAAGACGCCCGGAAAGTAAGTTTGAATCCAAGGGAAAGGAGATGCTCCCAAGTAGGGAAAGAGCTGTTGACAATGGAAGGATGCATAGTGTTGTTAGAAATGGGTCCAGCCAGGCCACTGGAAGCAAAGCTGCAAGCCAAAAGTTTCCAAGCAAGGGTCAGATAGCAAATAAGCCTTCTATGAAGGAAGTGAATGAACAATCTCTTAGAAAGGATCATTTAGCTAGAAAGCAACCTGTGTTACCTAATGGTCGACCACAGCCCTCACAAAGTCAGAGGATGCAATCAGCCTCCTATGGCCAGAGGCCGCAGCAGTCATCGCAGAGCCAGAGACCACAACAGTCGTCGCAGAGCCAGAGGCCACAGCAGTTGTCGCAGAGCCAGAGGCCACAGCAGTCCTCGCAGAGCCAGAGGCCACAGCTGTCATCGCAGAGCCAGAGGCCACTGCAGTCACAGAGCCAGAGGCCAGTGCAGTCCTCGCATAGCCAGAGGCAACTGCAGTCGTCACAGCGTGAGAGGCCATTGCAGTCATCGCAGAGTCAGAGACCACAATCATCGCAGAGTCAGAGACCGCAACAATCACTACAGAGACAGAGACCACAGCAATCTTCACAGTTGCAAACCTCACAAAGCCAAAGACAGCTGCCACAGAGCAACAGGCCGCAGCAGATGTTGCAACGGCAAAGCCCTCTTTCCTCGCAAGGTCATTATCCTGAGCAAAGAAGAGTCCAAGCAAATGATCGAGTAAAACCATCCGAAAGGCAGGTAAGGACTCCCTCGAAACCTATGGTAATATTCTGTCAAGCTGTTCATTTGTCAAAAAAGTAGTACTGGTGAAGCAATTGTCTGTTGGTTTTTCTTTTGGTGTTATGCCATGTGCATACATTTTCATGTTTAGAGTGTGATGATTTGTAATGATATTGTTGCGCTAAGTTTGTTTCTTCATTGTGTTTGTGTGCTCATGTAGCCATCTCGACAAGTATCTGCCAATGGACGTGATGATCGTGCAAAGAAAAAGCAATTGGGGAAACGAAGGTTTGATGACGACATTGAAGATGAGGATGACCCCATGGCTATGATCAGGAGTATGTTCAGGTAAATTTTTATCCTGTGCTTTTTCTGGGCATATTATCAGTTATCCTGGTTAAAATGTTCGATAATATGTTCCGTCTGTGTATAGATTTGGTATACAAGCTGGGTTTGTGTCTTCGGAGCGTCAGTGTCTACTCTACTAGTGTTTGGATAATTTACTTAACATGGATCATGGACTGGCTACACCGATTGCAATACCTGTTGAAATTTCACCTTGGCTTTTTTATATGTTACATATTGCCTTAGTGGCTTTTTTATAACAAGGTTATTTGATTTAATTGTATGACACGAAATAAGATTATATGTTATATTGCTTTGAAAAGAAGAAAACTCTTACAAGTCTGGATTTCCGGTGCAGGTATGACCCTAGTAAATATGCAGGCAGAGATGATGATGATAGTGACATGGAAGCAGATTTTGCTACTATAGAGATGGAAGAGAAAAGAAGGTATCCATGTTCTTCACATAATGCATTTTTCTTATATATTTATATTTTGTCCTGTTGCAAGATTGTAGAAGCTGAAAACAAATAGAGATCATTTGAGAAATATGCACAATTTCTGGATTAGTCATGGACTGATGGTGTCTTGTCCACATTACACTGTGAAGAAAATCTGTGGCAAAAAGAAATCAGCATATTAGTCGGCAAAATATGTTCCCTTCGTTGGTTACTTTTAGTCTACTCTCCTAGTATAATTATATACTCCCTCCGCCCTGATTACTTGTCGAAGAAATGGATAGAAATAGATGTATAGAACTAAAAATACGTCTAGATACATCCATTTCTGCGACAAGTAATTCGGGACGGAAGGGGAGTACTCAGTAAAGTGTGTCGCACGACACACTTGAACGAGATGGATGTTTAGAACTCGTTCCAGAAAATGGAACTGGATGACCGATAGTAGTAATCACTCAAATTGCTGAATAGTTTGCATCTTATTGACCTTGCTCTGTTGTTTGCTTGCTTCGTCAGCGCGAGGATTGCAAGGCAGGAGGACGAAGAGGAGCTCCGCCTGCTCGAGGAAGAAGAGAGGCGTGAGCAGGAGAGGAAGAGGCGGCGGGTAGGCCGATAGCAGCCGGATCAGTTAGCTCCAGCATTTGTCATTTCTGGATGTTGTTTCCGCGAAGGCCTCAAAGCCTTGGGCTGGACTGTGGTGCTGTCTGTGCAGACAACAGTGAGCGAGCTGCCGAGCTCTGCCCCAGTCAAGCGCCGTGAGTATTTGACGCCAAATCAGGAAAAAAAAGCGGCAGGTGAAAAGTTCTTGCAGATGTGAAAGTGGCTTGTAGACCGTTGAAGTCCTTGTGGGTTGTACTTCTTCCGAAGCTGATAGGGGTAGTTAGTTCCCGGGCGTATTGAGATAGTGCACCAAGGTCAAGGTGTTCTTTTTTTTGAAGTGGTACCGACTCGTCACATTGTTGGGTTGTACTACCTGTTTTCTCATGATGTAACTGATTTTTCCCCGTTAGCTGGTCATAAACATGCCATAGATAAGTGGCACCTCTGTTAAATTAATTTGGATGTAGGTGTTGAACTAGTAAACAATGCAATTTCAAATAATTATGTTTTTTCGATTTTGTAGTGTGGTTATGCAATGCATCATCAGGATTGGAAAAGGAAAAAAGTAACGGACTTGATTGGCCGTACTAGTGAACCAACCCGTGGTTGGATGGTTAGTAGGAAAAGTGATATCCCGGCCCTTATTTTAAGATTTTCGGTGATGCGTCTTCACTGGGAGAGGACGTCCCCGTCGACTTTGAGGTGCTCATATATAAGGTGCTCATATATATGTCTTCGTTGGGAGAAGACATTCTAGTCGACTTCGAGGTGCTCATAGGGATAAGGTCCGCGTGTGTGTTTATAGAGATGAGTGTATAAGTATATATATGAGCGTCTGCGTCTACGTCTGTCTTGTATTCTAAAAAAATTGACTGTACCAGCATGTAGATGTGAGACGATAAATATAGTTTTTTTAAGAGAACGATAAATATGGTAAATGATTGCTTTCGATCGACCGGCTGAAGCTGGCGCCGGTCGCAGACCTCTCGATCGAAACCTGATCCAATAGCCCATTGTTTCACACACACCGTTGTCTTTCTTCCTTCTTCCGTCTTCTTTTTTCAGTTTGCCATGGCCATCCTCACCGTCCTCCCCTACTACGATTGCCCCACTGTGCCCTCTCAGATTCGGCGCTGCATGTTGTCAGGGACGTGCAACCGCGATACGAACACCCCACGCCACAGTGCTGATTCGAACCCATCCCGGGGAGGAAAGACGACAACGTCGGCTGTTGGAAATATGCCCTAGAGGTAATAATAAATTAGTTATTATCATATTTCCCTGTTCATGATAATCGTTTATTATCCATACTAGAACTGTATCGATCGGAAACTCATATACATGTGTGGATGCATAGACAATAATATGTCCCTAGTGAGCCTCTACTAGACTAGCTCGTTGATCAAAGATGGCTATGGTTTGCTAGCCATAGACATGACTTGTCATTTGATAACATGATCACATCATTAGGAGAATGATGTGATGGACAAGACCCAAACTATGAACATAGCATATGATCGTATCAAGTTTATTGCTATCGTTTTCTGCATGTCAAGTATATGTTCCTATGACCATGAGATCATGCAACTCACTGACACCGAAGGAGTACCTGTTGGAAATATGCCCTAGAGGCAATAATAAAAGTATTATTATATTTCTTTGTTCGTGATAATTGTCTTTATTCATGCTATAACTGTATTATCCGGAAATCGTAATACACGTGTGAATACATAGACCACAATATGTCCCTAGTGAGCCTCTAGTTGACTAGCTCGTTGATCAACAGATAGTCATGGTTTCCTGGCTATGGACATTGGATGTCGTTGATAACGGGATCACATCATTAGGAGAATGATGTGATGAACAAGACCCAATCCTAAGCATAGCACAAGATCGTGTAGTTCGTTTGCTGTAGCTTTTCCAATGTCAAGTATCCTTTCCTTTGACCATGAGATCGTGTAACTCCCGGATACCGTAGGAGTGCTTTGGGTGTATCAAACGTCACAACGTAACTGGGTGACTATAAAGGTGCACTACAGGTATCTCCGAAAGTGTCTGTTGGGTTGACACGGATCGAGACTGCGATTTGTCACTCCGTATGACGGAGAGGTATCTCTGGGCCCACTCGGTAATGCATCATCATAATGAGCTCAAAGTGACCAAGTGGTTGGTCACGGGATCATGCATTACGGTACGAGTAAAGTGACTTGCCGGTAACGAGACTGAACGAGGTATTGGGATACCGACGATCGAGTCTCGGGCAAGTAACGTACCGATTGACAAAGGGAATTGTATACAAGGTTTGATCGAATCCTTGACATTGTGGTTCAACCGATGAAATCGTCGTGGAACATGTGGGAGCCAACATGGGTATCCAGATCCCGCTGTTGGTTATTGATCGGAGAGCCGTCTCGGTCATGTCTGCATGTCTCCCGAACCCGTAGGGTCTACACACTTAAGGTTCGGTGACGCTAGGGTTATTAGGAAGACTTGTATGTGATTAACGAATGTTGTTCGGAGTCCCGGATGAGATCCCGGACGTCACGAGGAGTTTCGAAATGGTCCGGAGGTGAAGATTTATATATGGGAAGTTGTCATGCGGACACCGGAAAGTTTCGGGGGCATATCGGTATTGTACCGGGACCACCGGAGAGGTTCCGGGGGTCCACCGGGAGGGACCACCCCTCTCGGAGGGCCACATGGGCCGCAAGGGGCAGGGAACCAGCCCCTGGAGGGCTGGGCGCGCCCCTCACCTTGGGCCCATGCGCCTAGGGTTGGGGGGGAAACCCTAAGGGGGGCGCCCCCCTTGCTTGGGGGGCAAGTCCCCCCTCCCTGGCCGCCGCCCCCCCTCTAGATCCCATCTAGAGGGGTCGGCCCCCCTTGCCCCTTCCCCTATAAATAGAGGGGTGAGGGGAGGGCTGCTGAACACATCCCAAGGCGCAGTCCCTCCCCTCCCCAACACCTCTCCTCCTCCGTTACGTGCTTGGCGAAGCCCTGTCGGAGTACTGCTGCACCAACACCACCACGCCGTCGTGCTGCCGTTGGAGCAATCTTCCTCAACCTCTCCTTCCTCCTTGCTGGATCAAGACGGAGGAGACGTCGTCCATCCCGTACGTGTGTTGAACTCGGAGGTGCTGTCCGTTCAGCACTTGGTCATCGGTGATCTGAATCACGGCGAGTACGACTCCATCATCACCATCCCCTTGAACGCTTTCGCACGCGATCTACAAGTGGTATGTAGATGCAAACTCACTCCCTTGACTCATTGCTTAGATGAACTCATAGATGGATCTTGGTGAAACCGTAGGAAAAATTTTAATTTTCTGCAACGTTCCCCAACAGTGGCATCATGAGCTAGGTCTATGTGTAGTTCTCTATTGCACGAGTAGAACACAATTTTGTTGTGGGCGTGGATCTTGTCAACTTGCTTGCCACTACTAGTCTTTTCTTGCTTCAGCGGTATTGTGGGATGAAGCGGCCCGGACCAACCTTACACGTACGCTTACGTGAGACCGGTTCCACCGACTGACATGCACTAGTTGCATAAGGTGGCTGGCGGGTGTCTATCTCTCCCACTTTAGTTGGAGCGGATTCGATGAAAAGGGTCCTTATGAAGGGTAAATAGAAGTTGACAAAATCACGTTGTGGTTATTCGTAGGTAAGAAAACGTTCTTGCTAGAACCCAATTGCAGCCACGTAAAAGATGCAACAACAATTAGAGGACGTCTAACTTGTTTTTGCAGCAATTGTCATGTGATGTGATATGGCCAGAAGTTATGATGAATGATGAATGATATATTGTGATGTATGAGATCATGTTTTTGTAATAGGAATCACGACTTGCATGTCGATGAGTATGACAACCGGCAGGAGCCATAGGAGTTGTCTTTATTTTTTGTATGACCTGCGTGTCATTGAAGAACGCCATGTAAATTACTTTACTTTATTGCTAAACGCGTTAGCCATAGAAGTAGAAGTAGTCGTTGGCGTGACAACTTCATGAAGACACGATGATGGAGATCATGATGATGGAGATCATGGTGTCATGCCGGTGACAAGATGATCATGGAGCCCCGAAGATGGAGATCAATGGAGTTATATGATATTGGCCATATCATGTCACTACTATATAATTGCATGTGATGTTTATTATGTTTATGCATCTTGTTTACTTAGAACGACGGTAGTAAATAAGATGATCCCTTACAACAATTTCAGGAAGTGTTCTCCCCTAACCGTGCATCGTTGCTAAAGTTCGTCGTTTCGAAGCACCACGTGATGATCGGGTGTGATAGATCCTTACGTTCACATACAACGGGTGTAAGACAGTTTTACACATGCAAAAACACTTAGGGTTAACTTGACGAGCCTAGCATGTACAGACATGGCCTCGGAACACAGAGACCGAAAGGTCGAACACGAGTCATATGGAAGATACGATCAACATGAAGATGTTCACCGACGATGACTAGTCCGTCTCACGTGATGATCGGACACGGCCTAGTCGACTCGGATCGTGTAACACTTAGATGACTAGAGGGATGTCTAATCTGAGTGGGAGTTCATTGTACTAATTTGATTAGATGAACTTAATTATCATGAACTTAGTCTAAAACCTTTGCAAATATGTCTTGTAGATCAAATGGCCAACGCCCATGTCAACATGAACTTCAACGCGTTCCTAGAGAAAACCAAGATGAAAGATGATGGCAGCAACTATACGGACTGGGTCCGAAACCTGAGGATCATCCTCATAGCTGCCAGGAAACAATATGTCCTAGAAGGACCGCTAGGTGACACTCCCGTCCCAGAGAACCAAGACGTTATGAACGCTTGGCAGTCTCGTGCTGATGATTACTCCCTCGTTCAGTGCGGCATGCTTTACAGCTTAGAACCAGGGCTCCAAAAGCGTTTTGAGCATCACGGAGCATATGAGATGTTCGAAGAGCTGAAACTAGTTTTCCAAGCTCATGCCCGGGTCGAGAGATATGATGTCTCCGACAAGTTCTATAGTTGTAAGATGGAGGAAAACAGTTCTGCCAATGAGCACATACTCAAAATGTCTGGGTTGCACAACCGCCTGACTCAGCTGAACATTAACCTCCCTGATGAGGCGGTTATTGACAGAATCCTTCAGTCACTCCCACCAAGCTACAAGAGCTTTGTGATGAACTACAATATGCAGGGGATGGTGAAGACCATTCCTGAGGTATTTTCAATGCTGAAGACAGCAGAGGTTGAAATCAAGAAAGAACATCAAGTGTTGATGGTCAATAAGACCACTAAGTTCAAGAAGGGCAAGGGCAAGAAGAACTTCAAGAAAGACGGCAAGGATGTTGCCGCGCCCAGTAAGTCAGTTACCGGGAAGAAGTCAAAGAATGGACCCAAGCCTGAGACTGAGTGCTTTTATTGCAAGGGGAAGGGTCACTGGAAGCGGAACTGCCCCAAATACTTAGCGGATAAGAAGGCCGGCAACACCAAAGGTATATTTGATATACATGTAATTGATGTGTACCTTACCGGTACTCGTAGTAACTCCTGGGTATTTGATACCGGTGCCGTTGCTCATATTTGTAACTCACAGCAAGAGCTGCGGAATAAACGGAGACTGGCGAAGGACGAGGTGACGATGCGCGTCGGGAATGGTTCCAGGGTCGATGTGATCGCCGTCGGCACGCTACCTCTACATTTACCTACGGGATTAGTTATAAACCTTAATAATTGTTATTTGGTGCCAAGTTTGAGCATGAACATTGTATCTGGATCTCGTTTAATACGAGATGGCTACTCATTTAAATCCGAGAATAATGGTTGTTCTATTTATACAAGAGATATGTTTTATGGTCATGCCCCGATGGTCAATGGTTTATTCTTAATGAATCTCGAGCGTAATATTACACATATTCATAGTGTGAATGCCAAAAGATGTAAAATTGATAACGATAGTCCCACATACTTGTGGCACTGCCGCCTTGGTCACATTGGTGTCAAGCGCATGAAGAAGCTCCATGCTGATGGACTTTTAGAGTCTCTCGATTATGAATCATTTGACACATGCGAACCATGCCTCATGGGCAAAATGACCAAGACTCCGTTCTCCGGAACAATGGAGCGAGCAACCAACTTGTTGGAAATCATACATACCGATGTGTGCGGTCCAATGAGCGTTGAGGCTCGCGGAGGATATCGTTATGTTCTCACTCTCACTGATGACTTGAGTAGATATGGGTATGTCTACTTGATGAAACACAAGTCTGAGACCTTTGAAAAGTTCAAGGAATTTCAGAATGAGGTAGAGAATCAACGTGACCGAAAGATAAAGTTCCTACGATCAGATCGTGGAGGAGAATATTTAAGTCACAAATTTGGTACACACTTAAGGAAATGTGGAATCGTTTCACAACTCACGCCGCCTGGAACACCTCAGCGTAACGGTGTGTCCGAACATCGTAATCGCACTCTATTGGATATGGTGCGGTCTATGATGTCTCTTACCGATCTACCGCTATCATTTTGGGGATACGCTCTAGAGATAGCTACATTCACTTTAAATAGGGAACCGTCTAAATCCGTTGAGACGACACCGTATGAATTATGGTTTGGGAAGAAACCTAAGCTGTCGTTTCTAAAAGTTTGGGGATGCGATGCTTATGTCAAGAAACTTCAACCTGAAAAGCTCGAACCCAAGTCGGAAAAATGCGTCTTCATAGGATACCCTAAGGAAGTTGTTGGGTATACCTCCTACTTAAGATCCGAGGGCAAGATCTTTGTTGCCAAGAACAGATGCTTTCTGGAAAAAGAGTTTCTCTCGAAAGAAGTAAGTGGGAGGAAAGTAGAACTCGATGAAGTACTACCTCTCGAACGGGAAAGTGGTGCAGCTCAGGAAAATGTTCCTGTGATGCCTACACCAACTAAAGAGGAAAATAATGATGATGATCAAGGTACTTCGGATCAAGTTGCTACTGAACTTCGTAGGTCCACAAGGACACGTTCCGCACCAGAGTGGTACGGCAACCCTATCCTGAAAATCATGTTGTTAGACAACGGTGAACCTTCGAACTATGAAGAAGCGATGGCGGGCCCAGATTCCAACAAATGGCTTGAAGCCATGAAATCCGAGATAGAATCCATGTATGAAAACAAAGTATGGACTTTGACAGAGTTGCCCGATGATCGGCGAGCGATAGAAAACAAATGGATTTTTAAGAAGAAGATGGACGCGGATGGAAATGTTACCATCTATAAAGCTCGACTTGTCGCTAAGGGTTATCAACAAGTTCAAGGGATTGACTACGACGAGACATTCTCTCTCGTAGCGAAGCTGAAGTCCGTCCGAATCATGTTAGCAATTGCCGCATACTATGATTATGAGATATGGCAGATGGACGTCAAAACGGCATTCCTTAACGGACATCTTAAGGAAGAGCTGTATATGATGCAGCCGGAAGGTTTTGTCGATCCTAAGAATGCTAACAAAGTTTGCAAGCTCCAGCGATCCATTTATGGGCTGGTGCAAGCATCTCGGAGTTGGAACATTCGCTTTGATGAGATGATCAAAGCGTTTGGGTTTATGCAGACTTATGGAGAAGCCTGCGTTTACAAGAAAGTGAGTGGGAGCTCTGTAGCATTTCTCATATTATATGTAGATGACATACTTTTGATGGGAAATAATATAGAACTCTTGGACAGCATTAAGGCCTACTTGAATAAGTGTTTTTCAATGAAGGACCTTGGAGAAGCTGCTTATATATTAGGCATCAAGATCTATAGAGATAGATCGAGACGCCTCATAGGTCTTTCACAAAGCACATACCTTGATAAGATTTTGAAGAAGTTCAAAATGGATCAGTCCAAGAAGGGGTTCTTGCTTGTGTTGCAAGGTGTGAGATTGAGCTCGGCTCAGTCCCCGACCACGGCAAAAGATAAAGAAGAGATGAGTGTCATCCCCTATGCTTCAGCCATAGGATCTATTATGTATGCCATGCTGTGTACCAGACCTGATGTAAACCTTGCCGTAAGTTTGGTAGGAAGGTACCAAAGTAATCCCGGCAAGGAACACTGGACAGCGGTCAAGAATATCCTGAAGTACCTGAAAAGGACAAAGGACATGTTTCTCGTTTATGGAGGTGACGAAGAGCTCGTCGTAAAGGGTTACGTCGACGCTAGCTTCGACACAGATCTGGATGACTCTAAGTCACAAACCGGATACGTGTATATGTTGAATGGTGGAGCAGTAAGCTGGTGCAGCTGCAAGCAGAGCGTCGTGGCGGGATCTACATGTGAAGCGGAGTACATGGCAGCCTCAGAGGCATAGCATGAAGCAATTTGGGTGAAGGAGTTCATCACCGACCTAGGAGTCATACCCAATGAGTCGGGGCCGATCAAACTCTTCTGTGACAACACTGGAGCTATTGCCCTTGCCAAGGAGCCCAGGTTTCACAAGAAGACCAGGCACATCAAGCGTCGCTTCAACTCCATCCGTGAAAATGTTCAAGATGGAGACATAGAAATTTGCAAAGTACATACGGATCTGAATGTCGCATATCCGTTGACTAAACCTCTCTCGCGAGCAAAACATGATCAACACCAGAACTCTATGGGTGTTCGATTCATCACAATGTAACTAGATTATTGACTCTAGTGCAAGTGGGAGACTATTGGAAATATGCCCTAGAGGCAATAATAAAAGTATTATTATATTTCTTTGTTCGTGATAATTGTCTTTATTCATGCTATAACTGTGTTATCCAGAAATCGTAATACACGTGTGAATACATAGACCACAATATGTCCCTAGTGAGCCTCTAGTTGACTAGCTCGTTGATCAACAGATAGTCATGGTTTCCTGGCTATGGATATTGGATGTCGTTGATAACGGGATCACATCATTAGGAGAATGATGTGATGGACAAGACCCAATCCTAAGCATAGCACAAGATCGTGTAGTTCGTTTGCTGTAGCTTTTCCAATGTCAAGTATCCTTTCCTTAGACCATGAGATCGTGTAACTCCCGGATACCGTAGGAGTGCTTTGGGTGTATCAAACGTCACAACGTAACTGGGTGACTATAAAGGTGCACTACAGGTATCTCCGAAAGTGTCTGTTGGGTTGACACGGATCGATACTGGGATTTGTCACTCCGTATGACGGAGAGGTATCTCTGGGCCCACTCGGTAATGCATCATCATAATGAGCTCAAAGTGACCAAGTGGTTGGTCACGGGATCATGCATTACGGTACGAGTAAAGTGACTTGCCGGTAACGAGACTGAACGAGGTATTGGGATACCGACGATCGAGTCTCGGGCAAGTAACGTACCGATTGACAAAGGGAATTGTATACAGGGTTTGATCGAATCCTCGACATCGTGGTTCAACCGATGAAATCATCATGGAACATGTGGGAGCCAACATGGGTATCCAGATCCCGCTGTTGGTTATTGACCGGAGAGTCGTCTCGGTCATGTCTGCATGTCTCCCGAACCCGTAGGGTCTACACACTTAAGGTTCGGTGACGCTAGGGTTATTAGGAAGACTTGTATGTGATTACCGAATGTTGTTCGGAGTCCCGGATGAGATCCCGGACGTCATGAGGAGTTTCGAAATGGTCCGGAGGTGAAGATTTATATATGGGAAGTTGTCATGCGGACACCGGAAAGTTTTGGGGGCATATCGGTATTGTACCGGGACCACCGGAGAGGTTCCGGGGGTCCACCGGGAGGGACCACCCCTCTCGGAGGGCCACATGGGCCGCAAGGGGCAGGGAACCAGCCCCTGGAGGGCTGGGCGCGCCCCTCACCTTGGGCCCATGCGCCTAGGGTTGGGGGGGGGGGGAAACCCTAAGGGGGGCGCCCCCCTTGCTTGGGGGGCAAGTCCCCCCTCCTTGGCCGCCGCCCCCCCTCTAGATCCCATTTAGAGGGGTCGGCCCCCCTTGCCCCTTCCCCTATAAATAGAGGGGTGAGGGGAGGGCTGATGAACACATCCCAAGGCGCAGCCCCTCCCCTCCCCAACACCTCTCCTCCTCCGTTACGTGCTTGGCGAAGCCCTGTCGGAGTACTGCTGCACCAACACCACCACGCCGTCGTGCTGCCGTTGGAGCAATCTTCCTCAACCTCTCCTTCCTCCTTGCTGGATCAAGACGGAGGAGACGTCATCCGTCCCGTACATGTGTTGAACTCGGAGGTGCTGTCCGTTCAGCACTTGGTCATCGGTGATCTGAATCACGGCGAGTACGACTCCATCATCACCATCCCCTTGAATGCTTCAGCACGCGATCTACAAGTGGTATGTAGATGCAAACTCACTCCCTTGCCTCATTTCTTAGATGAACTCATAGATGGATCTTGGTGAAACCGTAGGAAAAATTTTAATTTTCTGCAACGTTCCCCAACAGTACCTTGTGTGTACCAAATGTCGTAACATAACGGGGTGACTATAAAGGTGCTCTACAGGTATCTCTGAGGGTGTATGTTGAGTTGGAATGGATCAAGACTAGCATTTGTCACTCCGTATGACGGAGAGGTATCCCAGGGCCCACTCAGTAATACGATATCACAATGAGCTTGCAAGCAATGTGACTAACGAGTTAGCCACGTGGTCTTGTATTACGGAACGAGTAAAGAGACTTGCCGGTAACGAGATTGAACTAGGTGTGGAGATACCGACGATCGGATCTCGGGCAAGTAACATACCGATAGACAAAGGGAACTACATATGGGATTAGTTGAATCCTTGACATCGAGGTTCGACCGATAAGATCTTCATAGACTATGTGGGAACCAATATGGGCATCCAGGTCCCGCTATTGGTTATTGACCGTAGAGGTGACTCTGTCATGTCTGCATAGGTCTCGAACCCGCAGGGTATACACACTTAACATTTGGTGACGATATAAGTATATCGAGTCATTATGGTGGTTACCGAAGGCTGTTCGGAGTCCCAGATGAGATCCCGTACATACCGAGGAACTCCGAAATGGTCCGGAGGTGAAGATTGATATATTGGACGAAGGGTATTAGAGTCCGGAATTATTCTGGGGGTATCGGGTGATGGCCAGCATCACTGAAAGGGGTTTCGGGGGGCCCTGGCAAGTGTTGGGGGGCTCCATTGGCCAAGGGGAGGGGGCAAACCAGCCCACTAAGGGGCTGAGCACCCCCCCTCACCCCATCTCACATAACCAGGAGGGTTGGGGACGCGCCCTAGGGCTTCCCACTGCCCCGCTTGGGGGGCAAGTCACCCTAGGGGAGATCCCATCTGCCCTGGCTGCCGCCCCTAGGGGAAACCCTAGGGGCGCCACCCCCTCCTCCCTTCCCCTATATATAGAGAGGTAGAGAGAGGGCAGCCGCACCCTTGAGCACATCTCCACCCCATGACGCTGCCTTTCCTCTCCCTTGTAGCCCACTTCCTCTCCGTAGTGCTTAGCGAAGCTCTGCTGAGATTCCACCACCACCCCCGCCACCATGCCATCGTGCTGCCGGAGGACTCGAGCTACTACTTCACCATCGCTTGCGGAATCGAGGAGGTGAAGGCGTCATCAATCCATACGTGTGTTGAACGCGAAGGTGCCGTCCGTTCGGCACTTGGATCGGGAGTTCGCTGGACGGATCGTGATTGGATCACGAAGACGTTCGACTACATCAACCGTGTTTCTTAACGCTTCTGCTTAGCGATCTACAAGGGTATGTAGATCGAATCTCTCCTCTCGTAGATGGTCATCTCCTAGATTGATCTTGGTGAGCATAGGAAAATTTTTGTTTCCCATGCAACGTTCCCCAACAATGACGGCGGTTGCGGTACAGATGTGGTGGCCCTACGACAGGTGGTGCCGCACGCGGCACCGCCACCGGCTACCAGCATTGCAACTGCAGCTCCATGTGCTTCAACGGTAGTGCCCGCATACTGCCATCATGGCGACCGACCACGACGATTGTCGTAACCCGATGAGCGAAAGGCGATGTTGTACAACCGGCAAAGCTAGAGCTGGAATCAACAAATGCTACATGCCCACCACTGTAGGCTAGAGCTAGCCGGCGGTAGTGCTGCAAACCATCCGTGCAACCTGTATTTTTTTGATGGAACTGGCTTCCACTGAAGCTGCAACCAGCATTGTTTTTTGTTGGGTTTGTTCCGACAAAGCTGCAACCGGCTTTCCTTGGAGCTGCAACCAGCATTGTTTTTTTGTTGGAACGAGCTTCCACCAGAGTTGTGACCCCCCTTATCAGAGTTGCAACCATTGCTGGTAGAAGCTTCCATCCACCTTCGGCCATGCTACAACTATCTAAGGCGTTCCACAACCTGCAAGTGCTATAGCAAGCTAGCGAGGTCGACGATGATGACCATGTGTTGTGGTATTGCTACAACCAGCATCGGTTTTTGCTACAACCTTGCTTGGCGTTGGTATGACGGGAAACCCCCGTTTCCTGGGATGACGGCGACCATAAGCTGCAAGCTGCAAGCAGGATTGCGACGACGATGACTTATTTTTGCTGCGCGCCACCGCAACTAGAGATGTATGGCTGGTGGTGCAGCGAGAGGAGAGCATGGTGCGGCGGAGAGGTTAGCGATGAGAGGAGCCAAACCAGGCTATTTTAGCTGGACGACGAAGCTAACACTAGTCCCATTCCCATTCCCCTGCTTTCCCTCCCAAACGGTACTACCACGATCGCCTTTTGAGCACCAGTCTGCTCTGCTTCGGCGGCCAGCGACCACCATGGTCCGCACAAAGGTGACATATGACAAGATGTTGCCCCCAGAGCGTTGGGTGAAGATCTAGGTGGCAGACGACCTCCTTTCGGAGCACGCCGACAAGGCATCAAAGAATGAGGAGTTGGAGGTGGCAAATGAGGAGATGGAAGAGATGGAGGCTCTAGAGGTGGACTAGGAGGAGACAGAAGAGGAGGACGACAAGGCAAAGGTGCCAGAGCATGCCAAATTCAACATGGAGGACGCAGTTTCACAGCTCGAGCTCACCCAAGCGAAGGAGGCAGCGAAACAACATGCCATCTTTGAGTCCATCCAGTCTTAGTTTGAGGTGGCAACGGACCATCGCTTTATGCACGAGGCGGGTGTGAAGGTGGCGTTGATGATTCACCCTGCGACCAACAAGCACAAGCCTGAAGGCTTTGACAATGAAGTCGTCAATCAATAATGAGCAGTTTGCTAGTTTGTAGTTTGTTCTATGTTTCATATAAGCAAATCAAAATATATGTTGCATGGGTATTATGGAAATGAGGATTTGAAATGAGGAGTGTGGTTGTAATGTCTAAAAACTAAGGGGTAACCGGGTCGTGCCCGTGGACGTTTAGGGGGCTATATTTGCATGTTCTGGTTGTAGATGCTCTCGGAGCATCTTCAATAGATGATGTGAAATACATCACCAAAAAGTAGTTGGAGTAAAATTTACATCACCAAAAAGTGATATTTATATTACAAAAAACTTCCAAATCCAATAGATGATATAAAATAGGGCAGCCGTGAAGTAGCCGCTCGAGTAGATATAAAAAATCATCTCAAATCAATACTTAAACAAAGTTCATGGTGATGTCGAATCAATACTTGGCGGCTCAGGATTGGGAAGCTCTGCCGTGGTGGCTGGCGACGCACGAGGATGGGCTCCCATGAAGACGGTCATGGCGGCTCGGGATCAAGCACCGACGGCTCCGTGATGTCGAATCCGACCAGATTTGAGACGGGGGCTCCCACAGAGACGACCATGGCAGCTCAGGATCAAGCACCAGCGACCACATGAGTTTGAATCCGACCAGATTTGACTTGAGATGGAGGACGTCGTGGGATGCAAAATTGACTCGTTGGCGAGGCGTCTGGCAACAGGGCTGGGACCCGGGGGCGGCTTGAGAACGTTCCGCATGGCGGTTGGGTTACACGTGTTTTGCTCGGACGGCCATAGGTGATGCAAATTTGCATCACCAAGTGATATATTTTACATCTAAAGTAAATTCAGAGTAATTTTTTTATATCTACATCATCGGTTGGAGCATCGTTTTTGGCCTGGATGATGTAAATTTGGTTATTTATACATCCACATCATCTATTGGAGATGCTTTGATGCTCCATAATAGGCTATGGGCGGCGTGTCGGTTGGAGAAGAGAGGTTGGAAAAACTATAGCCTTTGCGCCCTTTGCAGTAGGGCTGGCGTCTCATCTGTTTTACAAGTGTCGCTTCATCCGATGTGTTTGGTGTTTTGTCAAGGAATGACTTGGCTTAGGGACTCTAAAGTTGGATCAATGGGTGGCCGAGCGCAATGTTAAGGGATGGTGGAACAATATGTGGTGACCCACCACTACTAACAGGAAGGCGATGGCTTTCCTTACTATGTTTGTCAGTTGGGTCATTTGAAATGAGAGGACCGCTCGGGTCTTCAAGAAAAAATCGACACCACCTTTCTATATCCTCAAGCGTATTTAGGGTTAGGAATGAGAACAACCCATCCATTGGATGAAGGACCGGTGGGATAGACCCTCCACATGCTTCCCGTCGGTACCAGAGTGA
>NC_041391.1:143211417-143306689 GCF_002162155.2 Triticum dicoccoides
GAGAACACTGCCGCCGCCCCGTCATCTCGCCAAGACAACCTACCCTAGAGAATAAGTGTCATTCCCACACCCGCTGGCACAGAGTTGCGTTCTAGCGCATCTCCAAAGGCTATGAGAGTCTTTGGATGCTAGGCAGACAAGCAAGCATGCCTAGGGCCCGGGGCATAACCAAATCACTAAAGACCCATGACGTGTAGGGTCTATTGAGAGATGTGGTTGGGAAAGACCAGGTGATTTGATTGGCACCAAATTGACCCGCCTTTCGTTAAAATCGTCTCCTTTGCTTGTAGTGTGACCATGAGAAGGAACTCGAGATATTGTTGAAGCACTGTCTCAAATCACTCATGCATTTCCGTGTTGGCAAGGCTGGCCTTGGGCCTTGGAAAATCTGGGCTCATGCCCATGTTCCTGTAACTAAGGGTGGAAAGTGACATTGGATAATTCAAAATATTATGTATTTGTATTTGGTAATATGTCTATATAGCAAGTCAACGTCCACATCCGAACTGATATGGAAATTGTTATGAAAAATATTTGCATTTATTTTACAAATACAAATACAAATGTGGTATGGTTTTTTTTAAAAGAAATGTGGTTATGGAAGTGAATATTAATGTTAGCATATTTAAGAAAGTCTATCTATATGTGTCATTTATCTATCAACAAAGTCTAAAAAGTAGTAAAACTCTACACTTGTTGTGATTAAACTCATAAAGTGTTATGCATTATAGTAGTGTTTATGTGTCTACCACACTGTCATTGACTTACTATATGTTAGGTAACAAATCTCGATCTAGTATTTCTCATGCACCGATTCAGTTACAGGGTACACTCTGTCTTGCAAGGAAATAAAGAAGAAGGAAAAGGGAAAGACGTGCCGTGCCGTGCCATTGCCCGATCCTACTGGATGCCGAACCAACCGCTCCTCTCAGCTTATGTAGCGTTCGACCACTCCGGGCCCACGAACCTGCGGTTCGATTGCCTGATCCGAGGTGGCCTGGAGATGACACGCCCCTGCCCCTGATTGGTGGAAAGGTGCTCTTCCGCTGCCATGCTGTCCCCTCTCGCTGACTTGGCCATGATTCTGTCGACTGGGGACATATCTGAGGTTGGGTCCCTGACATCCCCTACTCCTTGAGAGCATGCTTGACCCCAAGTTGCTACAAACGGATACCTGCCTTTGAGTGCAAGAGCATCTTCCCAAGAAGCATCGAGCAGCTCTGAATCCGACCAGTGCACCAAGTACTGTTCACGGCGGCTGACAGGGCTTTGTCGCCAGCGTTTGCCCAAGAGCTCCACTGGGGTTAATTCAGTTGAACGGGGAACTGGATGTGTGGATGATGCGGTTGTACCTGGTGCCAGCGCTTGACGTAACTGAGAGACGTGAAAGACCGGGTGGATGCGCGACCCTTGCGACAACGCTAGCTCATACACCACTGGATTGATCTTGCGAAGAACCTAGAACGGTCCAAAATACCTGAACGAGAGCTTGTGATTGGCTCCGCGATGCACCGATGATTGTACATAAGGTTGCAGCTTGACGAATATGGCGTCGCCCACTTGTAACTCCCTGTCAGATCGCTTCTTGTCTGCTTGAACTTTCATAATATGACGAGCTCTATGCAGATGTTGTCGCAGTACTTGTTGTATAGTCTTGCGCTCCTCGAGCCAGTCCTTCAGTGCTGGAACTTTGCATACTCATGCTGCTTTAATTCCCTAGTGTCTTGGTTTGTGCCCATACAATGCCTGGAATGGAGACATGTCCAGCGCCGAGTGGTGGCTAGCATTGTACCAGAGTTCTGCCAATGAAAGGAACTGACTCGAGTGACTTGGGCAGGCATGGATAAAGCATCGCAAATAGATCTCGAGGCACTAATTCACTCTTTTTGACTGTCCATCCGTTTGCGAGTGGTACGGAGTGCTCATCTTTAGCTTCCTCCCTATGCAAGCAGCTCGCGCCAAAATTTACTCGTGAACACTGGATCTCTGTTTGAGATGATGGCCTTGGGCAGGCCATGTAATTTGTATACATTGTCTAGATATGCCCTAGCCACTCTGGCTGCTGTGAACGGGTGCTGGAGAGGTAGGAGATGAGCGCAACGTGTAAATTTATCCACCACCACCAGGATGCAGTTTGCTCTGCCTGATTGAGGGAGGCCATCAATGAAGTCCATTGTCACCACTTGCCAAGCTCCCTATGGAAGTGGAATTGATTCAAGCAACCCAGGGTATTTAACCCTCTCCGGTTTAGCCTGCTAACATATGGAACAGCTCTACACATATTGCCTGATGTCCTGCTTCATTTTTGGCCACACAAATAGCCTGCGGAGACGATGATATGTCACAGGAAAACCTGAGTGTCCTCCCACAATGCTATCATGAAAAGCATGCAACATGGTTTGTTGAATTGCTGGAGATCTTCCCAACCAGAGCCGTTGTCGGAAATACAACAGTCCCTCAGCGACTGAAAAGCGTCCTTTCGGGTCTGCCTGTTGAGAGAATTGTTCCAGTAGCTTCTTTGCATGTGGATTGCTCGAATAGCTGGCCTTGATGTCTTCAATCCAAGATGGTTGGCAGACCGAGATCGCCATGGACTGATCGCCCTCATGGTGTCGACGGGATAAAGCATCAGCTGCACTGTTTGTGGTCCCTTGTCTGTAGCAGATATTATAATATAGCCCCAAAAGCTTGGTGAATGCTTTTGAAGGAAATATGCCCTAGAGGCAATAATAAAGTTGTTATTTATATTTCCTTATATCATGATAAATGTTTATTATTCATGCTAGAATTGTATTAACCGAAAACTTAGTACATGTGTGAATACATAGACAAACAGAGTGTCACTAGTATGCCTCTACCTGACTAGCTCGTTGAATCAAAGATGGTTATGTTTCCTAGCCATAGACATGAGTTGTCATTTGATTAACAGGGTCACATCATCGGAGAATGATGTGATTGATTTGACCCATTCCGTAAGCTTAGCACTAGCTCGTTTAGTATATTGCTATTGCTTTCTTCATGACTTATACATGTTCCTATGACTATGAGATTATGCAACTCCCGAATACCAGAGGAACACTTTGTGTGCTACCAAACGTCACAACGTAACTGGGTGATTATAAAGGTGCTCTACAGGTGTCTCCGATGGTACTTGTTGAGTTGGCATAGATCGAGATTAGGATTTGTCACTCCGATTGTCGGAGAGGTATCTCTAGGCCCTCTCGGTAATGCACATCACTATAAGCCTTGCAAGCAATGTGACTAATGAGTTAGTTGCAGGATGATGCATTATAGAATGAGTAAAGAGACTTGCCGGTAACGAGATTGAACTAGGTATGGTGATATCGACGATCGAATCTCGGGCAAGTAACAAACCAATGACAAAGGGAACAACATATGTTGTTATGCGGTTTGACCGATAAAGATCTTCGTAGAATATGTAGGAGCCAATATGAGCATCCAGGTTCCGCTATTGGTTATTGACCGGAGATGTGTCTCGGTCATGTCTACATAGTTCTCGAACCCGTAGGGTCCGCACACTTAACGCTCGGTGTCGATTTATATTATGAGTTATGTTATTTGATGACCGAAGGTAGTTCGGAGTCCCGGATGAGATCGGGGACATAACGAGGAGTCTCGAAATGATCAGCCGTAAAGATCGATATATTGGAAGGCTATATTCGGACATCGGAAAGGTTTCGAGTGATTCGGGTATTTTTCGGAGTACCAGAGAGTTACGGGAATTCGTATTGGGCCTTAATTGGCCATGCGGGAAAGGAGAGAAAAGGCCTCAAGGGTGGCTGCACCCCTCCCCATGGACTGGTCTGAATTGGACTAGGGAGGGGGGGGGGGCGCCCCCTTCCTTCCTTCTCCTTCTCCCTTCCCCTTTTCCAACTCCATGAGGGAGATGGAATCCTACTAAGACTAGGGAGTCCTAGTAGGACTCCGCACTCTGGGCGCACCCTATGAGGGCCGGCCTCCTCGTCGCTCCCTCCTTTATATACAGGGGCAAGGGGCCACCCTAGAACACACAAGTTGATCATTGATCTTTAGCCGTGTGCGGTGGCCCCCACCACCATAATCCACCTCGGTCTTATCGTTGAGGTGCTTAGGCAAAGCCCTGCGTTGGTAGCTTCATCAACACTGTCATCACACCGTCGTGCTGACGGAACTCTCCCTCGAAGCTCTACTGGATCGTGAGTTCGTGGGACGTCACCGAGCTGAACGTGTGCAGATCACGGAGGTGCCGTACGTTCGGTACTAGGATTGGTCGATCATGAAGACGTACAACTACATCAACCGCATTGTCATAACGCTTCCGCTTACGGTCTACGAGGGTACGTGGACAACACTCTCCCCTCTCGTTTCTATGCATCACCATGATCTTGCGTGTGAGTAGGAATATTTTTGAAATTACTACGTTACCCAACAGTGGCATCCGAGCCAGGTTTATGCGTAGATGTTATATGCATGAGTAGAACACAAGTGAGTTGTGGGCGATACTAGTCATACTGCTTACCAGCATGTCATACTTTGATTCGGCGGTATTGTTGGATGAAGCGGCCCGGACCGACATTACGCGTACGCTTACGCGGGACTGTTTCTACCGACGTGCTTCGCACATATATGGCTGGTGGGTGTCAGTTTCTCCAACTTTAGTTTAATCGAGTGTGGCTACGCCCGGTCCTTGTGAAGGTTAAAACAACACATACTTGACGAAATATCGTTGTGGTTTTGATGCGTAGGTAAGAACGGTTCTTGCTTAGCCCGTAGCAACCACATAAAACTTTCAACAACAAAGTAGAGGACGTCTAACTTGTTTTTGCAGGGCATGTTGTGATGTGATATGGTCAAAACATGATGCTATATTTTATTGTATGAGATGATCATGTTTTGTAACGGAGTTATTGTCAACTAACAGGGGCCATATGGTTGTCGCTTTATTGTATGAAATGCAATCGCCATGTAATTGCTTTACTTTATCACTAAGCGGTAGCGATAGTCGTAGAAGTAATAGTTGGCGAGACGACAACGATGCTACGATGGAGATCAAGATGTCACGCCGGTGACGATGGTGATCATGACAATGGTTTACAGATGGAGATCAAAGGCACAAGATGATGATGGCCTCATATCACTTAGATTGATTGCATGTGATATTTATCTTTTATACATCTTATTTTGCTTAGATCGACGGTAGCATTATAAGATGATCTCTCACTAAATTCCAAGGTATAAGTGTTCTCCCTGAGTACGCACCGTTGCGAAAGTTCGTGGTGCTGAGACACCACGTGATGATCGGGTATCATAAGTTCTACATTCACATACAACGGGTGCAAGCCAGTTTTGCACACGCAGAATACTCGGGTTAAACTTGACAAGCCTAGCATATGTATATATGGCCTCAGAACACTAAGACCGAAAGGTCGAGCGTGAATCATATAGTAGATATGATCAACATAGTGATGTTCACCATTGAAAACTACTCCATCTCACGTGATGATCGTACATGGTTTAGTTGATTTGTATCACGTGTTCACTTAGATGATTAGAGGGATGTCTATCTAAGTGGGAGTTCTTAAGTAATATGATTAATTGAACTTTAATTTATCATGAACTTAGTCCTGATAGTATTTTGCAAATAATGTTGTAGATCAATAGCTCGCGTTGTTGCTTCCCTATGTTTTTATATGTGTTCCTAGAGAAAACTAAGTTGAAAGATGATAGTAGCAATGATGCGGACTGAGTCCGTGATCAGAGGTTTATCCTCATTGCTGCACAGAAGAATTATGCCCTTGATGCACCGCTAGGTGACAGACCTATTGCAGGAGCAGATGCAAACGTTATGAATGTTTGGCCAACTCAATATGATAACTACTTGATAGTTTAGTGCACCATGCTTAACGACTTAGAATCGGGACTTCAAAGACGTTTTGAACGTCATGGACCATATGAGATGTTCCAAGAATTGAAGTTAATATTTCAAGTAAATACCCGAGTTGAGAGATATCAAGTCTCCAACAAGTTCTATAACTAAAAGATGGAGGAGAATAGCTCAAGCAGTGAGCATGTGCTCAGATTGTATGGGTACTACAATCGCTTGAATCAAGTGGGAGTTAATCTTCCAGATAAGATAGTGATTGACAGAGTTCTCTAGTCACCATCACCAAGTTACTGGAACTTCGTGATGAACTATAGTATGCAAGGGATGACGTAAACGAATCCCGACCTCTTCGTGATGCTGAAATCGACGAAGGTAGAAATCAAGAAAGAGCATCAAAGTGTTGATGATTGACAAGACCACTAGTTTCAAGAAAAGGGCAAGGGGAAAGAAAGGGAACTTCAAGTAGAATGGCAAGCAAGTTGTCACTCCCATGAAGAAGCCCAAAGATGGACCAAAGCCTGAAACTGAGTGCTTCTACTGCAAAGGAAATGGCCACTGGAAGCGGAAATTCCCTGAATAATTAGTGGATAAGAAGGATGGCAAAGTGAACAAGGGTATATTTGATATACAGGTTATTGATGTGTACCTTACTAGTGTTTATAGTAGCCCCTGGGTATTTGATACTTGTTCGGTTGCTAAGATTAGTAATTCGAAATAGGAGTTACAGAATAAACAGAGACTAGTTGAGGGTGAAGTGACAATGTATGTTGGAAGTGGTTCCAAGATTGATATGATCATCATCGCATTCTCCCTATACTTTTGAGATTAGTGTTGAACCTAAATAAATGTTATTTGGTGTTTGCATTGAGCATAAAATATGATTAGATCATGTTTATTGTGATACAATTATTCATCTAAGATAGAGAATAAATTGTTATTCTGTTTACATGAATAAAACCTTCTATGGTCATACATCCATTTTTGATGGTTTATTGAATCTTGATCTTGATCATAGTGATACACATATTCATAATATTGATGCCAAAAGATGCAAAGTTAATAATGATAGTGCAACATATTTGTGGCACTGCCGTTTGGGTCATATCGGTGTAAAGCACATGAAGAAACTCCATAAAGATGGACTTTTGGAATCACTTGATTATTAATCATTTGATGCTTGTGAACTGTGCCTTATGGGAAAGATGACTAAAACTCCGTTCTCTGGAACAATGGAACGAGCTAATAACTTATTGGAAATAATATATACCGATGTATGCGGTCCGATGAGTGTTGATGCTCGTGGCGGGTATCATTATTTTCTGATTTTCACAGATGATTTGAGCAGATATGGGTATATCTACTTAATGAAACACAAGTTTGAAACATTTGAAAAGTTCAAGGAATTTCAGAGTGAAGTGGAAAATCATCAATACAATAAAATAAAGTTTCTATGATCTAATCGTGGAGGAGAATATTTGAGTTACGAGTTTGGCCTTCATTTAAAACAATATGGAATAGTTTCACAGCTCACGCCACCTGGAACACCACAGCGTTATGGTGTGTCCGAACGTCGTAACCGCACTTTATTGAATATGGTGCGATCTATGATGTCTCTTACTAGGTTACCACTATCATTTTGGGGTTATGCATTAGAGACAGTTGCATTCACTTTAAATAGGGCACCATCAAAAACCGTTGAGATGACGCCTTATAAATTGTGGTTTGGCGAGAAACCAAAGTTGTCGTTTCTTAAAGTTTGGGGTTGTGATGCTTATGTGAAGAAACTTCAACCAGATAAGCTCGAACCCAAATCGGGGAAATGTGTCTTCATAGGATACCCAAAAGAGACTATTGGGTACACCTTCTATCATAGATCTGAGGGCAAGATTTTTGTCTGGGGCTGCGATGCTTATGTGAAAAAGCTTCAACCCGATAAGCTCGAACCCAAATCGGAGAAATGCGTCTTCATAGAATACCCAAAGGAAACGGTTGGGTACACCTTCTATCACAGATCCGAAGGCAAGATATTCGTTGCTAATAATGGATCCTTTCTAGAGAAGGAATTTCTCTCGAAAGAAGTGAGTGGGAGGAAAGTAGAACTTGATGCGGTAATTGTACCTTCTCCCGAATTGGAAAGTAGTTCATCACAAGAATCAGTTCCAGTGATTACTACACCAATTAGTGAGGAAGCTAATGATGATGATCATGAAACTTCAGATCAAGTTATTACCGAACCTCGTAGGTCTTCCAGAGTACAATCCGCACTAGAGTGGTATGGTAATCCTATTCTGGAAGTCACCATGATGAACCTACGAACTATGAGAAAACGGTGATGAGCCCAGATTCTGCAAAATGGCTTGAGGCCATGAAATCTGAGATGGGATTCATGTATGAGAACAAAGTGTGGACTTTGGTTGACTTGCCCGATGATTGGCAAGCCATAGAATATAAATGGATCTTCAAGAGGAAGACGGACGCTGATAGTAGTGTTACTATCTACAAAGCTTGAATTGTCACAAAAGGTTTTCGACAAGTTCAAGGTGTTGAATACGATGAGTTTTTCTCACTCGTATCGATGCTTAAGTCTGTCCGAATCATGTTAGCAATTGCCACATTTTATGAAATCTGGCAAATGGATGTCAAAACTGCATTCCTTAATGGATTTATTAAAGAAGAGTTGTATATGATGCAACCAAAAGGTTTTTATCAATCCTAAAGGAGCTACAAAGTGTGCAAGCTCCAGTGATCCATCTATGGACTGGTGCAAGCATCTCGGATTTAGAATATACTCTGTGATGAGTTAATCAAAGCATATAGTTTTATACAGACTTGCGGTGAAGCTTGTATTTACACGAAAGTGAGTGGGAGCACTACAGCCTTTGTGATAAGTATATGTGAATGACAAATTGTTGATCAGAAATAATGTAGAATTTTCTGGAAAGCATAAAGGAGTGTTTGAAAGGAATTTTTCAAAGAAAGACCTCGGTAAAGCTGCTTACACATTGAGCATCAAGATCTATAGAGATACATCAAGACATTTGATAAGATTTTTCAATGAGTACATACCTTGATAAGATTTTGAAGTAGTTCAAAATGGAACAGTCAAAGAAGGAGTTCTTGCCTGTGTTGCAAGGTGTGAAATTGAGTAAGACCCAAAACCCGACCATGGCAGAAAATAGAAAGAGAATGAAAAATCATTCCCTATGCCTCAGTCATAGGTTCTATAAAGTATGTTGTGCTATGTACCAGACCTATTGTGTTCCATGCCATGAGTTTGGCAAGGGGGTACAATAGTGATCTAAGAGTAGATCACTGGACAATGGCCAAAATTATCCTTAGTGAAGACTAAGGAAATGTTTCTCGATTAGGGAGGTGATAAAAGAGCTCGTCGTAAAGAGTTACAGCGATACAAGCTTTTAGACTGATCCAGATGACTCTAAGTCTCAATCTACTTATTGAAAGTGGGAGAAATTAGCTAGAGTAGCTCCATGCAGAGCATTGTAGACATAGAATATTTGCAAAATACATACGGCTCTGAATGTGATAGACCCGTTGACTAAACTTCTCTCATGAGTAAAACATGATCACACCTTAGTACTCTTTGGGTGTTAAATCACATAGAGATGTGAACTAGATTACTGACTCTAGTAACTTTTGGATGTTGGTCACATGACGATGTGAACTATGGGTGTTAATCACATGGTGATGTGAACTATTGGTGTTAAATCACATGGCGATGTGAACTAGATTATTGACTCTAGTGCAAGTGGGAGACTGAAGGAAATATGCCCTAGAGGCAATAATAAAGTGTCACATCCCTAGCTTCTGGTAATGCTCTAGGCTAGCTTCATGTGTGCATCATGTCTATATTCCAAAAGTTGAAATGAGGAAATTGAAAGCCTCAGAATTCATTTTAATAAAGGGGCAAGAAACCCTAAAATTGTAATCAGTAAATCCAAAATGCCCTAGAAATAGCTCTGACAATTTTGGCAAGAGTTATAAATCAAACCAAAATTTTGGGACATTTCTAAGGAATTATTTGGGCTCTGATTTTAAATCAATATTTTATCTGAATTTGGAGTTATATTCATAATATATAATGAATATATTTTCAAATGCCCTGTGATATTTTATGTTTATGAGGAGTAGACCTTAAGTGACATAAAATTATCCAGGGGAGTTTTGGCACTGTTTTCAAATTTGTTTGAATTTGAATTCAGTGGGAATTAAATAGAAAACAGAACAGAAATATAAAAAAAATAAAAGAGAGAAGCCCAGCCACTTACCTGGCGCCTACCTGTGCGGCCTGCTGCAGAAGCCGGCCCAGCCCACCAGGGGCTCCCCTCCTGTCGTCTTCCCCGCGCCAGTAGGCAGCGCGCGTGGCCGACGGGTGCCGACGCTGCCTCGGCCACCTCCTGCTTGCCGCTCTCCTTCCTCGACGCTCTGGACGCCTCCCCCGAGCGCCACGCACCTCCCCGCCTCTCTCCCTCACTCTCCCGCGCTCTCACCCCCTTCCCTGGATCTCTCCCTCTCTCACCCGAGAGTCGCCGCCGACGTCGCTCGCAACCACTGCGGCCACAGCCACTTCCTCGCTCCCTCTCTGCGTATCCGAGCTCAGCCTGGACCCCAAGCCCCTCAACATCGACCCACCGAAGCCCGGATGCCCCAAGACGATGCCGCGGCGCTTCTTCCCCAACCACGGCCGCCGGATGCTGCCGTCCGATTCATCCTCTCCGCCATCTCCCCGAGCACGCCGAACCGCTCTTAGAACTCACTGTGAGCTCCTACGCCTCCCCTCTCTCTTCCCCGCCTCGATTGCGCCCTGTAGCCTCGATCCCACCGGAGCCGGAGCTTGCTTGCCGCCGGCCATGTCGCCGCCGTAGCCACCGTTGCCTAGAGCTGCAACCGAGCACGCGGTCGTGCTCAGTGCAACCCCAGGAGGTCGTAACACCCCTCTTTGCCTCTTGTCGTGCTCCCTAACCCCTAAACCCAGTTCACCCGAACGCCGGCGCCGCCGCGAGCTCCATTCTGGCGAACCCCGGCCACCCCCGCACCTCCCGTTGGTCCCCCTAGATGCGCACGGGCACGGGCTAACCTCTGGTGCCCCTGGCGCGTCGATCCGTCGACTCTGGCGAGTTCCGAGCGAACTCCGCCGCGGTTCGAGGTCACCGCCGGCGAAACTCCGGCGGGAGCTGACGTGGCTCCATCATTAGGAGCTAACCCAGCTAGTTAAGCAACCTACAGCCACTGACAGTGGGCCCCACTCCTGGTCAAACCCCAGTCAGCGCTGGGTTTGACCGGGATTAGTTCCTGTGTCACTGACGTGTGGACCCCGCACGTCAGGTTTTACCTGGACCTGGCCGTTGACTCGCTGACGTCATGCTGGCATCAGGCTGACGCAGTTAAATAATTTTCTGGATTTAATATTATTCAGGAAATTTAGAAAATGATTAAAACTTCAAAAATTCATAGAAATTCAACCGTAACTCCAAATTAAATAATTTATATATGAAAAATTATCAGAAAAATTCAAGGAATCCACCTGTACCATTTTCATGAATGTTAGAACAACTTATAGCTGCTGTTTAGCACAAATCAATTAAATGGCATTTGAATAATTACATATGGAGTTTGAATTTGAATCTTGTATTCAAACCAACTTCATTTAATCTGTTGCTAGTTGCATTAGCTCAAAACACCAGCATGTTGCCATGTCATAGCATGCATCATATTGTGCATTGCATTGATCGTGTTTCTTCTGTGTTTGCCGGTGTTGTTCCCCCTCGGTAGACGCTGTACCGATGATGTGATCGTTGACACTGATGAAGACTCACTGTTATCTTCAGAAGTGCCAGGCAAGCAAAACCCCCTTGTTCATTCCGATACAATCCCACTCTCTCGCTCCTGCTCTCTTTTACTGCATTAGGACAACAACAATTCATCTGTTACTTGCTGCGGTAGCTGAACCCCATTACCCTTTGCATGACCTGTCATTGCCACAGTAAATAGATGAAACCCACTAGCATGAGTAGGAGTTGTTTGAGCCCTGTTGTGCCTACTCATTCATGCTTGTTTGTCATGCCTGCTACTGCTTAGAGTTGTATCAGGTCTGATTCATCGGGGATGAATCAGAGGTGTGTGAACATGTCCTACTGTGTGTGAGCTAAGTGTGTGAACACGATTTGGTAAAAGGTAACGGTGAGAGGCCATGTAGGAGTACATGGTGGGTTGTCTCATTGAAGCCGTCCTCAGGAACTGAGTTCTGTGTTTGTGATCCATGATTCAGCTACTACCATACATTGGGCCCTGAAATATGACCCCGCTCAACTTCTTATTCACCCTAGTCCTCTGTCCAGGAGTTGCAAGTAGTTTCTGGTGTTTGTAGTATGCTGGAGGCCGTGGACAGCGCTGACCGTAGGGGTGGGCTGTGATGTGGTAGGCACGTGGCCGGGTATACCGGGCGCCCGTTTGGTGTCACGGAACCCTGTTCACATCGTTTGGGGCTGTGAGCGAAACTCCGGCCAGATCTCCTCATGGATGGAACCCGAATAGGCGATAAACCTGGACTAGAGACTTGAGTGTTTAGGTAGGTCGTGGTCTACACCCACGTCGGCTTTCGCTTGAAGTCTGCCGAGCACATGTCGTGTGTAGACGCTAAGTGGTGGAAACATGTATGAAGAAGTACACCCCTGCAGGGTTAACATCATCTATTCGAATAGCCGTGTCCGCGGAAAAGGACTTCTGGGTTGCTTATATCAGTTCATAGACAAGTGAAAGTGGATACTTTAAAATACGCAAGATAAGCGTGAGTGCTATGGATGGCGTTCTCGTAGGGAGACGGGAGCAGTTCCATAGTGGTGTGTATTGGTTGGTGAATATGTGGACTCATGTGCGCCACCTCGAAAGAGTTGCTTGCAGTCGTAGTTCAGGATAGCCACCGAGTCAAAGCTGGCTTGCTGCAGTTAAACCCCACCATCCCCTTTGTTGATAATGATGCATATGTAGTTAGTTCTGATGTAAGTCTTGCTGGGTACATTTGTACTCACGTTTGCCTATTTTATGTTTTTGGCAGAGAGACTTCAGTCTCACTAGTAGTTCCACGTGGACTTCGACGTTTAGCTTGTTACCTCAGCTACGATCTTGTGCCCTCGGCAGGATCTGGTAGATAGTCAGGCTTTCAAACCTTTTTCATTTATAGATGTCTATACTCAGACATGATAGCTTCCGCTTGTGCTTTGACTTGTATGCTCTGAATGTTGGGTCGTGAGACCCCTGTTTGTAATATCTCGCTCCTCGGAGCCTATTGATTAAATACTTGAGTTGTAGAGTCATGTTGTGATGCCAGGTTGTATTTGCACATATCGAGCATATTGTGTGTATGTTACTGAAATGCTTGGTATGTGTGGGATCTGACTATCTAGTTGTTTATTCTTAGTAGCCTCTCTTACCGGGAAATGTCTCCTAGTGTTTCCACTGAGCCATGGTAGCTTGCTACTGCTCCGGAACACTTAGGCTGGCCGGCATGTGTCCTTCTTCGTTCCTGTGTCTGTCCCTTCGGGGAAATATCACGCGATGAATACCAGAGTCCTGTTAGCCCGCTACAGCCCGGTTCACCGGAGTCCTGCTAGCCCAGTGCTACAGCCTGGATTCACTCGCTGATGACCGACACGTTCGATGCTGGGTCATGGATGCCTGTCCCTGTAAGTTTGTGCCACTTTGGGTTTACGACTAGCCATGTCAGCCCGGGCTCCTTATCATATGGATGCTAGCGACACTATCATATACGTGTGCCAAAAGGCGCAAACGGTCCCGGGCAAAGGTAAGGCGACACCCGTGGGAATACCGTGCGTGAGGCCGCAAAGTGATATGAGGTGTTACATGCTAGATCGATGTGGCATTGAGTCGGGGTCCTGACAGCGTTGGTATCAGAGCTTGACTGCCTGTAGGATTACCAAGCCAATCTGGTCGAAATTGAGTCTAGAAATTCTTTAGTTATATAAGGGAATTGATTGTGGGATGGAACGTAAGGCTCTTTTTACTCCTTATACCTTATGCCTTCTGATCTGAGTCATCTTATCTTCTTGCGGGGTTAAGGAACTAGGCTATCTCCTCTTTCTATCAGGATCACGTGTTACTAATCCGTAGACTTATAGAATTGTTGGAATTAAGCCTCAGTTCAGTTTCTACCTCCGTATGTTAATTGTCGATCTCGAAACCTTGATATTGTGCTTCTGAGTGGTTATACCACCATTTTTGTGAATGTCTCAAATCTTTTCTGAGCATTTACAGCCGTTATGCTGTCCAAGTCATCCCAGGTTTCTAAATAGTCTGATGCATTTGCAAAATCCTTTCCCTCTGGTTTCGATGTTCCTTTATGCCAGCTCAATCACGCTAATTGTTGAGTTGAGGTATTCTATTGCCTTGACATTTATATTGGAGTTATTATTATGACCCTAGGTGTCTCAGGGGATCATCTAGTGGTCTAGCCATGATTTGTGTCCTAGTGTGATGATTCTAGCCTTTATTCTCGAAAGCATTCCGTGATGCTACTTAGTAGTAGGTATTCTACTCCTGGGTTCTTGAACCCGAGATTCACTCTACTTACTTCATGTTGATAGTGTTTGCTAGCTCCTTTAGGATATTAGTAACCTTGTGATAGTCCTCGAGGTCCGTGGTATTTCCTTCTTCCAAATACCATGAACCATTCAGGCAGAAGTTATTGGATCAAAGATCACAATTAGAGTACTCTTGAGGAGTTCTCCATTCATAAATCGTGACTCTGCCAGTCCTACCTCCCTGCATGGCTTATCCGGAAGAAACATGTTGAACTTGGTTCAACATACTAATCTATGCATCCACAACTCAGAAAACTGTATGTTCCTTTGAGTTGTCCCGCTCTAGTTGTCTTCTGACCCTCGTCTATCAATTGATAGTCAAGAGTATATGTGCATTCGTTCATCGATGCTTTTTACTCTTGTGGTCCGTCAAGCCATTCCATTTCGGAATGACTAGGAGAAACAAACTCCAGAACCTGACCCATATCCAGGGTTGGGTCAAAGAAGTTGTGCTTCGCAGATCAAATTGCTAATCCAGCTTTTGTTCTGCTCTACCTTGGAGTATTACCATATTTTATGTCGGGATTGTTATAGGAATTGCACACCATCCTATGAACTCTTGATACACTGATACTTCTTGCCATCATTGTTCATTCCTCGGTTCCTGTGTTATTGTAACCGGAATGCCGACAAATGAATCATGGCGTGTGAAATCAATACTGCTAGCAACTCTGTTGCCTGGTAGTTAATTGGACGATAACCTCATTCTTAGCGTGTTGATTATTGAATCGTCACCCTAAGACTGGTTGTGCTATCTAGTCCCTATTTCTGGTGCACCCTTCGATTGATGAGTTAGTATCTTGTCAAGTCCTCACTCATTTGATCATATCGTCTTGCCCTCAAAAGCAAGATTGTTCTCGAGCTTAGTAACATACCGGTGGTTCGTGATTTTCCGAATATCTTCTCGGAAGTATTACCAGGTTGTCCCCTGACTGTTATGTTGAGCTCGTGATCAAGTTGGTTTATTCCTGTAAACCACCCTTTCTCCAAGAATCTGTGTTGGATACCCTGAACTAGTTGGTTGAGCTAAACAACAACTTGGAGAGTTGGAAGATAAAGGCTTCTCCGAGTTAGTTCATGTTAAGGGATATCTTTTTGTGTGTGTGTGTTGAAGAAAGATGATATATTCATCAATTGGTCCTTGTGATCAATTGTTGGATCTATTATCTTACCCAAACCTTTGATTAAGTATGGGCTATCGTCAAATCAAATCAGAACCAATGTTATCCGTAATGTTGTTTTACTCGTGGTTTTTCCTCGGGCATACACCATTATATTCTTTGGGTCTGACCAATGCTATCACCTGTTCACATAATTAGGGAATTCCATCTTCATGGGAATCTGGATGAATTGTTGTTGAGTCCATCGACAACATCCTTGTCTTCTCCATAATTTTGCTGAACATTCAGCTAGTGTTGGAAACTTTTGAAAGCATTTGTTCATGCTAGCTCATGAAGCATATGTTTGGATGAAGGTAGTGACTTCCTTTAATTCATGTGCATTTGATGCAAGTTGCCGCCGTGGATTCGAGAAAGTCAATGTTGCTTTCTTTGGAATCATTCCAAATCAGTCATGCACACGTGCGAAGAATTCTGTGGTTTGAAGACTTGCAACCTTCAATCTATATGTATCCCTAGCACACCAAGCCACTGATTGAGTTGTTCAAGGAGAAGGAGTTCCTTCATAAGAGCTAATCCGGACTTATGTAAGGACTTCGATATCCTCGATGATGGTTCCCTACCAGAACTCGGTAGTGTTTTATTGTAAGACTACCATGTGATCATGCTTGTCTGGGACAACGTGTTCACATGTTTGTAGCAGAACCAGCTCATGTTTTGAAGCTTGCTATCGTAGATCATTTCCCGAGAATCTCGCAACGTTATCTCGTCGAATTGTGTTGCAAACTTTCATTTTTCTTCCTAGACTCGATGGGTCTGGAATATCCTGACACCAACCAGATCTGAATCTCAGGCAGATATAATGGTTGGAACATTTCCCAAGAACTATAATACTGGTCCCTCGATAACCGGTAAAGTGGATGTCATGGCCAACACACCCAGCCGGAAGACCTATTATTGTAGTATCTTGATTGAAGAAGTTGGCCACCTTCCCATAAGGACTTCGTAGGATTTACTCCCTAGTTGTGCCTTATGATTTTTGTCTTCCCGAAGTCCGACCTTTACTTGATGTTCTAGATACCAGACCATTTCTATGAATGGGTTACACTAGCACATCAAGGAGAACATTAGAAGCGGAGTGCTAAATGTCTCTCGGTCGATCATCCAGATTTTGCTTCCTTGGCCTCGCTAAGGTGAAATCTGAGAAGGTGTTGTCTTCCTATGCATCTGCATCATCCATCATCATTCATCATGGTAACAAGTTGTGTTGCCAGGATCCTTGACACGGATATTGGTAAAATCTTGATGATTATGGAAATGCTCAAGTTCTTGAGAGCACGCGCAAGTGCTAGGTTTGATCGTCGGCATTAACTGTATAGTGCTCTCAGTTTCCTCGGCAATGCTATGATCTTTTCAAACAGTGAATTCACTCTCTATTGTTGGGTTCTTCCCCAGTTACCAGAATCATTCCCATCATTTGCATTTTGTCCCCAGCTTGCACCGCCAATGTGCCATTCTACCATGGGTCTCTTCCATTTCCGGTGATAAGCAAATTCATCCATTACGTTGTCTTCAACAAGGTAATCCACATCATTCAAGTCCGAGTATGCCATTCTACCGACCCCCTCCAAACGATCGCTCGAGAATTGCCTTAGGCTGGTTTAAAGAGTTTCAATGATCTCTGAATCAAAGGTAATTCTTTTTGCCACTTAAGGGGATGATTCTATGAGTCACCTTCCCTAAGGTGCATCATTATGGTATCATGGCAACTCAACTCCTCGCTACGTTGACAACCATTCACCACCCTTTTAAGCGTGGAATTGTAGTCTACCTGGTAAACCTCGTCATCTGCTCCACTCCATCCCTCTAGAGGTGTGCTTCGTCTCTCAGCTCGAGAGATGTTGCTATGTCTCATTCCGAGAGTTAATCCTAAGTTGTTCGACCTTCGAGAAGATTGTTCCTTCTAGAGTTCCCTTCTCCTCTCGTTGTCATGTTGGTTGGAGTTCTCGGAGCAAGACATCAAGATAATGATGGTGATCAAATCAACACTCTTATGGAATGCACCCTGGATCGTGAAGAATATACTAGTTTGCGTTTCCCCTTCGTCTTACCCTACACTTGAATCTCGGGTCGAGATTCTTGTTTAGTGGGGGTGAGTTGTCACATCCCTAGCTTCTGGTAATGCTCTAGGCTAGCTTCATGTGTGCATCATGTCTATATTCCAAAAGTTGAAATGAGGAAATTGAAAGCCTCGGAAATCATTTTAATAAAGGGGCAAGAAACCCTAAAATTGCAATCAGTAAATCCAAAATGCCCTAGAAATAGCTCTGACAATTTTGGCAAGAGTTATAAATCAAACCAAAATTTTGGGACATTTCTAAGGAATTATTTGGGCTCTGATTTTAAATCAATATTTTATCTGAATTTGGAGTTATATTCATAATATATAATGAATATATTTTCAAATGCCCTGTGATATTTTATGTTTATGAGGAGTAGACCTTAAGTGACATAAAATTATCCAGGGGAGTTTTGGCACTATTTTCAAATTTGTTTGAATTTGAATTCAATGGCAATTAAATAGAAAACAGAACAGAAATATAAAAAAAATAAAAGAGAGAAGCCCAGCCACTTACCTAGCGCCTACCTGTTCGGCCTGCTGGAGAAGCCGGCCCAGCCCACCAGGGGCTCCCCTCCTGTCGTCTTCCCCGCGCCAGTAGGCAGCGCGCGTGGCCGACGGGCGCCGACGCTGCCTCGGCCACCTCCTGCTTGCCGCTCTCCTTCCTCGACGCTCTGGACGCCTCCCCCGAGCGCCACGCACCTCCCTGCCTCTCTCCCTCACTCTCCCGCGCTCTCACCCCCTTCCCTGGATCTCTCCCTCTCTCACCCGAGAGTCGCCGCCGACGTCGCTCGCAACCACCGCGGCCACAACCACTTCCTCGCTCCCTCTCTGCGTATCCGAGCTCAGCCCGGATCCCAAGCCCCTCTACGTCGACCCACCGAAGCTCGGATACCCCAAGACGATGCCGCGGCGCTTCTTCCCCGACCACGGCCACCGGATGCCGCCGTCTGATTCATCCTCTCCGCCATCTCCCCGAGCACGCCGACCCGCTCTTCGAACTCACTGTGAGCTCCTACGCCTCCCCTCTCTCTTCCCCGCCTCAATTGCGCCCTGTAGCCTCAATCCCACCGGAGCCTGAGCTTGCTTGCCGCCGGCCATGTCGCCGTCGTAGCCACCGTTGCCTAGAGCTGCAACCGAGCACGCGGTCGTGCTCAGTGCAACCCCAGGAGGTCGTAACACCCCTCTTTGCCTCCTGTCGTGCTCCCTAACCCCGAAACCCAGTTCACCCGAACGCCGGCGCCGCCGCGAGCTCCATTCCGGTGAACCCCAGCCACCCCCGCACCTCCCGTTGGTCCCCCTAGATGCGCACGGGCACGGGCTATCCTCTGGTGCCCCTGGCGCGTCGATCCGTCGACTCTGGCGAGTTCCGAGCAAACTCCGCCGCGGTTCGAGGTCACCGCCGGCGAAACTCCGGCGGGAGCTGACGTGGCTCCGTCATTAGGAGCTAACCTAGCTAGTTAAGCAACCTACATCCACTGACAGTGGGCCCCACCCCTGGTCAAACCCCAGTCAGCGCTGGGTTTGACCGGGATTAGTTCCTGTGTCACTGACGTGTGGACCCCGCACGTCAGGTTTTACCTGGACCTGGCCGTTGACTCGCTGACGTCATGCTGGCGTCAGGCTGACGTAGTTAAATCATTTTCTGGATTTAATACTATTCAGGAAATTCAGAAAATGATTAAAACTTCAAAAATTCATAGAAATTCAACCGTAACTCCAAATTAAATAATTTATATATGAAAAATTATCAGAAAAATTCAAGGAATCCATCTGTACCATTTTCATGCATGTTAGAACAACTTATAGCTGCTGTTTAGCACAAATCAATTAAATGGCATTTGAATAATCACATATGGAGTTTGAATTTGAATCTTGTATTCAAACCAACTTCATTTAATCTGTTGCTAGTTGCATTAGCTCAAAACACCAGCATGTTGCCATGTCATAGCAATCATCATATTGTGCATTGCATTGATCGTGTTTCTTCTGTGTTTGCCGGTGTTGTTCCCCCTCGGTAGACGCTGTACCGATGATGTGATCGTTGACACTGATGAAGACTCACTGTTATCTTCAGAAGTGCCAGGCAAGCAAAACCCCCTTGTTCATTCCGATACAATCCCACTCTCTCGCTCCTGCTCTCTTTTACTGCATTAGGACAACAACAATTCATCTGTTACTTGCTGCGGTAGCTGAACCCCATTATCCTTTGCATGACCTGTCATTGCCACAGTAAATAGATGAAACCCACTAGCATGAGTAGGAGTTGTTTGAGCCCTGTTGTGCCTACTCATTCATGCTTGTTTGTCATGCCTGCTACTGCTTAGAGTTGTATCAGGTCTGATTCATCGGGGATGAATCAGAGGTGTGTGAACATTTCCTACTGTGTGTGAGCTAAGTGTGTGAACACGATTTGGTAAAAGGTAACGGTGAGAGGCCATGTAGGAGTACATGGTGGGTTGTCTCATTGAAGCCGTCCTCAGGAACTGAGTTCTGTGTTTGTGATCCATGATTCAGCTACTACCATACATTGGGCCCTGAAATATGACCCCGCTCGACTTCTTATTCACCCTAGTCCTCTGTCCAGGAGTTGCAAGTAGTTTCTGGTGTTTGTAGTATGCTGGAGGCCGTGGACAGCGCTGACCGTAGGGGTGGGCTGTGATGCGGTAGGCACGTGGCCGGGTATACCGGGCGCCCGTTTGGTGTCACGGAACCCTGTTCACATCGTTTGGGGCTGTGAGCGAAACTCCGGCCGGATCTCCTCATGGATGGAACCCGAATAGGCGATAAACCTGACCTAGAGACTTGAGTGTTTAGGTAGGTCGTGGTCTACACCCACGTCGGCTTTCGCTTGAAGTCTGCCGAGCACATGTCGTGTGGAGACGCTAAGTGGTGCAAACATGTATGAAGAAGTACACCCCTGCAGGGTTAACATCATCTATTCGAATAGCCGTGTCCGCGGAAAAGGACTTCTGGGTTGCTTATATCAGTTCATAGACAAGTGAAAGTGGATACTTTAAAATACGCAAGATAAGCGTGAGTGCTATGGATGGCGTTCTCGTAGGGAGACGGGAGCGGTTCCATAGTGGTGTATTGGTTGGTGAATATGTGGACTCGTGTGCGCCACCTCGAAAGAGTTGCTTGCAGTCGTAGTTCAGGATAGCCACCGAGTCAAAGCTGGCTTGCTGCAGTTAAACCCCACCATCCCCTTTGTTGATAATGATGCATATGTAGTTAGTTCTGATGTAAGTCTTGCTGGGTACATTTGTACTCACGTTTGCCTATTTTATGTTTTTGCTGAGAGACTTCAGTCTCACTAGTAGTTCCACGTGGACTTCGACGTTTAGCTTGTTACCTCAGCTACGATCTTGTGCCCTCGGCAGGATCTGGTAGATAGTCAGGCTTTCAAGCCTTTTTCATTTATAGATGTCTGTACTCAGACATGATAGCTTCCGCTTGTGCTTTGACTTGTATGCTCTGAATGTTGGGTCGTGAGACCCCTGTTTGTAATATCTCGCTCCTCGGAGCCTATTGATTAAATACTTGAGTTGTAGAGTCATGTTGTGATGCCAGGTTGTATTTGCACATATCGAGCATATTGTGTGTATGTTACTGAAATGCTTGGTATGTGTGGGATCTGACTATCTAGTTGTTTATTCTTAGTAGCCTCTCTTACCGGGAAATGTCTCCTAGTGTTTCCACTGAGCCATGGTAGCTTGCTACTGCTCCGGAACACTTAGGCTGGCCGGCATGTGTCCTTCTTCGTTCCTGTGTCTGTCCCTTCGGGGAAATGTCACGCGATGAATACCAGAGTCCTGTTAGCCCGCTACAGCTCGGTTCACCGGAGTCCTGCTAGCCCAATGCTACAGCCTGGATTCACTCGCTGATGACCGACACGTTCGATGCTGGGTCATGGATGCCTGTCCCTGTAAGTTTGTGCCACTTTGGGTTTACGACTAGCCATGTCAGCCCGGGCTCCTTATCATATGGATGCTAGCGACACTATCATATACGTGTGCCAAAAGGCGCAAACGGTCCCGGGCAAAGGTAAGGCGACACCCGTGGGAATACCGTGCGTGAGGCCGCAAAGTGATATGAGGTGTTACATGCTAGATCAATGTGGCATTGAGTCGGGGTCCTGACATAAAGTTGTTATTTATATTTCCTTATATCATGATAAATGTTTATTATTCATGCTATAATTGTATTAACCGGAAACTTAGTACATGTGTGAATACATAGACAAACAGAGTGTCACTAGTATGCGTCAACTTGACTAGCTCGTTGAATCAAACATGGTTATGTTTCCTAGACATAGACATGAGTTGTCATTTGATTAACGGGGTCACATCATTGGAGAATGATGTGATTGACTTGAACCATTCCGTTAGCTTAGCACTTGATCGTTTAGTATATTGCTATTGCTTTCTTCATGACTTGTACATGTTCCTATGACTATGAGATTATGCAACTCCCGAATACCGGAGGAACACTTTGTGTGCTACCAAACGTCACAACGTAACTGGGTGATTATAAAAGAGATCAACATGTGTCTCCAAAGGTACATGTTGAGTTGGCGTATTTCAAGATTAGGTTTAGTCACTCCGATTGTCGGAGAGGTATCTCTGGGCCCTCTCGGTAATGCACATCACTATAAGCCTTGCAAGCAATGTAGCTAATGAGTTAGTTATAGAATGATGAATTACGTAACGAGTAAAGAGACTTGCCAGTAACAAGATTGAACTAGGTATTGGATACCGACGATCGAATCTCGGGCAAGTAACATACCGATGACAAAGGGAACAACGTATGTTGTTATGCGGTTTCACCGATAAAGATCTTCGTAGAAGTAGGAGCCAATATGAGCATCCAGGTTCCGCTATTGGTCATTGACCGGAAACAGTTCTAGGTCATGTCTACATAGTTCTCGAACCGTAGGGTTCGCACGCTTAAGGTTTCGATGACAGTTATCTCTACTCCTAATGTCTCAGTTGGTAGGTCGCGTTCCGGGTTTTATTTTTGTCCCACCTTACCCGGTCTTTTTTGGTACTTCTTTGGTACTTCCTCCCACCTCCCTCTCAGCCGCGAAAAACCAAGGAAAACCCCGCGATCAAGTCCCCCACCTGCCCCCATGCGCCTAACCTCCCGGAGAACCCATCTGTCACGAACGAAAACAAATCGGCGAAAGCAAACCGGCAAAGATTAACCAACGAAAAAAAATCGCTGACCAAACTCCCGCACATACGACCGAGGTATCGTGCCCTCGAGCGAGAAACCGTCGCCCGACTCTCTGCTTTCGTTCGCCCGCCGCCGCCCTTCGTCCCTTCGCTGCCGCCCTCCAGATCCCTTCGCCTCCGCCCGGCGCCGCCAGCCCCCGACCTCCTCCCCGGCTCCCGACGCCGCCCGCCCCCCACATCTCCTCCCCCGATTTGGTGGTCGCCCTGCCCCCACCTTCTCCCTCACTCCCGGCGCCGCCCAACCCCCAACCTCCCTGGATCCCGGTCGCCCCGCCCCCACCTCCTCCCTCACACCCGCCCGCCCATGCCGCCTATTCGCGCCCCTCCCACACACTCCCGACCTCCTCCCAGCGTGCCATCGCCCCTGCTCCTCCCTCCTCCAAGAGGACGCGCCACCGCCCCTATTCTTCCTTCCTCCCGTCGGCGGGTCAGGTCCCTCAACATCGCGGCGTCGGAGGCGGACGCAAGGCCGGTGCTGGTGCCGGGGGCAACAAGGCCCCGGCGGCTGCATGGAAACCTTCTCCCAAGCCGCTGCGGAAGGCGCCAGAGAAGCTTCCGGCCGCTGACCTGACCAAAGAGGATGAGTTGCAGGGCGTGAAGAAGGACGCGGGGGCGCCACTGCTGTTGGCGACGACGGCGCAAGGAAGGGGAACACGTCCCCATTGCCGCCGCCGAGGAAGCTGCAAGATGCGCCGGCGGTGAACCTCAACGTGTCCTGCTCCTCGGAGGCCTCCGTGGAGTCGCTTAGCGGCCAGGCCCCAGGCGGAAGGACGGAGAGGGGCTGGTCCCGGCCGACCGCGCCCAAGCGTGGGAAGGCTGCGTCTAAGGTGGTGGAGAAGCACGCCGATGTCGCGGAGGTTGCCGCTCCGGTGACGCCGGAGGCCGTCCGAGGGAGGAGCCGGTGCGCCTGGGTGACTCCGACCACCAGTGAGTTCTTGCTTCCTGAATCCTGATGGTTTGCTTATCTAATAATTTATGCAATATGCTTGCAATTTGTGCTTGTTCAGAACCGTCAGCTACTTATAAACACTAGAATTTTCAGTGTCCAATCAGGTGTTGCAATTTCTGTCATATTTTATATTTTAGCATGATTAGTCACTCACCTATTTCCTCTGATTTAGTTGGAGATGCTGCTGCTATTTGTTCAGATTGGGGGAGGCTAGAGAGGCTTGCTTGATGTTGTGTTTGCTACGTCAGAGAGCAGTGAGAACTGAGATTTGGGTGGGGATGGAGGTAGCAGGGAGAGGATGTTTACTCAATGGAAGAGTGCAGGGTATGTTGCTTGCTACTGCTAATGTGTGTGTTATTGTGTTGTTTTGTAGTATTTCTGAACTTTTAGAGATATTGTCGCAGTGAGATTTTGTTCCCAATATGGATATATGGTCTTTCCCAATATGTAAACGATTGTCTTCTCTATGTCTACAACATGCACTAGAAGTATAGAACTAATGGCAGTGTTTTGTCTATACAATATATTAGTATATCATATATGTTTTTGTTTCTAAGTGTATTATAAATTAGTATAGACTATCTATCATCCTTTCATTCAGTCTTTGCAAAGAAGTTCAGTTGCCTTCCGTATGGTTTTATCAATAGTTCTTTTGTGCATTTGACACAATGGTATGCTGTTTGTGTATACTTTTATCCACCATTTATAGGGAATATATACATTTCTTAGGTTCCCTTGCTGCAAATGTTAAAAAACTTAAATACAGTGAATGAATGTATTTTTAGATGGAAAACACGATTTCCAGTAATAGTTGGACAACCTCAAAAGAATTGCTCGAGTAACATGTTTCCAAGTAGCAGACTGCATAATCTTTCAAATTATAGGCAATGCTATACAAGAAACACTGACCTAGGAGTTTTTTTTACGGTGCACTGATCTAGGAGTTAGTATAGTACTTTGTATTTCCTTCTGAGCCGGTGCTTAAGAGCTACTCCCTCCGTCCCATAATGTAAGACGTTTTTTGACACTACAATATGCACCTGGGATTGGTTAGGACACTGTTACCAGATACGTTTTCAATTTCAGTCCATGGTGGAGATTTAGTGGAGCTGGAGAAAGTGAGCATGTAATGATATAATCAGTACAATGGCACAGAGCCAAATCAGAACTCATGAAAGTGGACATTTCTCAGTTATGATTGATCACAGTACGTTAGAAAATACTCCCTCCGTTCCTAAATATAAGTCTTTGTAGAGATTCCACTATGAACCACATACGGATGTATATACATGCATTTTAGAATGTAGATTCACTCATTTTGCTCCGTATGTAGTCCATAGTGAAATCTTTACAAAGACTTATATTTAGGAATGGAGGGAGTAGTAAAATGTAGCAATTTAGAACTAAGACGCACAATGAAACTAATTGAACTTGACCGAGAACTAATGGTAGTGCTTTCCGCTGCGGCAACTTACTTTTGGTTTCACTCATGACAACATTTTCTCAAGATTTTTAGGTTGCACGATTTGGCTTTTGGAGGCAATTTCATCTTATTCTTTAGTTATTTAGTCAAAATTATCACAAGACATGATCCTAATTGTTTCCAGATCTATATCTTTGTTCAATATGCCTTCGCTGGAATTCTGAACAAGCTAAGGTGCTAAGCTCGTGGTGTAATTCTTATGGTGGAGGGAATCATAATTGATATTGGGACAAAGTCCGGCCTGGCGGCTATGCACGTACAAGTATAACTACATCGTCTGCCTTCACTGAGTTCCAAAAGAAATTCGTCAAAATCAAATATCACGACACTCTATTTAGGCTAAATAGAAGTGCCTTCAGTTTACGAGATCTCAGAAATTTTGAGAATAGTAGCACATGATCTGCAATTGTGTCTTTGCAAGTTTTACTGATTTTGTGTTTTTTTGTTGCAGGGTCCTAAAGCAGATTACCCTTTTGATCCCTAGATTTTCTTACTAATTGTAGATTGTTGAAATTTCTTGCAAATAAATAGACAATATGTTTGGGGTTTATCTGAGTGCCTAGCATGGTGCAACAGTTATATTTCTCATCAACGATGTTGAAAGAGCTATAACTTATATCGATCTCTGATTCAAATTCTTTTTTCTAGGGAGGGCATTGCAACTATTCATGGTGAGCACCATATAAGTAATTTAGTCTATATTAATTAGTTTCCACTAGAAACAAGTTGTGGTCATGGCGTGCTATCTATCCCAAGTCCTCTTTCTGGCCACGGTAGCCAAATCATATAAGTTATTTCTGTATGATCTGACCTAAGCACTACTGTTTGCAAGTAACCTTCCATATCAAAATCAACTTCTGTATGATCTGACCTGTTGAGCTCATCACAAAGACCATAAAATCGGCTCTATCCCTGATGTCCGATAAAAAAGGGGAACTATAGCCTCAGATCGAAAAAGTTTCTTTTCTTTTGTGATTTTGCAACGGGACTTGTGCAATTGGTAGATAGCATTTGCCTTCCGAAATTTTTCCTTGAGACCATGAGAGTCTGAAGAAAAAATGATTAATTATTAATGTTGTTATATTTATGCAAGTTGAATGCTATTAAAAATTTCTCATTTCCCTTATCGGGAATGAATTGTGATTTATACTAGCTGTTAGACAAATATTGGAACACAGTGTGCATGATAGTTCTTTTTAGAATACGTAAAGAAGTTTGTGTCCCGATGAACTCATAGAAAAAGAGATTTGAGATTATGTCCAAGCCTAAAGAAGGGCCACGTCTAAAATAGAACACCACACCCCTTTTTAAAATTGCTGACGGGTTGATGTTGTTGCATGTCGTGGCGGGGACGGCCGTGTAGCAGCCGTATGCGCACTGCTTGTGCTGGGCGCCGATCTGGAGGCCCCTGATCGGAAGGGACGCCACTGGAGTTGCTACGGGAGATGGTAGCGGTACACCCAGTGGCAAGGCACCATATGACAGACAATTGTGGTCTGCATTTTTTTAACCAAAATATTGAAAATGTTCTGATTTTACCAGAATACTGATGTGGACATTCAAGCTGCAATAGTGGAGCTGGATGTGCTGCTATAGATTGGTCCTTGCAGCTTATGAAGGCATCAACTATTGGCGGCACAAAATTGTGGAGCTTAAGATTCCCCACCCTTATTTCTGAAGGAAAGCTAAAGTTCGGGGACCCTATTCATACAACACAACCGTTGGAGATGGAAAATCCGAGGCACTTAGTGAAATCAAAAGGTTTTGTGAGAGAATTCAAAGAAGCACTCAAAATAAAGCTATCAGGATAGCATTCTGATATAACAAAATGGCAATGTTTATTTCCTAATGGTATTCCAATGAGCGTAGACGGGTAATTAATTCATAATAAAACATTTATTTTTCTTATCATCATATTTAATATAATAATAATTTTACCATTTTATGCTCTTGTGGAATGGTAAAGACTTGGTGAAGCCGGTTTGCACAGCGAGTATTTTCTGTTACACATGTGCTTAGACCTTCCACGTGAAACATATACTTTTGCAGGATGGGTATGAGTTGAGGAAGCAACATTTTATTATATTTTCTCAAACATCATGCAAATGAAGCTAAAGACAACTTTCATAATACTGTGCGAGAATTTCCTAAGCGCATCAAGTAGATCTCAATAGTTTGTAATAGATTTTGAGTTGGATCATCACTTTATATATATTCATTGTTAGTTTGCATTTTGTTATCAGTTTATATTACAAGTGAAGTGGACTTCAATTATTATGCAATTGTGACAGTGTTATATTATCCTAGCTGTGAAATTTAGCATGCAATATCTTTATATAACTTCAGCAAATATTTCAGAAGCCCGTGGCAACTAGATTTTTATGTCAATCCACCATATTTTGCAGCCAGTTGGGGAACTGAGTGCGGTAGCGGAGCTGTGGGAGTGGTGGACATGCAATGAGGGAAGGACAAAGAATAGAGGATTAGGAAGGACAAATGGAGGTGTCGGATCTGAGAGAAAAGAGGGAAATATCGAAGGGAGCTGGCATGGAAAGAAAGCGAAGTTGTGCCCCAAGGTTAGAGTGTGATCGTGCTATAAATGTTACCTTTTATCAATGCCTGTGTTCATTCTCGAAGGCTCCACACAATCATTGTGAAGGAACATGGCTAACTCATTGAGGACAACCATTGTGGTGATTTCTAAGCTCAATTTCTGGTGGAGTAGTCTCATGACAAATTAAGACGACAACCCATGAGTAACTCATAAATTTATAAAATCACCTTGTTTTTTCATGCATATTCATGTTACCTACAAACGTTAGATGTGATTGATTTAGGGAAGAAACAATGGAAGAAATGGTGGTTTTGCAATGTAAAATATATGTCTGAATCAAGTATTGTTTATTTAATCATCTATTTCATTTTTTCAAAATAATAGTCGGTTTGATTTATTTACAAGCATTTGCTCGTAGCAACGCACGGGCACCTCCAATCAGCAAAATATTTCAGAAGCCCGTGGCAACGCACGGGCATTATACTAGTATTATGAGTTTATGAGTTTTGATGTACTGAAGTTTTTTCGGAGTCCCGAATGAGATTACGGACATGACAAGGAGTCTCGAAATGGTCGAGAAATGAAGATTGATATATTGGAAGCCTATATTTGGATATCGGAAGTGTTCCGGGTGAAATCGGGATTTTACCGGAGTACCGGGAGGTTACCGGAACCCCCCAGGGGGCTTAATGGGCCTACATGGGCCCTAGTGGAGAGGAAGAGAGGATGCAAGGGCTGGCCGCACCCCCTCCCCCTAGTCCGAATAGGACAAGGAGAGGGGGGTGGCGCCCCCCTTTCCTTCCCCTCTTCCTCCTCCTTCCCCCTTCTCCTTCCCCAACTAGGAAAGAAGGGAGTCCTACTCCCGGTGGGAGTAGGACTCCCCCTTGGCGCGCCCTCCTCTGCCGGCCGCCCCCTCCCCCTTGGCTCCTTTATATACGGGCACTACTAGGGAAAAGCCTAGCGGCAGCGCGGGTTTTAGGCCTATCAGTAGCGCGGGCAGGAGCGCTACTGATAAGGCGCTACAACTAATGCTTAGCAATAGCGCGCCTAGACCCACGCTACTGCTAAATTGACTTAGTAGTAGTGCTTCTTCAGAACAGCGCTACTAGTAATTAGTAGTAGCGCTTCTCCTTTCCCGTGTTACTACCATTATTTAGTATTTTATTTCTTTTTTATTTCATGTTGTATTCATACACCTTTACACAAGTTTTCATACAACAGGAATTTAGAGATTGTTTTTACATCATAATGAGTTATTACATCATGGGGTGAAAGAACCGTGGACTAGTTTCAAGTGGATGGAGTCCATCCACTTGAAACTAATCCGCGGTTCTTTCACCCAATGATATAATAATATCATCATCATCATCATATCATTAACAACTTATCATCATAACACATCATTGTCATATAACACCTCCTCAAGATCATCGTTTTCATCATTGACATCACATAACACCTCCTCAAGATCACCATTATCAACTCTAACACATTACCACATAATAAACATATTGTACCTCGTAGGACCTATTACATTCGATTAAGACCTACTACATTTTCTAAGGTAAAATAGCAAAAAACAAGATAGCCCCTGACTCTCCATTATGAAGAATGGAGATTAGCCTGTCTCCAATTCTTGCCTTTCGCTGAATGTTACTTCCAAGAACCTCCTTGCAAATGTCCATACATTTCTTCCATTCTTTGATGAACATGTGTTCACGGGTTTTAGAAATCCGATATGCACAGGTGAGCTCCTAGATTTACCTGGCAGTATGTTTAGAACTGAGAGGCGACCATGTAGAGACATCAGATGAGGCACACAATCCATCGGGAGTTTCTGTTGAAAAACATAATAATAACTTCGTAGTTAGCAATGATGTACTAGTTTTAGAAGTATGCAAAAGATGCACGGATGTCGTAATACTAAAAAATCTTACCAGGGTATCTCCAGAGAAGTTACCATGGTTCAACACATGCACTAGTGGCACGTAGTCACCATAATTTGGAGGAGTTCAATAATAGTCATTGTAATTCTCAAGAAGAGTACAAAATGCGATCAGATGATTTTTCTCCTTATACGTTAATTTGGTGCCATCGGTGTAGTGGGTTTTATCTACCATCTTCCGCACAGTCTTTGAAGAATCAAAATAAGCTGTCAATGGAAATAAGCTATCAACTATTTTGAAATAAACAATATAAATTCGTTAATAACTATGTTTGAGAAACTCACATAGCGGTACAATCGGAAGCGTATCAACAAGGACCCAAATGTCCATATTGTCTTGCTCGATGTCAGGATCACCAAGATCCATGGTGACAATCATACCCTCATAAAAACCATACATTTTGCAAAGTGCTTCCCAATTTTGGCAACCAAAATGGGTTACGCTCTAAGCATTGCACAGATTTACTTCAAAATCCATATCATGATGGGTCCTTAGGTGTATTTTCTTTGTTTCGAAATTTTCATGGTCTTCAAAACCCATCCTCTCCAAGACATAGCGTCTTGCATGGCATGGGATAAGCTAGTCGAATTGTAAAATATGAAAATTAGACGTTGAAATAGTTGAAGTCATGCTTAATTACGAAAAAAACACTTGTCGTCACTACTAGGGAAAAGCCTAGCAGCAGCGCTGGTTTTGGGCCTATCAGTAGCGCGGGCAGGAGCGCTACAACTAATGCTTAGCAATAGCGCGTGTTGACCCACGCTACTGCTAAATTGACTTAGTAGCTGCGCTTCTTCACAACATCGCTACTGGTAATTAGTAGTAGCGCTTCTCCTTACCCGCGCTACTACTATTATTTAGTATTTTATTTCTTTTCTTTTTCATGTTGTATTCATACACCTTTACACAAGTTTTCATACAACAGGAATTTAGAGATTGTTTTTACATCATAATGAGTTATTACATCATGGGGTGAAAGAACTGTGGACTAGTTTCAAGTGGATGTCCATCCACTTGAAACTAATCCGCAGTTCTTTCACCCATTGATATAATAATATCATCATCATCATCATATCATTAACAACTTAGCATCATAATACATCATTGTCATATAACACCTCCTCAAGATCATCGTTTTCATCATTGACATCACATAACACCTCCTCAAGATCATCATTATCAACTCTAACACATTAGCACATAATAAACATATTGTACCTCATAGGACCTATTACATTCGATTAAGACCTACTACATTTTCTAAGGTAAAATAGCAAAAAACAAGATAGCCCCTGACTCTCCATTATGGAGAATGGAGATTAGCCTGTCTCCAATTCTTGCCTTCGCTGAATGTTACTTCCAAGAACCTCCTTGCGAATGTCCATACATTTCTTCCATTCTCTGATGATCATGTGTTCACGGGTTTTAGAAATCCGATATGCACAGGTGAGCTCCGTAGATTTACCTGGCAGTATGTTCAGAACTGAGAGGCGACCATGCAGAGACATCAGATGAGGCACACAATCCATCGGGAGTTTCTGTTGAAAAACATAATAATAACTTCATAGTTAGCAATGATGTACTAGTTTTAGAAGTATGCAAAAGATGCACGGATGTCGTAATAGTACAAAATCTTACCAGGGTATCTCCAGAGAAGTTATCGTGGTTCAACACATGCACTAGTGGCACGTATTCACCATAATTTGGAGGAGTTCAATAATAGTCATTGTAATTCTCAAGAAGAGTACAAAATGCGATCAGATGATTTTTCTCCTTATAGTTAATTCGGTGCCATCGTTGTAGTGGGTTTTATCTACCATCTTCCGCACAGTCTTTGAAGAATCAAAATAAGCTGTCAATGGAAAAAAGCTATCAACTATTTTGAAATAAACAATATAAATTAGTTAATAACTATGTTTGAGAAACTCACACGGTACAATCGGAAGCGTATCAACAAGGACCCAAATGTCCATATTGTCTTCCTCGCTGTCAGGATCACCAAGATCCATGGTGACAATCATACCCTCATAAAAACCATACATTTTGCAAAGTGCTTCCCAATTTTGGCAACCAAAATGGGTTACGCTCTGAGCATTGCATAGATTTACTTCAAAATCCATATCATGATGGGTCCTTAGGTGTATTTTCTTTGTTTCGAAATTTTCATGGTCTTCAAAACCCATCCTCTCCAAGACATAGCATCTTGCATGGCATGGGATAAGCTAGTCGAATTGTAAAATATGAAAATTAGACGTTGAAATAGTTGAAGTCATGCTTAACTACGAAAAAAATACTTGTCGTTGTTGCGTACCGTTTCACAATCGAAGGTCTCCTCGAGCTTAATGCTGAAGCGCCGATCTTTGTCCAGCCGAACGAACCTGTCGCACATACCTCGATCGTCATGGCACCAGCTACACTCCCCCGGGAGACCGTCGTCGTCCGAGTACGACATTTCCTACAATCATAATTCAAAGATTAAACTTGTACATATTCTAGCACAAGTCATGCCAGAATTCACGACAAAATCCGGCATGACCTTTGCTAAAAAAGGACATATCGAGCGCCTGAAATTTGCCGGAACGGAAATTAATCAACACTCCAGCAAAACATAGGCCACTCGGAGATGTAAACTGAACATGAACGGCCACTTGGGCAACCACATATCCTATATGAGCAACAACACAAGATATACAAGGATATTTGGCTGGTCTCACCTCGATGTCGGAGGGGGTCGGTGACTGGGACGACGGCGGGGATGTCGGAGGGGGTCGGTGACGGGGACGACGGAGGTCACCTGAAACCATATAAGTTATCACTAATACATCCCGAATAATTGCTTAAACTAAAAAATAACAACAAATATGACATGTTCAACTAGTTTTATTAATTCAACTAGTTCTTACTAAATATAAACTTACTATAAATAGAAAAAAACTAGTTCTTTCTAAAAATAAAGTAGTTCAACTAGTTATATTAATTATCTTACTAAAAATAGATTAGTTTTGTTAATTCAACTAGTTCAACTAGTTTATTAATTTACTTACTAAACTAGTTCAACTACAACTAAAGTAGTTCAACTACCACTACTACTACTAAAAATCTAGTACTAACTAAAGCAACATCTAGTACTAGCTAACCCTAAATTAACATCTACTACTACTAAATCTAGTACTAACTAGTGGCAGGGGGTGGGGGGCGACGGAGAGGTAGCTAGCTAGGGGCGGCGAGGTCGAGGGCGGTGGGAGGAGGGCTGCCGGCAGAGGAGGGAGGAGGGGCGGCCGCAGGCGGAGGGAGGAGGGCGGCGACGGAGGAGGAGGGAGGATGTGCGAGGAGGATGGAGGAGGGACGGAAGGAGGGGAGTACCTCGGCGGCGAACGGACGAAGGCGGCGGCGGCGGCGACGCACGACGACGGTTGCGCGGGCGAGAGTGATAGTGTGAGTGAGAGGGCCGGTCGTGCGCGCCGGGATAAGGTAGGGATAGTTGTAGCGCGTTTGCCCAAACGCGCTACACCTAACCTGAATAGCAGTATCGCTGTTTAGTAAAGTGCGCTACTGCTATAACTAGCGGGGCGGGGGGCGAGGTCATGGAACCTATAGCAGTAGCGCTCTATGCGGTGGACGCGCTACTGCTATTTCCCTGTGAGCAGCGCGTTTTGGCGTCACGCGCTGCTGCTAAGTAGCAGTAGCGTGGTATTTTGAAGAGCGCTGCTGGTAAGATTCTGTGTATAGGCTTTTCCCTAGTAGTGCGTTGTTGCGTACCATTTCACAATCGAAGGTCTCCTCAAGCTTAATGCTGAAGCGCCGATCTTCGTCCAGCCGAACAAACCTGTCGCACATACCTCGATCATCGTGGCACCAGCTACACTCCCCCGGGAGACTGTCGTCGTCCGAGTACGACATTTCCTACAATCATAATTCAAAGATTAAACTTGTACATATTCTAGCACAAGTCATGCCAGAATTCACGAAAAAATCCGGCATGACCTTTGCTAAAAAAAGGACATATCGAGCGCCTGAAATTTGCCGGAACGGAAATTAATCAACACTCCGGCAAAACATAGGCCACTCGGAGATGTAAACTGAACATGAACGGCCACTTGGGCAACCACATATCCTATTTGAGCAACAACACAAGATATACAAGGATATTTGGCTGGTCTCACCTTGATGTCGGAGGGGGTCGGTGACTGGGACGACGGCGGGGATGTCGGAGGGTGAGGGAGTCCTAGACTAGGGGGTGTCCGGACAGCCGGACTATCATCGTCCGCCGGACTCCAAGACTACGAAGATACAAGATTGAAGACTCCGTCCCGTGTCCGGATGGGACTTTCCTTGGCGTGGAAGGCAAGCTTGGCAATACGGATATGTAGATCTCCTACCATTGTAACCCACTCTGTGTAACCCTAGCCTCCTCCGGTGTCTATATAAACCAGAGGGCTTTAGTCCGTAGGACAACATACATTACAACAATCATACCATAGGCTAGCTTTAGGGTTTAGCCTCCTTGATCTCGTGGTAGATCCACTCTTGTACTACCCATATCATCAATATTAATCAAGCAGGACGTAGGGTTTTACCTCCATTGAGAGGGCCCGAACCTGGGTAAAACATTGTGTCCCTCGTCTCCTGTTACCATCCGCCTAGACACACAGTTCGGGACCCCCTACCCGAGATCCGCCAGTTTTGACACTGACATTGGTGCTTTCATTGAGAGTTCCTCTGTGTCGTCACCGATAGGCCCGATGGCATCTTCAACCAACAACGCTGTCCAGGATGAGACTTTTCTCCCCGGACAGATCTTCGTGTTCGGCGCCTTCGCACTGCGGGCTAATTCACTTGGCCATCTGGAGCAGATCGAAAGCTACGCCCCTGGCCGCCAGGTCAGATTCGGAAGTCTAAACTTCACGGCCGATGTCCGCGGAGACTTGATCTTCGGCGGACTCGAGCCACAGCCAAGCGCGCCGCACTGTGACGATGGGCACGATCTAGCTCTGCCGCCGAACAGTGCCTCGGTGGCCGCGCATGAATCCGCTTCGGCCTTTAGTCCGGAGCCGATCGCCCAGATCGAGGATCGGTGGATGGACACCACCTCGGGGGCTTCAACCTCCACGGAGATGGAGCCGAACGCTAATCTTGTCCCCCGCGAAACTCGTGATTCCAAGGTGCCGGACTCCTTGCCGGACTCCGAACCTCCCTCGCCCCTACCAATCGATTCGGATTGGGCGCCGGTTATGGAATTCACCGCCGCGGACATCTTCCAACACTCGCCCTTTGGCGACATCCTAAATTCGCTAAAGCATCTCTCGTTATTGGGAGAGTCCTGGCCGGACTATGGCCAGGATGGTTGGGATACGGACGACGAAGAAATTCAGAGCCCACCCACCACCCACTTTGTAGCCACTGTCGACGATCTAACCGACATGCTAGACTATGACTCCGAAGACATCAACGGAATAGACGACGATGCCGGAGACAAACAAGAACCAGCGCCTACAGGGCACGGGAGGACCACCTCGTCATATAACATATATATGGTGGATACCCCAAAAGAGAGCGATAACGAGGACCAACGGGCCATGGCAGAAGATAACCCCGCCAACAATCAACCAAAACGGCGGCGCAAACGCCGCCACAAGTCCCGCCTCGACAACAACAACGCTCCTAAGGACCCCACAATACAGCAGGGCTCACAAGTGGACGACGAACATGCAGATAAGCAACCGTCCGAACATGACGAGTCAGATAATCAGTCCAGGCCTGGCGAAAACGACAGTCCGAACGATCTCATGCCGGACACACCGCCGGAGAGTAAAAACCTTCGGAAAAGACTCGTCAACACTGCAAGAAGCTTGAAGAAGGAAAAGCGGAAGCTCGGAACAGCGGAAGACACACTCAGAATGAGGTGGAGCAAAGTGCTCAAAACCGCGGATAAATACGGCAATGGCCACCAATCAAAGAGCTACCCGAAGCGCAAACTGCTACCAGAATTCGACGAGGAGGCCATAGAGCCCCCACCGTCAAAAAATAAAGAGGCTGCCTGGTTGGATAGACAGCCAGATGATAGGCCAAATTCTGAAAGCGGCGTCGCACATAAACTAACTAATGAACCCGGAAAGACAGATGGCCCAGCCAGGTCCATTTACGGACCAAAGAAGAAGGCCCCAGGAAACAAGGCAACACGTCAAGTGTCCGAAGATAGTGGCACACCCAAGTACAGGGGCGCCGCACACCCACTATGTTTCACTGATGAGGTGCTGGACCATGAATTCCCAGCAGGATTTAAACCCATAAACATAGAGGCCTACGATGGAACAACAGACCCTGGAGTATGGATAGAAGATTATATACTACATATACACATGGCCAGAGGAGATGATCTCCACGCCATAAAATACTTACCCCTCAAGCTCAAAGGGCCAGCCCGTCATTGGCTTAAAAGCCTCCCAGAAAACACTGTGGGAAGTTGGGAAGAGCTCGAGGACGCGTTTAGAGCAAACTTTCAAGGGGCTTATGTCCGCCCTCCGGATGCAGATGATCTAAGTCATATAACTCAACAGCTCGGAGAGTCAGCACGCAAATTCTGGAACAGGTTCCTAACCAAAAAGAACCAAATAGTCGACTGTCCGGACGCCGAAGCCTTAGCAGCTTTTAAACACAATGTCCGAGACGAATGGCTCGCCAGACACCTCGGCCAAGAGAAACTGAGGACAATGTCCGTGCTAACAAGCCTCATGACCCGCTTCTGTGCGGGAGAGGATAGCTGGCTAGCAAGATGCAACACCAGCGACCCAAGTACATCCGAGATAAGAGATGGAAACGGAAAATCACGGCGTAGAAAAGAGCAGCGCCGGAATAAAGAGAAAAGCCCAAAGAGCACGACAGTCAGCGCCGGATTCAAAAGCTCGCGGCCAAACAACAAAACACCGCCTCTTAAGGATGAAGGCGATGAGCTGTCCAACTTAAACAAGATTTTGGGTCGGATATGTCAAATCCATAGTACCCCCGGAAGGCCTGCAAACCACACCCATCGAGATTGTTGGGTTTTTAAACAGTCCGGCCGACTAAACGCCGAACACAAGGGGCTCGACGCGTCAAGCGAAGACGATAAACCCCACCAGCAGAGCACCAGAAAACAAAAGACTTTCCCACAAGAGGTCAAAGCAGTAAATTCACTTCATGTGATAATGCGGAAAAATAGTGCGGCACTTTCTAAAAAGAGCCTCGCACGGTCCAACCCAGCAGACCATAGAGATTGGATATCAAAACCAATCACTTTCGACCACCTGGATTATTCCAGAAGCGTTTGAAACGCAGGACGGACTGCCCTGATATTGGATCCCATAATCGACGGACTACAATTTACTAAAGTCCTAATGGACGGAGGCAGCGACTTAAACCTGCTGTATTCAAACACAATCCGCAAGATGGGGATAGACCCTACCAAAATTCTACACAACCGCACTTCCTTCAAAGGAGTGACACCAGGCCCTTACGCCAAGTGCACAGGCTCCCTATTACTAGAAGTTGTGTTCGGATCACCGAACAACTTTCGGCGCGAAAAACTAATTTTTCATATCGTCCCATTTACAAGTGGATATCAAGCACTCTTGGGACGAACGGCTTTTGTCCGTTTCAACGCCATACCGCATTACGCGTCTCTTACACTCAAGATGCCCGGTCCACGTGGCATCATTTCAGTGCGAGGGTCACTTAAAGACCCCGGACTCGGATAGACGAGTCCGGCCTCAGTAGGCTAGGGGTTCCCTAGCCGCACACCTCTTCACAGGGGGCTGCGCGCACAAACAACCGTGAGTTCATACAAACCCCGCTGTACTCATTTATACTTCTTCTTTCACACATACCTTTTTCGCACGAATTGTTTTCAAACTAAGCGTTCCTCTCTTTTTACAGATGAACAACGTGCGTACCCGTCCAGGATAACGGCACAACGGAGACACAGGCGCAGACGTGCAGTAGGGACCCGTTGCGAGGATTCTTTTCAGATTAAGACCCTGCGTAAACCTCTTTTTACTGTCTCTTGTTGTTATTTTCCCTTGGTTTCTTCCTATAACCAAAGCGGAACCTGACGTTTTGGCATCGGCCGCGTCAGAGGACCATGCCCGTACCTGGACACTAGGGGCTTAGGGCATTGTTCTGCCCATTATTATAAAGACCGAACACCTTAGGGAGTGTTCGGCGTCTCGAGTTAGGCATTATATGCATCAGCTCCGAATCATGTCTTTGGTCAAATGTTGGGTTTGCCCGGCTCCTGTGTTTTGCTGCCTTACGTTCCGTATCATCGGCTAACGCGGCACCAGGAGAACTACTGCGATTGTGCCCCAGTTCGGCTGGGCAAGCACCTCAGTAGAGAAAGCCGAAAACTGACTGTCATGATATAGCGAGAGACTGGTCAACCACTCGATCGACTACCGGAACGTTTAGAATTCCCCGCTTTGACGAAGGACCGTTTCCCGGTCAGGCACACACGCGCCCCGAACTCGGAGAAGTGCGGTGCCCCCAGGGGCTATATCATAGCCCCACCCTCGAACTCCACTGGCTAAGTGAAAGTGATAAAGCATTATAGTCCGGATTGCCTCGTCTGCTACGCTACCACCTCCTTAACAGGACCGAGACGTCGGATTAAGTGTGAAAAAGCGCTATTTTTGCGAACACCCCCGCACCTTGTGCGTGGGGGCTGAAGCCGAAGACTGCAATCTTTCAGGTTATACAAATGTATACATAAACGGCCGCATAGGAGAAGTTTTACTACTTGGGACGCACAAGTATAAAAAGCAGTTATAGCATAATCATCATTTTACAAGCTAAAACGTTCATTTGAACGTGACATTTTTTGAGCACTGCGACTCTATTACACGAGCGCCACGCATAACTTCCCCGAAACAATGCTCAGCGGGGAGCCGGCTTTCATCCGAACCCTGGGCGGCAACAGCGGTGGCATCCATCTTTGTCCAATGCGTCTACACACGGGCAAGAGCCATCCGCGCGCCTTTGATGCAGGCCGACCGCTTCATCTCCTTGATATGCGGCACCGCTCCAACAAATTGCTGCAGTAAGCCGAAGTAGCTCGTCGCCTTGGGCCTCTCTGGCCAGACATGGCAAGTCCGGACAATCTATTTAGCTCGGCCCATTCGGCCAACCGGTCGGTCAACGGAAGTGAGCGATCCGGACTATGGAATTGAGACCAAAATAGCTCTTCCGTCTTGTGATCCTTCTGGCTCCGGAAGTGCTCAACGGCATCAGCCACACTTGCCGCTAAGTCCATATATGGATCCTCCGGACTCCACAGCTGGCCAAATTGAGCATACTTTTGATCCATAAACCGGCGATGCAGCAGAAAAGGCTTGCCAGCCACGATATCTCCGGCCTGGCGCAGCTCCTCCTTCATGGCCCGCATTGCAGAACGGGCATCCTTGGCCTCGGCGGTGGCCTTCCCCAGGTCTTCCCGCTCCGATAAGCGCTCCTTTTCAAGAGCCTCATTGCGGTCGGCAGCATCTTTTAATTTCACGGCCAATTCGGCCATCTCTTCCCTGCTTAGGCAGTGTGCAGCCTTTTCGGCTTTCAACTCCTCGGCCGCCCTCGTGGCAGCCGCGTCACTCCTTCGGGCTTGCTCCTTAGCTTGAGCAAGTTCGGCCCGAAGGCTCTCCACAGCAGCAGCACCGTCTGTATCACAACATATAAATTATCAGAGGAGGGCTTTGACCCCCTTAATAAAGCAACTGCGGAGAACTTATTTACCTTACGACTCGTCAAGTCCTGGTTGACAAGTGCGATGTCCGCATCTGCCACGTCAAGTTGCCGCATTAACTCAGCAACTCCACTAGTCCGGCTAGCCCTCGGACTATCCGCCACCTGCATAGGAACGGCGGCACTCATTACTTGCGATTTTGATCTCGGCACGCTGTCGTTTCCGACAACCTACCGAGTCTCAGGGGCTACTATCTATACAGGGCGCACTTTTATGTGCAAAACTGTCAAAAAAAAGGGTGCGGCATTCTTGCCTACCTCAAATCCCGCCAGCAAACTTGTAGCGGCATTACGCAAACCACTCTCGGCGGACGAAATCCTTCCAATCACCATATGCATCAACGCACGGTGATCTTCTGAGATGGACGCCCTCTCAAGCAGATTCTTCAGTTCTCCCGGTCGGATACTAGCGGGTGCCGAACTCTCCGGCCCCTCCGGACTCGGGGATACCCTCCGTGACGATACTTCAGGCTCGTCTGCCTTATCTGACGGCGCAGCAGACGGAGGCGTTTCGCTCTCCATCATCTCCGGAAGAAGGTCCCCCGAAGATGAACTCATCTGAGAAGGCTACAGATCCGAACTGCAAGATAGAAATTTCGGTTACCCACAGAAGCACAAATGGAGGTATTTCATTACTAATGAACTCCCCTTTTCATACTCACGGCTCGCTGGAGGGCTGATCCTTTGGCGATGATTGTACGTCCGGAATCTCCCCGGACGCCGGACCCCCCGGCGAAGATCTCTTCCCTCGTTTAGGGGCTTTGGCCTCCGGATCTTCGGAGGCGGTCCTCTTCTCCCCCTGGAAGGAAGGGTTTTTGATTCCCCCCTCTTCATACGCCCCTCTGGGCGAAATAATAGCTCCTCTATTTTCCCCATCGCTCCCTTCTATGGGCGCGACCTCCAACATTCTGACCAGCACGGGCTCCAGTGCGGTCTCTGGGAGGGGAGCCGGACACCTTATCAGCTTCGATCGCGCTACCCACTCCTGTAAAGAGTAATGGGTCAGGAGGCGAACACTAGAAAAGCAGATAAACAGAACGTCCGGACTCTGAGCTATTTACCTGAGTATCCGGGCGATTGCAGCTTAGGCCTGCGTCCTCGGTCAATTCCGGACACGCTACTTGTGGTCGGAAGAACAACTTGTACATCTCCACGGGTGTCGCACCCATGAAGTGTTGGAGAATCCGAGGTCCCTCCGGGTTGAACTCCCATAGATGGAGAGGACGGCGTTTGCAGGGCAGAAGACGCCTGATTAGCATAACCTGCATCACCACGACCAGATTGATCTCCCTCGCCTGGAGGTCTTGAATCCGGCCCTGCAATGAGGGCACGTCTTCGGACGGCCCCCAATTGAGCCCTTGGTTGACCCACGACATCAGTCGGCATGGAGGTCCCGGGCGGAATGAAGGCGGCGGCTTTTGCTTGCTGCCCTTCGGAGTGGTGATATAGAACCACTCCTGCTGCCACGGTCCGAGTTCCTCTTGGAATGAACCCTCGGGCCACGGGGCATCGGCCCTTCTGCTTATGGCCACCCCGCCACACTCCGCTTGACGCCCCCCGATCATCTTCGGCTCCACATTAAAGGTCTTCCGCCACAGGCCGAAGTGGGGAGTGACGCGGAGGAAGGCTTCGCAGAAGATGATGAATGCGGAGATATGGAGGATGGACTCCGGAGCCAAGTCGTGAAAATCCAGCCCGTAGTAGAACATGAGCCCTCTCACGAAGGGGTCCGTCGGGAAGCCTAAACCCCGACGGAGGTGGGATATGAAGACGACGTACTCACCATGCTCGGGGGCGGGCACGGCCTGCCCTTGGGCGGGCAACCTGTGCGAAATCTCGTAGGACAGGTACTTGGCCTCGCGCAGCTTAAACACGTCCTCCTCCATGACGGAGGAGGGCATCCACCGGCCCTGGAGGTCGGAGCCGGACATGGTTGAGAATCCGAAGCGCTCGAATCTGAGGCTCTGAGTGTTGGAACTAGGGGCGAGGAGGAGATTCAATGCGAGATTGAAGAAAAAGAACGAACCTTGGTCCTCTTATAAAGGGGAGGAATACCGAAGGTCGTCTCCGTGACCGTTCGGGATTCACCTTTGATGGAGGAGGCGTGGCGACGGGCACGGTTGGGTTACCCACGCACGTATTGATGAGAATCCCGGAATAAGGGGAACACGATCTCTGCTTCGACAAGACGTGCCAAGGAAACTGCTTCGCTAAACGTGCTGAGGTGGTATAGTAAAAAACGATTCAAACAAAGGCTTGGTAGTGGTGTGATGTCACGCCGCATAATACGTCAGCAGATTGGACTGGTGTACATTTTATTCTCTCTACGGTGGAATGTGGAATTTATTTTGCAGAGCCAGACACTATCCTGGTGTTTATGATCTTCTCTGGATTATTCAAGGGAGGAACCCGCCTTGCAATGCCGAACATTATGCGCGCCGGACTTATCGTCATTGAAGCTTGGTTCAGGGGCTACTGAGGGAGTCCTGGACTAGGGGGTGTCCGGACAGCCGGACTATCATTGTCCGCCGGACTCCAAGACTACGAAGATACAAGGTTGAAGACTCCGTCCCGTGTTCGGATGGGACTTTCCTTGGCATGGAAGGCAAGCTTGGCAATACGGATATGTAGATCTCCTACCATTGTAACCGACTCTGTGTAACCCTAGCCTCCTCCAGTGTCTATATAAACCGGAGGGCTTTAGTCCGTAGGACAACATACATTACAACAATCATACCATAGGCTAGCTTTAGGGTTTAGCCTCCTTGATCTCGTGGTAGATCCACTCTTGTACTACCCATATCATCTTAATCAAGCAGGACGTAGGGTTTTACCTCCATCGAGAGGGCCCGAACCTGGGTAAAACATTGTGTCCCTCGTCTCCTGTTACCATCCGCCTAGACGCATAGTTCGGGACCCCCTACCCGAGATCCGCCGGTTTTGACACCGACAGAGGGGGTCGGTGACGGGGACGACGGTGGTCACCTGAAACCATATAAGTTATCACTAATACATCCCGAATAATTGCTTAAACTAAAAAATAACAACAAATATGACATGTTCAACTAGTTTTATTAATTCAACTAGTTCTTACTAAATATAAACTTACTATAAATAGAAAAAAAACTAGTTCTTTCTAAAAATAAAGTAGTTCAACTAGTTATATTAATTATCTTACTAAAAATAGATTAGTTCTATTAATTCAACTAGTTAAACTAGTTTATTAATTTACTTACTAAACTAGTTCAACTACAACTAAAGTAGTTCAACTACCACTACTACTACTAAAAATCTAGTACTAACTAAGCAACATCTAGTACTAGCTATGAACCCTAAATTAACATCTACTACTACTAAATATAGTACTAACTAGTGGCAGGGGGTTGGGGGCGACGGAGAGGTAGCTAGGGGCGGCGAGGTCGAGGGCGGTGGGAGGAGGGCTGCCGGCTGAGGAAGGAGGAGGGGCGGCCGCAGGCGGAGGGAGGAGGGCGGCGGCGGAGGAGGGAGGGGCGGCCGCAGGCGGAGGGAGGAGGGAGGAGGGACGAAAGAAGGGGAGTACCTCGGCGGCGGACGGACGAAGGCGGCGGCGGCGGCGACGCACGACGACGGTTATCGGCACGCGGGCGAGAGTGAGATCAGTGTGAGTGAGGGCCGGTCGTGCGCGTGGGGATAAGGTAGGGATAGTTGTAGCGCATTTCCCAAAACGTGCTACAGCTAATCTGAATAGCAGCAACGCGTTGCATATAAACCGCTACTGCTAAGTGTATCTATACAAAAAATACATCAATGCAAAAATACATTGGCCATCAATGATCTTTTTGTGTACAATCTGAATTGTCAATATGAGTCCCCTCTGGTAGGAACCGGAGAGGACTCATATTGCGGCCACAAATTTTATACATAGAGTTCAGTGAAGACCAACTGGTTGTGGTAGTTTTAGAAATAACAAATTTAAGGTGGTAAACACCCTGTTCACGGAGCCAGGTGGGACTAAACTTGTGGGCTGATCTTAGCAGTAGCGGTTTTCCTAGAAGCGTGCTGCTGCTAACTTTTATAGCAGTAGCGCTGTTCTGTATAGAGCGCTACTGCTATAACTAGCGGGGGGGGGGTGAGGTCATGGCAATTATAGCAGTAGCGCGGTTTGTGGTGGATGCGCTACTGCTATTTTCCTGTCAGCAGCAGGTTTTGGTGAAACGCGCTGCTGCTAAATAGCAGTAGCGCGGTATTTTGAGGAGCCCTGCTGGTAAGATTCTGTGTATAGGCTTTTCCCTGGTAGTGGGGGGCAGGGGGCACCTCTAAGACACAACAATTGATCTCTTGATCTCTTAGCCGTGTGTGGTGCCCCCCTCCACCAAAGTCCTCGATAATATTGTAGCGGTGCTTAGGCGAAGCCCTGCGACGGTAGAACATCAAGATCGTCACCATGCCGTCGTGCTGAAGGAACTCTTCCCCGACACCCTGCTAGATCGGAGTCCGGGGATCGTCATCGAGCTGAACGTGTGCTAGAACTCGGAGGTGCCATAGTTTCGGTGCTTGATCGGTCGGGCCCTGAAGACGTATGACTACATCAACCGCGTTGTTCTAACGCTTCCACTTTTGGTCTACAAGGGTACGTGGACAACACTCTCCCCTCTCGTTGCTATGCATCACCATGATCTTGCGTGTGCGTAGGATTTTTTTTGAAATTACTACGTTCCCCAACAGTGGCATCCGAGCCAGGTTTTATGCGTAGATGTCATATGCATGAGTAGAACACAAGTGAGTTGTGGGCGATACAAGTCATACTGCTTACCAACATGTCATACTTTAGTTCAGCAGTATTGTGAGATGAAGCGGCCCGGACCAACATTACGCGTACGCTTACGCGAGACTGGTTTCACCGTTACGAGCAGTCGTGCTTAAAGGTGACTGGCGGGTGCCTGTCTCTCTCACTTTAGTTGAACCGAGTGTGGCTGCGCCCGGTCCTTGCGAAGGTTAAAACAACACTAACTTGACGAACTATCGTTGTGGTTTTGATGCGTAGGTAAGAACGGTTCTTGCTCAGCCCGTAGCAGCCACGTAAAATTTGCAACAACAAAGTAGAGGACGTCTAACTTGTTTTTGCAGGGCATGTTGTGATGTGATATGGTCAATACGTGATGCTATATTTTATTGTATGAGATGATCATGTTTTGTAACCGAAGTTATCGGCAACTGGCAGGAGCCATATAGTTGTCTCTTTATTGTATGAAATGCAAACGCCCTGTAATTGCTTTACTTTATCACTAAGCGGTAGCGATTGTCGTAGAAGAAATAGATGGCGTAAACGACAACGATGCTACTATGGGGATCAAGGTGTCGCGCCGGTGACGATGGTGATCACGACGGTGCTTCGGAGATGGAGATCACAAGCACAAGATGATGATGGCCATATCATATCACTTATATTGATTGCATGTGATGTTTATCCTTTATGCATCTTATCTTGCTTTGATTGACGGTAGCATTTTAAGATGATCTCTCACTAATTATCAAGAAGTGTTCTCCCTGAGTATGCACCGCTGTGAAAGTTCTTCGTGCTGAGACACCACGTGATGATCGGGTGTGATAGGCTCTACGTTCAAATACAACGGGTGCAAAACAGTTGCACACGCGGAATACTCAGGTTAAACTTGACGAGCCTAGCATATACAGATATGGCCTCGGAACACGGAGACCGAAAGGTCGAACGTGAATCATGTAGTAGATATGATCAACATAGTGATGTTCACCATTGAAACCACTCCATCTCACGTGATGATCGGACATGGTTTAGTTGATATGGATCACGTGATCACTTAGATGACTAGAGAGATGTCTGTCTAAGTGGGAGTTCTTAAGTAATATGATTAATTGAACTTAAGTTTATCATGAACTTAGTACCTGATAGTATTTTGCTTATCTATGTTTGTTGTAGATAGATGGTTCGTGCTGTTGTTCCGTTGAATTTTAATGCGTTCCTTGAGAAAGCTAAGTTGAAAGATGATGGTAGCAACTACACGGACTGGGTCCGCAAATTGAGGATTATCCTCATTGCTGCACAAAAGAATTACGTCCTGGAAGCACCGTTGGGTGCCAGGCCTATTGCAGATGCAACTGACGACGTGAAGAATGTCTGGCAGAGCAAAGCTGATGACTACTTGATAGTTCAGTGTGCCATGCTTTACGGCTTGGAACCGGGTCTTCAACGATGTTTTGAACGTCATGGAGCATATGAGATGTTCCAGGAGTTGAAGTTAATATTTCAAGAAAATGCCCGGATTGAGAGATATGAAGTCTCCAATAAGTTCTATAGCTGTAAGATGGAGGAGAATAGTTTTGTCAGTGAACACGTACTCAAAATGTCTGGGTATAATAATCACTTAATTCAACTGGGAGTTAATCTTCCTGATGATAGTGTCATTGCAGAATTCTTCAATCACTGCCACCAAGCTACAAGAGGTTCGTGATGAACTATAATATGCAATGGATGGACAAGACTATTCCCGAGCTCTTCGCAATGCTAAAGGCTGCGGAGGTAGAAATCAAGAAGGGGCATCAAGTGTTGATGGTCAATAAGACCACCAGTTTCAAGAAAAAGGGCAAAGGGAAGAAGAAGGGGAACTTAAAGAAGAGCAGCAAACAAGTTGCTGCTCAAGAGAAGAAACCCAAGTCTGGACCTAAGCCTGAGACTGAGTGCTTCTACTGCAAGCAGACTGGACACTGGAAGCGGAACTGCCCCAAGTATTTGGCAGATAAGAAGGATGACAAAGTGAACAAAGGTATATGTGATATACATGTTATTGATGTGTACCTTACTAATGCTCGCAGTAGCACCTGGGTATTTGATACTGGTTCTGTTGCTAATATTTGCAACTAGAAACAGGGACTGCGGATTAAACGAAGATTGGCTAAGGACGAGGTGACGATGCGCGTGGGAAATGGTTCCAAAGTCGATGTGATCGCGGTCGGCACGCTACCTCTACGTCTACAATAGAGATTAGTTTTAGACCTAAATAATTGTTATTTGGTGCCAACGTTGAGCATGAACATTATATCTGGATCTTGTTTGATGCGAGACGGTTATTCATTTAAATCAGAGAATAATGGTTGTTCTATTTATATGAGTAATATCTTTTATGGTCATGCACCCTGGAAGAGTGGTCTATTTTTATTAAATCTTGATAGTAGTGATACACATATTCATAATGTTGAAGCCAAAAGATGCAGAGTTGATAATGATAGTGCAACTTATTTGTGGCACTGCCGTTTGGGTCATATTGGTGTAAAGCGCATGAAGAAACTCCATACTGATGGACTTTTGGAATCACTTGATTATGAATCACTTGGTACTCGCGGACCGTGCCTCATGGGCAAGATGACCAAAATGCCATTCTCCGGAACTATGGAGCGAGCAACTGATTTGTTGGAAATCATACATACTGATGTATGTGGTCTAATGAAAATTGAGGCTCGCGGCGGGTATCATTATTTTCTCACCTTCACAGATGATTTGAGCAGATATGTGTATATCTACTTGATGAAACACAAGTCTGAAACATTTGAAAAGTTCAAAGAATTTCAGAGTGAAGTGGAAAATCATCGTAACAAGAAAATAAAATTTCTACGATCTGATCGTGGAGGAGAATATTTGAGTTACGGGTTTGGTCTACATTTGAAACAATACGGAATAATTTCGCAACTCAAGCCACCCGGAACACCACAACGAAATGGTGTGTCCGAACATCGTAATCGTACTTTACTAGATATGGTGCGATCTATGATGTCTCTTAGTGATTTACCGCTATCGTTTTGGGGTTATACTTTAGAGATGGCCGCATTCACGTTAAATAGGGCACCATCAAAATCCGTTGAGACGACGCCTTATGAACTATGGTTTGGCAAGAAACCAAAGTTGTCGTTTCTTAAAGTTTGGGGCTGTGATGCTTATGTGAAGAAACTTCAACCAGATAAGCTCGAACCCAAATTAGAGAAATGTGTCTTCATAGGATACCCAAAATAGACTATTGGGTACACCTTCTATCACAAATATGAGGGCAAGATTTTTGTTGCTAAATTCGGATCCTTTCTAGACAAGGAGTTTCTCTCGAAAGAAGTGAGTGGAAGGAAAGTAGAACTTGATGAGGTAACTGTACCTGCTCCCTTATTGGAAAGTAGTTCATCACAAGAATCAGTTCCTGTGACAACTACACCAATCAGTGAGGAAGCTAATGATTTTGATCATGAAACTTCAGATCAAGTTATCGTAGGTCTACCAGAGTGAGATCCGCACCAGAGTGGTACGGTAATCCTATTCTGGAAGTCATGTTACTTGACCATGGCGAACCTACGAACTATGAGGAAGCGATGATGAGCCCAGATTCTGCAAAATGGCTTGAGGCCATGAAATCTGAGATGGGATCCATGTATGAGAACAAAGTATGGAGTTTGGTTGACTTGCCCGTTGATCGGCAAGCCATCAAAAATAAATGGATCTTCAAAAAGAAGACTGGCGTTGATGGTAATGTAACTGTCTACAAAGCTCGACTTATTGCGGAAGGTTTTTGACAAGTTCAAGGGGTTGACTACGATGAGACTTTCTCACCCATAGCGATGCTTAAGTCTGTCCAAATCATGTTAGCAATTCCGCATTTTATGATTATGAAATTTGGCGAATGGATGTCAAAACTGCATTCCTGAATGGATTTCTGGAAGAAGAGTTGTATATGATGCAACCGGAAGGTTTTGTCGATCCAAAAGGTGCTAACAAAGTGTGCAAGCTCCGGCGATCCATTTATGGACTGGTGCAAGCATCTCAAAGTTGGAATAAACGCTTTGATAGTGTGATCAAAGCATATGGTTTTATACAGACTTTTGGAGAAGCCTGTATTTACAAGAAAGTGAGTGGGAGCTCAGTAGCATTTCTGATAATATATGTAGATGGCATATTGTTAATTGGAAATGATATAGAATTTCTGGATAGCACAAACGGATACTTAAATAAAAGTTTTTCAATGAAAGACCTCGGTGAAGCTGCTTACATATTGGGCATCAAGATCTATAGAGATAGATCAAGACGCTTAATTGGACTTTCACAAAGCACATACCTTGATAAAGTTTTGAAAAAGTTCAAAATGGATCAGGCAAAGAAAGGGTTATTGCCTGTATTACAAGGTGTGAAGTTGAGTCAGAGTCAATGCCCGACCACAGCAAAAGATAGAGAGAAAATGAAAGATGTTCCCTATGCTTCAGCCATAGGCTCTATCATGTATGCAATGCTGTGTACCAGACCTGACGTATGCTTAGCAATAAGCTTGGCAGGTAGGTACCAAAGTAATCCAGGAATGGATCACTGGACAACGGTTAAGAATATCCTGAAATACCTGAAAAGGACTAAGGATATGTTTCTCGTTTATGGAGGTGACAAAGAGCTAGTCGTAAATGGTTACGTCGATGCAAGCTTTGACACTGATCCGGACGATTCTAAATCGTAAACCGGATACGTGTTTTTATTAAACGGTGGAGCTGTAAGTTGGTGCAGTTCTAAACAAAGCATCGTGGCGGGATCTACATGCGAAGCGGAGTACATAGCTGCTTCGAAAGCAGCAAATGAAGGAGTCTGGATGAAGGAGTTCATTTCTGATCTAGGTGTCATACCTAGTGCATCGGGACCAACGAAGATCTTTTGTGACAATACTGGTGCAATTGCCTTGGCAAAGGAATCCAGATTTCACAAGAGGACCAAGCACATCAAGAGACGCTTCAATTCCATCCGGGACCAAGTCCAGGTGGGAGACATAGAGATTTGCAAGATACATACGGATCTGAATGTTGCAGACCCGTTGACTAAGCCTCTTCCACGAGGAAAACATGATCAGCACCAAGACCATGGGTGTTAGAATCATTACTGTGTAATCTAGATTATTGACTCTAGTGCAAGTGGGAGACTGAAGGAAATATGCCCTAGAGGCAATAATAAAGTTATTATTTATTTCCTCATATCATGATAAATGTTTATTATTCATGCTAGAATTGTATTAACCGGAAACATCATACATGTGTGAATACATAGACACACTTAATGTCACTAGTATGCCTCTACTTGATTAGCTCATTAATCAAAGATGGTTATGTTTCTTAACCATAGACATGTGTTGTCCTTTGATTAACGGGATCACATCATTAGGAGAATGACGTGATTGACTTGACCCATTCCGTTATCTTAGCACTTGATCGTTTAGTATGTTGCTATTGCTTTCTTCATGACTTATACAGAGTTCCTACAACTATGAGATTTTGCAACTCCCGTTTACTGGAGGAACACATTGTGTGCTACCAAACGTCACAACGTAACTGGGTGATTATAAAGGAGCTCTACAGGTGTCTCCAAAGGTACATGTTGAGTTGGCATATTTCGAGATTAGGTTTTGTCACTCCGATTGTCGGAGAGGTATCTCTGGGCCCTCTCGGTAATGCACATCACTATAAGCCTTGCAAGCAATGTAGCTAATGAGTTAGTTATGGAATGATGCATTACGTAACGAGTAAAGAGACTTGCCGATAACGAGATTGAACTAGGTATTGGATACCGACGATCGAATCTCGGGCAAGTAACATACCGATGACAAAGGGAACAACGTATGTTGTTATGCGGTTTCACCGATAAAGATCTTCGTAGAATATGTAGGAGCCAATATGAGCATCCAGGTTCCGCTATTGGTTATTGACCGGAAACAGTTCTAGGTCATGTCTACATAGTTCTCGAACCCGTAGGGTCCGCATGCTTAAGGTTTCGATGACAGTTATATTATGAGTTTATGAGTTTTGATGTACCGAAGTTTGTTTGGAGTCCCGAATGAGATTACGGACATGAGGAGGAGTCTCGAAATGGTCAAGACATGAAGATTGATATATTGGAAGCCTATATTTGGATAACGGAAGTGTTCCGGGTGAAATCGGGATTTTACCGGAGTACCGGGAGGTTACCGGAACCCCCCGGGGGGCTTAATGGGCCTACATGGGCCCTAGTGGAGAGGAAGAGAGGATGCAAGGGCTGGCCGCACCCCCTCCCCCCTAGTCCGAATAGGACAAGGAGAGGGGGGCAGCGCCCCCCCTTTCCTTCCCCTCTTCCTCCTCCTTCCCCCTTCTCCTTCTCCAACTAGGAAAGAAGGGAGTCCTACTCCCGGTGGGAGTAGGACTCCCCCTTGGCGCGCCCTCCTTGGCCGGCCGCCCCCTCCCCCTTGGCTTCTTTATATACGGGGGCAGGGGGCACCTCTAAGGCACAACAATTGATCTCTTGATCTCTTAGCCGTGTGCGGTGCCCCCCTCCACCAAAGTCCTCGATAATATTGTAGCGGTGCTTACGCGAAGCCCTGCGATGGTAGAACAACAAGATCGTCACCACGCCGTCGTGCTGACGGAACTCTTCCCCGACACCCTCCTGGATCGGAGTCCGGGGATCGTCATCGAGTTGAACGTGTGCTAGAACTCGGAGGTGCCGTAGTTTCGGTGCTTGATCGGTCGGGCCGTGAAGACGTACGACTACATCAACCGCATTGTTCTAACGCTTCCGCTTTCGGTCTACGAGGGTACGTGGACAACACTCTCCCCTCTCGTTGCTATGCATCACCATGATCTTGCGTGTGCGTAGCAAATTTTTTGAAATTACTACGTTCCCCAACAGAAGCCGCCGGTGACTCGAGAGTCACCGTTGGATGTCCCCCGGGATGCAGTGACGCGCCGTGGCATGGTTGCCCTTGGATCTCGCGCGCAACCATAGGAGGGGTCACCGGCGGCGGGGATCCACTAGATGGTGCGATCGCGGTTGACGCGGCTTGGAGCGCGGCGACGGAGGACTCCAGTTGCGCGAATCGCGCCTCCATCTCCGGCTTCCAGGAGACGAGGGCGTCGATCCGGGCGGTCTGCGTCGCCACTGCCTTGAGGACGGCCTTGGTGTCGTCGTCCTGCTTGTTGGCGCGGACGACGGCGTCGTCGTTCATCTTGTCGAGGTACGCCTTCAGCGTCGGGTCCATGGTGGCAATGAGGGCGTCGCGCGCTTGCTTCTGGCGGCGAGTTTCCAGCGCAGCGAACTGGTAGCGGCGGCGATGGCGGCAGAGGAAGGGTGGTAGGTGGCTAGCTGATACCACAATGTTAGGCAACAGATCTCGATGTAGTATTTCTCATGCACTGATTCAGTTACAGGGTACACTCTGTCTTGCAAGGAAAGAAAGAAGAAGGAAAAAGGAAAGCCGTGCCGTGTCGTGCCGTTGCCTGATCCCACTAGATGTCGAACTAGCCGCTCCTCTCAGCTTATGTAGCGTTCGACCACTCCGGGCCCACGAACCTGCGGTTCGGTTGCTTGATCTGAGGTGGCTTGGAGATGACGCGCCCCTGCCCCTGACTGGTGGAAAGGTGCTCTTCCGCTGCCACGCTGTCCCCTCTCACTGACTTGGCCATGATTCTGTCGACTGGGGACGCATCTAAGGTTGGGTCCCTGACACTATATATCACGAGTCAGATTATTTTGTGTCACATAGTTGCCACCTCCAACAGGAAGCTAATTCCACTGAATATTCCTATTACCTGTTATAAGTTGAAATCCCCTTCAACAACCACTGGTGCTTGCCAATGAACAAAAAGTCTGTGCGGCGCATATATATAAAAAGTCTTGCTTGCCCTTCTCATAGGATAAACCATAAACAACTACTCCCTCCGTCTTATAATGTAATACGTTTTTTGTCACCAGTAGACACCAAATATGTTAGTTTCTTCTTGATCACTAAACTAACAGAAAAGAAATCACATTTGATTCCCGCCGGAATGCCACCTCCAACAGGAAGCTAATTCCACTAAAAATTCCTATATTACCCATAACAGTTTTCCGAAAAGATTTAGAGAAATCCTCTTTTGGTTTCCTACATGGCTCGATTGATCTTGTTGATATATATGAGCTGGTCCATTAAAACTTTACAAATTCTCGTGTGATTTGCGTAAGCAATTCTCAAAATTCCAAGGCCGGGGAAGAGCTTGGTTCATACGCGTGTCTGCCAGGTGGCACCGGCCGGATAGCCGCCGTGGGGCTGGGGCTGGGGCTGGGCCTGGAAGTAGGGCGGCGGCTGCCCCAGGGCGATCTCCGGCTGCTGCTCCCGTGGCGGCGCCGACGCTCCGAGCAGGAAGTAGGAGCCGATGCCGAAGCCGACGACGATGAGGGACAGCGCGGACGCGGTGGCGAACACCCCAGTTGGCAGCACGTAGCACTCCTCGCCGGCGCTGGTGTCTTCAGCCGGCTTCCGCTCCCCGGCCGTGTTCCACATCGCGCCGATGAAAAACAGCACCTCCGCGATGAACATCAGGATCCTTCGTTCGCACATGCGTGTACACTACACGTTAGACATGAGAGAGAAAGTTTAGAGAGAGAGAGAGGGTAATGCGTCGTACCATGAGAGGATGGACATGGCGACGGCGAAGACGCGCTTGGTCTCGGACGGGATCTTCCGCGTCTCTGGCCGGCAACAGCCGCAGCAGCCGGTGGCGGCGGTGAGGAGGACCTGCGCCGCCAGGAGGAACAGCGTGGCCGCGACGCCGCAACCCCGCGCCGCCGTGCTCCGGTACACGCACCTCACCCCGTCGTACCCAGCAAACGACTGCACCAGCACTACTGTGTCAGCTCGGTTCGTGATCCGTGGCATTTGTCGTACTGCACACTGGAGCTAGCAAAGCTAATTATCATGCGTACCTCGGACTTGGTGCTCTCGCCAACGAATCCTAGGATGGCCGCGAGGAGGCCTAGGAAGCTCGCCGTCCCGCAGATCACGGCGGCGGCCTTCTTCCCCATGGCCGGCAACTACTCTATCGATGAATGCTCAATCGGCACGCACTAACGGACTAAAATGCGTGTTGTACAGCTAGGGTGTGTATATATATAACTACATCAAATAAAAGAATAATATAATTTGTGATTGGTTCGACAATTCTAAGAAGCTTAGCTTGTCTGGTCTTTGTATTCTCAGCTATATGGCTGAAGGTGGGTACGTACGGACAAAATATGGTGGTCATCACTATGCTTGACAGATTAATTGATTTGAACTTTTTTTTGCCGGAAATTAATTTGAACTTAAACAAGGTCATATCAAGATAATGTTTGGACAGTGTACGGCCTGTCTCCTAGGATCATCCAACCCAACACTCACATACCTCTTCTTTCCTTTTGGCTAGAATGGGGCAATGTTGGCTTTTGATCGCTAGACCAAACCTCCCAGGAGCACTATGTGCAAGCTAGCTAGACAGTCAAACAATCAGCTTGATTGATGAACAGTAGACCAGCATGCACGTAACTTGAACCTGGGCTTTCACTAACGCTAGGATCGGTTGATCTCTCGATGAACTTTGACGTGGTCGGCGAAACACTTGCGTACGAAACAAACTGGACAGAGGAAAAATCTTTTGGTGATAGCTACAGGGCCGTGTCGCTCCTGGGCTTTTCTTTTCTCTTGTATTGATCTGGTTCGTTGATACAAAAATTACAGGGGTACGTGTATATATATATCTTTCCCTATCCCTACTAATAAAGCAGCTAATGCTGGTCGTCCGTCATCGTGGCCGTTTTGCAAACAAGCCCATAAGTTTACATGAAATCAACCCGCAGTCTTATTTTAAGTTCAGAAAACGTTTCATTTTTACATTAAACCCCCTATCCTCCACCGGCAGCTTATCCATTCCCGTTCTCCACCACCGGGCGTACGCGTCGTCCAAGCCCAAGAATAGAACGAGGCGTCGCAGCAGGGGTTGTCTGCGGTCCACGTGAGCGAGGCGAGGGGCGGCCCGAGACGGTCGATAGTGGCGCTGTCGTCGTTGTCCGCGAGGTAGAGGGTGGCGGCGCCGGTCGCAGGGAGGACGGGGGCACCGGCGGCTGGTGAACTCGGAGGCTGCGGCTGCGCGACGACGTCCGTGGTGGTGGTGACAACTACGACGATGCGACCACGATGCGGCAGGGTATGGAGGCTTCCTCGCCTGGGCTCGGGCGCGTCAGCACGGCGTCGGGCCGTTGCCGGTGGCGTCGAGGCCGGCTCACGCACGGACAGGGCGCCCAAGGGTGAGCCGCCACGGCGTGTGGGCGGGCTGAGCCGGGCGTTCCACCACGATGCGGCGGGGATGAAAGCCGCCTCGCCGGGGCTTGTGGGGCAGCACGGCGTCGGGCCGTTGAGCAGATCTTCTCCATCCTCGAGTCCAACTTCCTGTTTGGCGCGCAGGCGCTGGAGCCGGCAGGGGCATGCTCTGCGGGGCGCGCTCGCCGCGGCCGTGCTGGTAAGGCTCGAGCGCTGACTGCGGGAGCTGTCCGGGAACCCCGAGGCCCGCGTAGTGGACTATTTCAAGCAGGGTCCGGCGCCGGATGGTTCCTGGCGGCTGCGTTGTTCGCGCGCCGGATGCCGGCGGAGGCGGCGTGCGACGTCGTGGCCAAGAACCGCAAGGTGTTCTCCGGGCGCCACGGCCGCGGTGGGTTCTTCTCCGGGGCCGATGCAGGTGATTTTCCTAATGGTGCTGCAGACGCTGAAAACCCAACCCCTGAAGCACTAGAACTAGAAGTGCCCTCTCTATGGCGCATCACTCACTGATTCCAGATGGGCAACATTCTGCTTCGCAATTAAAGAGCATAGTTTTTGTCTGCTATCATTGCTTATATATGAGAGTAGAGATAATTAATTGTGCTCCTGACTTGCTTTTCTAACCTAAGTGTTCCTAGGATTGCCTTGTTTAATTGCATCTGAATATTAGCTGCCTGATAAGGGTAGAGATAAAAGCCTTTTCCTCTTATATTTATCTTTATGTCGGTGGCGCTCTTGTTTAATTTCTAAACGGTTTTTGCCGCTGCCAGTTGTTGGATTCATCAGACACATTGCCTTTTAGACTTGGCAGTGGATTTGGGATTATTGATGGCCTAGCCACTGAACAGCGAAGGACGGATTCAGATGTGGCTTGAAGCGCAAATGCTTCACCGAACTTAATAAAACTCATACCTGCACATGGAGCAGTCCTGAATGGTTCACCATTAAAGACACCACAAAACTTTAGAAGTATCCAGACTTGCTAAACTTTTTATTCATTAACAGTGAGAGAAAGATGTCTTGACAATTTGTCCGCTGGAAAATCTTATTTGCTATTTGTTTCATGTAGGTTTTGGAATTGCTTGAAGTTGTACAGTTCAGATGTCCATACACTTCAATGAAATACCCTTAGCTGCTTTCCAATCTGAGAGTTGAATCGAAGGTGTGCATTTGAACCCGTGAAATTATTATTTTGTTTTTTCGTATCTCATCAGTTTTTTGATTCTTAGATTGAAGAGATCCTACGGAATTCTGCAACATCTGAATTTGGTAGTGTATATTATTTTTCGGAGAGAGGTGATCGACTGATTGATCTTGATGTGTTCCATCAAAAGCTTATCTAGGTTGCTTGTTCAGTCTTGTTCATATTGGGTTTGAGATTATTATGTTCTTCAAGTTGCTTCTCTTGATGTTCAGATGTCTCAAGAACTGCGCACACAATTGAGCGAGTCTGAGAAAGGAGAGCTAAAAGAATCGTTCCATCATATGCTGAAATGGGCCTGGAGATATAATAAATATCTTGAAGAACAGGCAGCCCAGCTTCACATGTTAACTAGCTGGTCGAAAATTGTTGAAGTGAGTTGTGTGTGTGCATGACCACTTAATCTTTTCTGTTGGGAATTTCATATTGTAACCCGCTTATTGTTAATTTCAGGTAGTTGTATCAAGAAGTAATAATTTTAAGACATTGAAGTTCAGAACCTCTATTGAAACTCTTTCGTAGTATTATATGAACTTCTGTATTTGAACTCTTTCATAGACGTTTATACTGAGGTTGCTCTTCTATAGACATTTATAGAGGTTGCTCTTTTATAGACATTTCGAAGCAAGCCGCTAAGCCCAAGTCTCGAATCAGGATTGTCGTCGTTCGTCAGTTCCAAGTATTTGAATTCTTCCGTATCTCTGCTCTTGATTACATATGGTGCGAGATTCTAATTTCTTGGACTATAGTGCAGCTAGGACATTGTGGCGGCAACGGTGGGTTTTGGGTCGGCGAGCTGCAGGGATTTGCTGGACGCGCGCCATCACATGTCGAGCCACACATAGTGACCGATGGTGGCGGATTAGAGTTGGAATCCAAGAGGTTTGTGTGGTTTCAGTTATCCGGTGATTGGGCAAGAGCGGAGCAACAGAGGCCGGCCAAAAACATGACCAGGGATAACACATCTTGCTCGATTTCCCGAGCGACCCAAGGTTGGTTGCATCCTGCATGACCTCATATTGTTTATGAGAGTTTTGTGATGTTCTTTCTTTAGAGAAGTTTTGTGATCTTAATTCATGAGACATTTGACGTGATACTATGTGGCTGTAAACGTAATCTGCAATTCAGAGCAAACAGAGTGAACAAACCAAGGACATGCAGGTTAGTCCGTTAGTGTCTTTTCTTTTTGTAATTCTATCGTACTGTATAGTTAGTACAAAATCATCAAATATTCAGGATATGTTTACAATTTTGTGAAACTGAAATGTGCAACATGTTCAGTGGACTGGTGAATTATAATTTTGTGAAACTGAAATGTGTTACTGAAAGCTGACTGGTGATGAACTAACCGATTCACACAAGGGCTTGCTGATAACAACTTGAGTTGGCCGAGTCTCGCCGAGTTGAGCGTGGAGTAGAAGGTGTCGAGTGAACTTGAGTCAGTGTCATTCGCTGTAATGATCGCCCGGGCGGCCTTGTAGCTGTCTCAGATGGAGTTCAGGGGAAAGACCAAGAGGAGGTGCGATAAGATTGAGCTTTCCAGAATTTTGGGGAGGTGGCGCTTGTCGCACTGCAAAACTTTTATTTGTATATGTTGCATGCTACTACCTCCTAATCAATATGTCATTGAAATGAAGTAGATGCAGCTCTTCATAGATATTGTCACATGTTCTGGTTTGCAGGTTAAATATTTGATGCCCTCGTTTTGGTAATGAGAGCAATGCAATATTCTGAAGGTCACACATGTGAGGGAAACTGGCACGTGTCTATCTCTTAAGCTGGAAACTGCAATTTGTGTTCTGAGCTATGAGCTCCAAATAAATTAGTTTTCTCTGTTCTTCAAGTTGTTATCTTATTTTAGGATTGGCATCACTAATAATGCGGAGAGGTTTTTCCGTTCAGTAAAATATTAAATTCCAAATTCGTTACCAGTTTCTATAAGTATTGTACTGTTTTGTTAGATTGTTGTTTGCCATTTATATTAATTTCCATTCTTACCCACTTCCTCTGATTGTAGCTCTTTGTGTGAATCGGTTAGTTCATCACCAGTCAGGTTTTTTAAAATTTCAGGTAAGTAAATTGATATGCAATGTACAATCAATTGATGAATTGATAATTTGGTGTAGCATGGAGATCGATCTCATTGGTACATATATTCTTCAGTTGGAATAAGGCAATCTGTGTGTTGTCTATAATCTCACACTTGAGTTTTGAGCACTGTTCTCACCTTCTTTACTTGATAAAAAAATCATTATTCAACTTTGTTCTCTCATGATCACATCGCAAGTTGTATGGATATACTTTAATAATACATTGCCCCAAAAGATAATTGGCTTTGACGTTCATTCCAGAAGTTAACTCTTTCACCTCATTTTCTTCAAAGGTTGAATTTTCCCTGTATGAAATATATATAAGATAAATAATATGCATTTTGATCGTTCTTAATTTGAATATGCATTTGCGGCCATATATCCTTGCAAGTAAGTGTTGTGGATCTATGTGCAAGGAGGATAGGGGCATACGACTTTTTTTCTCCCGTTGCAACGCACGGGCATGTTTCCTATACTACTAAGCCAGCTACCTTAGCTAAGCTAGTCGGCTAGGAGTTCTAGCACTACACGGACACGTACTCGTGATGTACACGGTGTCATGCTTATTCCTTACATTCACCCTCCTAAGCTTGACATCCTCGTTTTGACCTGGATCCCAAATGCGACTACTACTATTCATAGTCATAATCTTTGGCATTGCTTTTGCCATTTTTCGTAGCATTTTAGGGACCGTCTTTGTTGTCGTCAACTGGTCCGTGGCTTGACGCCAGCACTCCTCCTTGGTCGCGTCTTCAACCTTCACCTGTTCTTCGGTGCTTGGTAGACTGTCTTTTGGATCATCAAGGGGACATCTTTTGAACTCGAGCGTGACCAAACTTCGGTCTAACTTTGAGTTCCAAGCTCTTGGCGCTTGCTTCACGTAAAGTGCCTTCTTGAGCTTGTACACTTTCTCTTCTTCTTCTTTCTTCTCGTAGCCGAGTGGTTGTTCCACGTACACTTCTTCTGTGAGGTTACCGTTGAGGAAAGCGGATTTAACATCCATATGATGAACCTTCCAATCCTCTTGTGCTGCCAAAGCTAGGAGCACTCTCACCGTCTCGATTCGAGCAACCGGTGCAAACACCTCCTCATAGTCAACTCCTTGACGTTGTACGTAGCCCTTAGCGAGAGTCTTGCCTTGTACTTCACAATGGCACTCTTCGTGTCCTTCTTTAACTTGTAAACCCACTTCAAACCTATGGCCTTTTGGTTCGGAGGTCGGGTTACCAAAGTCCACGTGCCATTGCTCTCGATCGCCTTCATCTCCTCATCCACGGCGTGCATCCAACTTGAACTTTTGCTCGCCTCTACGAAGTTTGCCGGCTCCTCAACTCCGAGTAAACGCAAATCGGAGTACTCGAGTGTAACTGGCTTTGCATACTTGCAGACTTTCTTGAGGGTCTTGTAGCGACGAGGCCCGGAAGAATCCATTATGGCTTGCGAAGGAGGAGACACAAACTGTGTCGGTGTCGATGCACTTGAGGAAGATGGCCGAGTCTCGGGCGTGGTACACGGGTCGTTGGCATCCTCGTCGTCGGCGTAGTCGTCGTGACCGTGACCATCATCTTGATTGTCATCGTCACTATGCACCTCGTTGTCGAGATCTTCGCCCGTGTCGTGCGCGTCGTTGTAGCTATCACCTTGCGACCCATGCGCGTCGTCGTCGGTGTCGGCACCATGGTGATCACTGCCATTGCGGTCACCTTGGTTGTGCGTCTTGCCAACCACCTGGACATCCTCCCCTGCATCATCATCAGTTGGAAATTCAACTATGAATATGTTGCCGTTTGGAGCATCGTCGGTTGCTGCGCTCCAATTCCACGCTTGGTTTTCTTCAAACACAACGTCGCGTGAAATCCGTAGACGCTTGGTTTGTGGATCGTAGAAGCGGTATGCCTTGGTGCCAGAACTCCTCTCGTATCCGATGAACACCATCTTGGTGCTACGATCGGCAAGCTTTGAGAGATGCGGCTCCGCCGTATTCACATGCGCCACGCACCCGAACGTTCGTAGATGAGACACATTCGGCTTATGTCCGTAAATTGCTTCATACGGAGTTGAAAGGATCGATATGGTTGACTAGAGGGGGGGGGGGTGAATAGGCAACTAACAATTTTTAACCTTTTCTTTACCAAATTAAACTTTGCAACAAAGTAGGTTGTCTAGATGTGCAACTAGGTGAGCAACCTATATGATGCAATAACAACTAGTACACAAGCAAGCAAGAGATGTAACAACAAGTAAGCTTGCAAGAGTAAAGGCACGAAATAACCAAGAGTGGAGCCGGTGGAGACGAGGATGTGTTACCGAAGTTCCTTCCTTTTAAGGGGAAGTACGTCTCCGTTAGAGCGGTGTGGAGGCACAATGCTCCCCAAGAAGCCACTAGGGCCACCGTATTCTCCTCACACCCTCACACAATGCGAGATGCCGTGATTCCACTATTGGTGCCCTTGAAGGCGGAGACCGAACCTTTACAAGCAAGGTTGGGGCAACCTCCACAACAATCGGAGGCTCCTAACAACAACAACAACACCACGAAGCTTCACCACAATGGAGTATGGCTTCGAGGTGACCTCAACCGTCTAGGGTGCTCAACACCCAAGAGTAACAAGATCCGCTAGGGATAAGTGGGGGGAATCAAATTTCTCTTGGTGGAAGTGTAGATCTGGGCCTTCTCAACCAATCCCGAGCAAATCAACAAGTTTGATTGGCTAGGGAGAGAGATCGGGCGAAAATGGAGCTTTGAGCAACAATGGAGCTTTGGGGGAAAGAGGTAGTTCAACTAGGAGGAAGAAGACCCCTTTATATAGTGGGGGACACATCCAACCGTTACCCCACTGAGCAGCCCCGCACAGGGCGGTACTACCGCTGGGGCAGGGCGGTACTACCGCTGAGAGCGGTACTACCGCTCCCTGCCCAGCGGTACTACCGCGCGGAAGGGGAAGCCAGGCCACTGGCCCAGAGCGGTACTACCGCGGGAGTAGGAGCGGTACTACCGCTTCTACTACCGCTTGTAGTGCCGCAAAACCCGACACGAGAAAACACCGTCTCGAATCGAGGCGGTAGTAGGCGCGGTACTACTGCGGTACTACGGCCGAAACCCGCGAGCGGTACTACCGCTCTGCGGAGCGGTACTACCGCTAGGGGGCTTCGGCGGTACTACCGCTGTAGATCGCGGTACTACCGCTGGCACAGGGCGAAGTAGGTTACGGAAGAGAAGTGCAGCTCCAAAGATGCGAAGGGAAGACGACGGGTGTGATAAGGATGTGTACGTGTTGATTCCACCCTAGTCTTACCAAAGCGGATCCCCTCTTAATAGTACGGTGACTCCTACGAAGCTAGTCCACCAACAATGAAACGCAGGAGCTACACCGTCTTGAATAAAACACTGAGGGAAGGAAATCGTCTCATGCCAATGGATGATTCTCTGAAAGAACTTAACGCACACGATTAGTCAGCAAAAGCATTGTCATCAATCACCAAAACCACTGGGGAATAAATATGCCCTTACAATCTCCCCCTTTTTGGTGGATTGATGACAATACGGGATTTGCATAAACACGATATATAGTAAGCATACAAACCCCACGGTCCTAACATGTAGATGGGCTCCCCCTAGATGTGTGCTATTTAGATAAGTGCTTTGGACTGCACAGCACACATACTAGGATCAAAGCTCCCCCTACATTTTAGAGACCAATAATCTAAGCATGGTGTATGAGAGCAGCATAGATGATATAACAAGATAAGCACGCAACTCATAAGCTAGATAGACATAGATAATGATACGGGAAATGAAGGTAGCATATGTCTTACACCATATGACTCGAACTTAAGTCTCACTCGAACTTAGGTCTCACGGACAAACCAACCAAAGCAAATGCGAGGAAAACATGAACACGACACGAATAAGAGATGAAAGACACACTCGCAAATCCCTAAACTCTCTCCCCCTTTGGCATCGAGACACCAAAAAGGAGAGGGAGTGTTGCTACAGCTCCAGGTGAGAGCAAATGAGCGACACACGCATCAGAGCCCGGCGGAATCATCGGCACCACCGTCGTCAGTCTGGAAGTGCTTGGCCTCAGAATCGGTCCACGGGCAGTGCTGCTGAATCCACTCCTCCTCCTGAGTAAGCTGGTCCTCAGATCCACTCTGGACAGTAGCACCCAACTGGCGCATGAGCTCCTTGTGATGACCTCGAGCCTTCTTCTCAGCCACATGAGTCATGTACTGACCGTGAGCCTCCATGCAGAACAACTTCTTCATCTTAGACTTGAGCTTCTTAGCCCAAGAGGCTCTGCCTCAGAAGGCGTGTAGTCATCATCCTCATCATCATCAGCTGCAGGCTCCTCCTCTATCTCCATGGCAGCAGTAGACGAAGGGACTCCAGTCTTAGGGGCCTGAGTGCCCCAGTTATCCTTCTTCCTCAGACGCTTGACATCATGGGAGATCAACTCTCCACACTCCAGTGGCACATTAGGATATATATGATCCCAGGCTTTCTCAATGAGCAGCATGATGAAGGGACCATAGATCGGGCACTTGCGCTCGGAGATAGCAGACAACAACTCAGACCACATCACATGAGAAATATCCAAAGACTCTCCGGTGGGATTTTCCTTCTCACGCTGGCAGAAAAGAAGCATGTCCACAAGATAAGAGTGAACCTGGTCCAGATTCCCAATGCGAGGGAAAAGAGTCTCTCTGAAGATGCGGTGAAGGATATCCAGAAAGGCAGGCAACTCATATGTTTCCTTCTTTGTCTCCTGGTTGACCTTCAGAGTGCAGTAGGGCCAGAGAGCTTGCTTGTGGGTGCAACGGGCGCGGGCGTGAGGGCGAAAGCCAACAGGAGACTCAAGTCCAAGATCTTGCACCCCAATCAACTGCATAAATGCTCTCCACTTGACGAAAAGCAACTTGCCATTGGTCATCCAGGTGAGAGTCCTGTCCTCATCAGTCCCAAGGTGAACTGTGGCATAGAATTGGGCCACAATATCAGCATCAAAGTCCTTGTTGAATTTCATGACTCCAAGAATGTTCAGTTGAGTGCACATCTGAAGAGCTTCACCAAAGTAGTCAGGATCTTGCTCCATATGGTCAGTGTCGATGGAGTGCACGTTGACAAAGAAATTCTTCTTGGCTTTGAGAACATCGAAGAAGATGGCAAACTGGAACTTGCTCCAGAACGGACGGTTGACCAAAGTGGGTTCTTGGGCAGCTTCATACGGGTTGTGGCGGCGCCTTGCCCAGAACTCCTTTTGCGGCATTTCTGGCACAGTCTTGCCGGGCTTGGGCTTGACCCCTGACTTCTTCTAGAGTTGAGGTGGAGGTGGAGGTGGAGGTGCAGCACTTGAGGATCCTCCGGCAGGCTCGGTGGTATGGTAGCGCTTGGACGTGGCACGTCCGGGATTGACACGACGAGCCTGATGCTCAGGGACCTCATCACCTGGAACCACACACAAGAACACGCAAACAACCAGAAAGCACAAGCATAAGCCACAAAACACGAGCAAAAAGATCACTGAAAGGTAGAAGTAGAGTGGAATTTGGTAGAGAGCGGTAGTACCGCAAACTGCTAGCGGTAGTACCGCCATGAGCGGTAGTACCACTCCACAGGGAGCGGTAGTACCGCTCCAAGCGGTAGTACCGCCCTGGAGAGGGCGGTAGTACCGCTCGGGGCGGGGAACGGCAGTTTCCTACTACCGTGGTCAGTTCCGGCACTACCGTCCTACCAAATTCAAAAATACTCCAACCAAACATCAATCCATACTGCCTAGAAGCATTCTCCATCCAACTCAAGCCTAGATTTGACCAAAAATCTAGAGATGCAACTGCTACTGCCCCTAAGATGCTAGATTGGAAACCTAGACAAAAAGAACAAGAGAACGGGGGCAATACCGGCATCCATGGCAAGAGGACAAGGTGGGGATCGTCTCCACCGAAGGGAATGGAGAGGGATGGCCCAGAGAGGGAGATCCACCGGAGCCCTCCCGCGGCGCCGGTTGCTAGAGGGAGAGAGTAACAGGCGTGGGGTTGAGCGAATGGGTATGGGGGAGAAGAAACTCCCCCTACGCCCGATATAACCCTCGCCCGCGCCTCTCAGCGGTAGTACCGCGCTGGGGAGCGGTAGTACCACTTGGAGCGGTAGTACCGCTCGCCGGCGGCGGTAGTACCGCTAGCAACCAAAAACTGCTTCTAGACTCACAGAAAAATGCACAAAAAGAACGGGAAGGCAAAGATACTAAAAAACAAGGACCAACAAGACACCATAAACACGTGCAACGAACCGGAACCCACTCCTTCAAGGCAACCAAACAAAAGAGGAGCGGGCTCTGGCCTCTCTCAAGAGAGGGCGGTGGCCGGAGCCACCTATGTTTGAGTCAATTGGTATTACACCGCGAAGAATTATCCTTGGGCCCATGACCAAAACTCGTCTTTGAAGCACAAGTACCATCACAAATGGCTAATGTGAAAGAGTTGATCGTTTTATGCATAATGGGGGGAGGGAGAGTTCATTGAGAGAACAACACTCCCCCTATGTCCATGCCTACACCTAAACTAGACAACAAGTTGAGTGTGGTGGGGGGTGCACGGGTTCAAGTCACATTGCTCAAATCAATGATATTTAGCTCATGCCTTAACTCGCGAAATCTTGCTTCATCCAAGGGCTTCATGAAAATATCTGCAAGGTTATCATGAGTGTTGACATACTTGAGCCCGATCTCCCCACGCCTAATGTGATCCCGGATGAAGTGATACCGAATCTCAATGTGCTTCGTCTTGAAGTGTTGCACCGGGTTGAGAGAAATCTTGATGGCACTTTCATTATCACACCAAAGAGGCACTTTGTCACAAATGACACTGTACTCCTTTAAAGTTTGCCTCATCCATAGGAGTTGAGCACAACAACTACCGGCCGCCACATACTCCGCTTCGGTGGACGAGAGAGACACACAACTTTGCTTCTTGGAAGACCAACTTACCAAAGAGCAACCAAGAAATTGGCACCCTCCGGAAGTGGACTTCCTATCCACTTTGTCTCCCGCCCAATCGGAATCCATGAAACCTTCAAGCTTGAAGTTTGCTCCTCTTGGGTACCATAAGCCAAAGTTTGGGGTATGAGCCAAATATTGAAAGATTCGCTTGACCGCCACAAAGTGACTTTCCTTTGGTGCGGCTTGAAAACGTGCACACATCCCCACACTCAACATGATATCCGGTCTAGATGCACAAAGGTAAAGCAAGGAGCCAATCATGGAGCAATATACCTTTTGATCCACCGCTTTACCATTGGGATCGATGTAAAGTTGGCACTTGGTAGGCATTGGTGTAGAAGCCGGCTTGACATCACTTAGCTTGAATCTTTTAAGCATGTCTTGAGTGTATTTTGCTTGGTTGATGAAGGTTCCTTCTCTTCTTTGTTTGATGTCAAAACCAAGGAAGAACTTCAACTCTCCCATCGAAGACATCTTAAACTTGGAGGTCATGAGAGCGGCAAATTCCTCATTGAAAGCTTTGTTAGGAGAACCAAAGATAATATCATCAACATATAGTTGGCATACAAACAACTCCCCTTTGACCTTCTTAGTAAAAAGAGTGGGATCGATTAGTCCTACTTCAAATCCACGATCTTGTAACAACTCGATAAGGTGGTCATACCACGCACGTGGGGCTTGTTTAAGGCCATAGAGTGCCTTATCGAGTTGATACACATGATCCGGGAAGTAGGGGTCCTCGAACCCGGGGGGTTGCTTGACATAAACCAATTCATTAATAGGACCATTAAGAAAAGCAATTTTCACATCCATTTGTTGCAACTTAAAGTTGTGATGAGAAGCATAGGCAATCAACAAACGTATGGATTCAAGACGAGCAACGGGAGCAAAGGTTTCACCGTAGTCGATACCCTCGACTTGGGAGTAGCCTTGTGCTACCAATCTTGCCTTGTTGCGAATGATGTTCCCATGAGCATCTTGCTTGTTCCTAAAGATCCACTTGGTTCCAATGACATTGTGGTTCCCCGATGGCCTTGTCACCAATCTCCATACTTTGTTGTACTCGAAGTTGTTGAGTTCTTCATGCATGGCATTGAGCCAATCCGAGTCTTCGAGCGCCTCATAGACCTTTTGGGGTTCAACACAAGAGACAAACGCGTGATGTTCACAATAGTTTGCTAATTGTCTACGAGTGCTTACCCCCTTTCTTAGGCTTCCAACTACATTTTCCATGAGATGGCCTTGAGTGGTGAGCTTGGAAGCAATCTTCACGGCACGATGCTCTAATTCCTCCTCGGATGTGGAGGGAGGAGGGTTGACTTGATCATCTTGAGCGCCGTCTTGAGCTTGTTCTTGATCTTGAGCTTGTTCTTGAGCTTGAGTTTGCTCTTGATCTTGAACTTGCTCGAGGTGGAGAACTTGACCTTGGGCATCATTTAGAGGTTAACCACCATCTTGAGGTTGATCTTGCCCTTGGTCTTGTTCACAAGGTTGAGGGCCTTCACTTTGTTCTTCGGAAGCGTGTGGGTCTTGATGAGGTGATGGCTCTACTTGAGTAGAGCATTGTCCTTCTCCTTCGGCCACAAGGGGTTCCTCAATGGGTAGGATTTGACCAATACCCATTCTTCTTATGGCTTGGGGAGGAATTTCATCACCTACATCACAAGTACCACTTTGCTCCACTTGGGAGCCGTTATTTTCATCAAACTCCACGTTACACGTCTCCTCAATGAGTCCGGTGGACTTGTTGAGGACACGGTAAGCATGAGAGTTTGTAGCATAGCCAACAAATATGCCCTCATGAGCTCTAGCCTCAAATTTAGACAAACGAACACCTTTCTTGAGAATCAAACACTTACAACCGAACACCCGGAAGTACTTGAGGTTGGGCTTGTTGCCGGTGAGAATCTCATAAGGAGTCTTGTTCAAGCCTTTGCGAAGATAGAGCCGATTGGATGCATGACATGCGGTGTTGATGGCTTTGGCCCAAAAGTTGTACAGAGACTTGAACTCCGCCATCATGGTCCTTGCCACATCCATCAACGTCCGGTTCTTCCTCTCCGCAACACCATTTTGTTGAGGGGTATAAGGTGCCGCATATTGGTGCTTGATCCCCTCATCACTAAGAAACTCATCCAAGGTGTAGTTCTTGAACTCGGTGCCGTTGTCACTTCTTATTGTCAAGATCTTTGCATCATGTTGACGTTGAGCTTCATTTGCAAAGTCGATGACGGTTTGTTGAGTCTCACTCTTCCTCTTGAAGAAGTATACCCAAGTGTACCTTGAATAATCATCCACAATCACCAAGCAATACTTTCTTCCTCCAAGACTATCAAAAGATGGAGGCCCGATGAGATCCATGTGAAGGAGCTCCAAGGGTCTCTTTGAGTAGATGATGGTTGAAGGAGGGTGAGCCTTTTCATGAAGCTTTCCTTCGATACACGCACTGCAAGCACGATCTTTGGCAAAACTAACATTTGTTAGTCCACGAACATGGTCCCCCTTGAGAAGACTTTGCAAAGATCTCATATTGACGTGGGCTAAGCGGCGATGCCAAAGCCATCCCACGTCAACTTTAGCCATTAGGCATGTCGCGGTCTTAGTGGGTCGCTCCGAAAAGTTAATCACATAGAGACCGTTCTCGACATGCCCAACAAAGGCTACTTTAAGAGTCTTGCTCCACAAGAGGGACACGGTATCAATATCAAAGAAGGTAGCAAAGCCCATGAGTGCAAGTTGACGAACGGAAAGTAAATTGAATGCAAGGGACTCAATAAGCATGACTTTCTCGATCGTTAGATCATGAGAAATGACAACCTTGCCGAGACCCAATACCTTAGAATGTGATGCATCACCCCACTCGACATTGGTGGGCATAGATGGAATCTCTTGCACGTCCACCACCAAGTCCTTGCTCCCGGTCATATGATTTGTTGCTCCACTATCAAGCAACCATGATCCCCCATCGGAAGCAAACACCTACACGAGATCAATGCTTGGTTTTAGGTACCCATTTAGTAATGGGTCCTTTGATGTTAGTAACAAGGGTCTTGGGAACCCAAATAGACCATTCAATGTACTCATAAGAAGAACCAACAAATCTAGCATAAACATGTCCATCACTAGCACGGCACAACACATATGACGGGTTAAAGTCGCCTGCTTTGTTTGAGGAAATGCTTTTGCCCTTTTGGACATCAACTTCCTTCACTTTCTCCTTCTTCTTCTTAGGAGCACCCTCTCCCTCTTTCACGAACGTTTGTTTGAGAGGAGGAGGACGATTGGTCTTGTTGTTCTTCTTCTTCTTGCTCTTGGACTTGGGTGCAAATCCAATTCCTTCTTTGGCCACAACTTCCTTTTGATTGCTCAAAAGGTCGTTGAGGTTTTTCTCACCTTGAATGCAGGACACAAGGCCTTTTTCAAGTTGATCCTTCAACTTGGCATTTTCCTCCACAAGATGCACATGCTCACAACAAGGGTTAGTAGCACATGCATTATCAATTAATACCATATGAGGAAAGGTGGCCTTTTCCTTGATTAGCTTAACTTGGAGTTGAGCATGAGACTCTTTGAGGCTAGCATGAGTGCCCTTCAAGACCTTGTGAGCCTTGTCAAGTATCTCAAACTCCTCTTTGAGTCTAGCATGATCAACCCCAAGTTTAGCCTTCTCGGAGGTTAGCACACGAGACATGACAAGAGCATGATCAAGATCTTTCTTTAACTTAGCATGGTCATCATTGTGTGACTCCTCAAGAGTCAAACGATGCACACGCTCTTCCTCAAGAGCATTAGAGAGATCCGATATCTCATCGGCATAGTCACGACTATGACCTTCCATCTTGGAGATGGTTTCTTCGTGAGCCTCGATCATGTCATTTGCCTCACCAAGTTGTTCCAAGAGAGCAAAAAAGTGCTTCTTGGACTTTACCTTGAGCTTACTCATAAAAGACTCAAATTAATTCACTTCCTCATTAGACTCAACATGTCCATCAATGCAATCCTCCAACAAGGGATTAGTAATGATGCTGGTTGTGATGTTGGGGGTTACCTTGTTTGAAGCTTTAGCCATGAGGCATCTAGCGGTGATGTTTTCGTTGGGTGATTCGAAGAGAGACACCCGGGGAGTAGCAATTGCAATGGACGCCATGGCCGTTGCTTCTTCATTTTCATCATCATCGTCATCCTCTTGGTATTCTTCTTGAACCACCAACCCACGAGTGGGAGTCTTCTTGGTGAAGTTGTTCTTGTTGGGGAAGGACTTGGCTTTGTCTTTCCGAATGAACTTGCCACCATTGTCTTCCCACTTCTCGTAAGGACAATCCGCAACGAAATGGCTCACATTTCCATAGTTGAAGCAAGTTCTAACTCGTTGCTTGCCCTTGACGCCACTTGAGTTGTTCTTGTTGAAGTTGGGTCTTGAGCTCTTCTTGCTCCAAAATTGTCTTGAAGCAAGGGCCATGTGCTCATGGTAGTCAAACTTGGTGTCTTCGGGGTTACTTTCCTCATCTTCCACTTCTTCCTCTTCTTCCATAGTAACCTTGGCCTTCAAAACAAGGTTAGGCTTCTTGGCTCTTTGAGAATGGAGCACCGCATTGTCGGCGGTCTTGTCCAAGATGCTCATTGCAATGAACTCATCCAACACTTCACTTGAGGTCATGGAGTGGAAGTCCGGTCGTTGACGAATGACGGAGGACATGGCCTTGTGGTAGGGCATCATGGCCTTGAGGAACTTCCGCTTGATCCAATTGTCATCCGTGTCCTTGCTTCCATGATCTCGAAGTGCCACCACGAGTTTGGTCACTCTTTGAAAGAGCTCACGAGGTTCTTCATCTTCTTTCATTGCAAACTCATCGGCTTCATCTTGCACCACTTCATAGTTGGAGCGTTGAATGCTAGCACTTCCACGATAGAGACCCTCGACACATTTCCATGCTTCCTTAGCCATGACATGGGGTCGAAGGTGAGGGAGATCTTCGGGAAGGATTGCATCTTGGATGATGAAGAGAGCACTCTCATTGAATTGATTGTCCACGTCTTCTCGAGGGGTGAAGTTGCTTGGATCATGAGGATAAAAACCTTCTTCAATGATTCTCCAAAGGTTAGTGTTCACATGTTTCAAATGACGCTTAAAGCGATAGATCCAATTATCAAAATCTTCATGTTTCTCATATTTAGGAGGTGGACCGGCATGATTCAAGTGAGTGGAGGGGATTGGCCCTCCATAAACCGGGGGTTCCACATGGGCAAAGATGCCGGTGCCATTTTTACCACTAGTGGAGGGACTCTTTTCATTGTTAGCTTCCCCCTTGTCGGAGATAGCATCCGTCACCTTGTTAGTAGGGTCACCCACTTTCATTGGTGCGGTAGATAGTTTAAGTCCCTCTAGAAATTCATTAAACATGCTTTTAACCTCGGCTGTCATGGAGGTTTTCAATGTGTCTAAAGCCACATTGAATTCCTCATGAGAGACCGAGGTTCCCCCTTCGGCCGAAGACGAGATGGGATTCACACCGGAGTGTTCCTCCGCACCATCGTTGGTGTCAACCATACTCTTCGGACGGCGAAGTCCTTAATAAAGAGACGAGGCTCTGATACCAATTGAAAGGATCGATATGGTTGACTAGAGGGGGGGGGGGTGAATAGGCAACTAACAATTTTTAACCTTTTCTTTACCAAATTAAACTTTGCAACAAAATAGGTTGTCTAGATGTGCAACTAGGTGAGCGACCTATATGATGCAATAACAACTAGTACACAAGCAAGCAAGAGATGTAACAACAAGTAAGCTTGCAAGAGTAAAGGCACGAAATAACCAAGAGTGGAGCCGGTAGAGACGAGGATGTGTTACCGGAGTTCCTTCCTTTTAAGGGGAAGTACGTCTCTGTTAGAGCGGTGTGGAGGCACAATGCTCCCAAAGAAGCCACTAGGGCCACCGTATTCTCCTCACGCCCTCACACAATGCGAGATGCCGTGATTCCACTATTGGTGCCCTTGAAGGTGGCGACCGAACCTTTACAAGCAAGGTTGGGGCAATCTCCACAACAATCGGAGGCTCCCAACAACAACAACAACAGCACGAAGCTTCACCACAATGGAGTATGGCTTCGAGGTGACCTCAACCGTCTAGGGTGCTCAACACCCAAGAGTAACAAGATCCGCTAGGGATAAGTGGGGGGAATCAAATTTATCTTGGTGGAAGTGTAGATCTGGGCCTTCTCAACCAATCCCGAGCAAATCAACAAGTTTGATTGGCTAGGGAGAGAGATCGGGCGAAAATGGAGCTTTGAGCAACAATGGAGCTTTGGGGGAAAGAGGTAGTTCAACTAGGAGGAAGAAGACCCCTTTATATAGTGGGGGACACATCCAACCGTTACCCCACTGAGCAGCCCCGCATAGGGCGGTACTACCGCTCCCTGCCCAGGGGTACTACCGTGCGGAAGGGGAAGCCAGGCCACTGGCCCCGGAGCGGTACTACCGCGGGAGTAGGAGCGGTACTACCGCTTCTACTACCGCTTGTAGTGCCGCAAAACCCGACACGAGAAAACACCGTCTCGAATCGAGGCGGTAGTAGGCGCGGTACTACTGCGGTACTACGGCCGAAACCCGCAAGCGGTACTACCGCTCTGCGGAGCGGTACTACCGCTGAGAGCGGTACTACCGCTCGGTGGAGCGGTACTACCGCTAGGGGGCTTCGGCGGTACTACCGCTGTAGATCGCGGTACTATCGCTGGCACAGGGCGAAGCAGGTTACGGAAGAGAAGTGCAGCTCCAAAGATGCGAAGGGAAGACGACGGGTGTGATAAGGATGTGTACGTGTTGATTCCACCCTAGTCTTACCAAAGCGGATCCCCTCTTAATAGTACGGTGACTCCTACGAAGCTAGTCCACCAACAATGAAACGCAGGAGCTACACCGTCTTGAATAAAACACCGAGGGAAGGAAATCGTCTCGTGCCAATGGATGATTCTCTGAAAGAACTTAACGCACACGATTAGTCCGCAAAAGCATTGTCATCAACCACCAAAACCACTGGGGAATAAATATGCCCTTGTAGGAGTCTTGCCGATCACCGCCTTCGTTGGAGCCCGATTGAGAAGGTAGACCGCCGTCGAGACAGCTTCTCCCCAAAAAGTCCCCGGCAAGTTCTTGCTCTTGAGTAAACTTCTCTTCATGTCAACGAAGGGTCGATTGCGCCTTTCAACAACCCCGTTCTGCTGCAGCGTATAAGGTGCCGTGAGGAACCTCTTTATGCCAATCTTCTCGCAGTAGTCATTGAACTCGTTTGACGTAAACTCTCCGTCGCGATCTGTCCGTAGAGCGCGAACCTTCATCTTGTGTTCCATCTCCGTTGCAGCCTTCAGCTTCTTGAACTCTTCAAACGCCTCATCTTTAGATCGTAGGAGAACGACCCACATATATCTCGAGTAGTCATCTACCACTAGGAAGAAATACTTCTTTCCTCCGTGAGTTGCTGGGGTGATAGGGCCACATAGATCACCATAGAGCAGCTCGAGTGCATCACTTGCACGATAGGTAGACTGAGCAGGGAACGACACGTGGTGCTGTTTTCCAACCAAGCACCCGTCACATACTCGATCAACATGGTCGATAAACGGCATCCCAGATACCATCTCCATCTTCGACATCTTCTTCAAGGCGTAGAAGTTAACGTGTCCAAATCTAGCATGCCATAACCACGAATCATCATCACTCTTGGCGAGCCAACACTCCGGTTGAGATTGATCAAGGTTGAGGATATAGAGCCTGTTCCGCGTGCGATTCACACGCGCTAGCACGTTTCGGAGGTTGTCAAAGATCGTCATCACTCCGTTCTCGATATCCACCTTGCATCCATTCTCGTCAAGTTTCCCGACAGAGATGATGTTATTTCAAAGCCGTGGGATGTAGTACACTCCGGTGAGTATGCAATGTTCTCCTGTGAGACCCTCAAAGAGGACAGAGCCTTGCCCGCAAATCTCCACATTTGAACCATCACCGAACTTGACTGAGCCTTGAACATCATATTCTAGCTCGAGGAACTTCTCCTTGCACCCCGTCATGTGGTTACTGGCACCCGTGTCTAGATACCACGACACTTCTGGCTTTCGGATAACTTTGGTGTTACTTTTTTCTCATGAAGTAGCACCTTCCGGTTTGGTTTTACAACCATCATTTGGACGAGATCACAAACTTCGGCCATCAGAAGACCTGGACGTTCGTCTTCCTGCTTCGCCAAATTTGCCTTGATCTCCCGCTTGTTAGGCTCCAGACAACCCTTTGCAAAGTGACCCATCTCGTTGCAGTTATAGCACTTGACCTCGGACATATCCAAGTTCCGCGGCTTCCGCTCTTTAGATCGGTCCGACTTACCATGACCTTGTGCTTGCCTTTTCCTTTGCCTTCTTTGGTTTGTCCGCCGCGCTTCGCGTTGCTTGAGCCTTCGCCAATGTTGCGCCTTCCTTTGCTACTTGGGGACTCCCAATCTGCGCGTGAGTACATGAGTTGGTCGCCACCTCCTCCTTTTCCTTTTCGACAACCACGAGCATTCTCTTCCCATGTCCGCAAGCGTCCGATCGCCTCCATGATGGTCATGTCGTCGATGTCGTAAAGCTGCTCGAGCGTGCCGATGATGTACGTGAATTTATCAGTCACCGAACTGAAAAACTTCTCCACAATCTCGGTCTCCTCGAGTTTTGCGCCAAGCGCGCGGATCTCTCCCACCAATGTAGTCAGACGCATGGCATAGTCGTTCACCGATTCAGTTTCCTCCATCTGCAACTTGTGAAATTGGCGCTTCAGCACTTGTGCCCGAGCCTTGGTGACGCGATCTTCTCCGATCTTCATCTCTTTGAGTGCGTTCCACGCCTCTCTTGCTGTCTCGAACTCCGCCAATGTCATCAGCACGGAATCTGGCACAGACTGGGCTATGGCGGCCATGGCACCTTCGTCGCACTCCTTGTCGACGTCGACGTCCGTGATGGCCTCCCACACTCGAAGGGTTCGGAGAATGATCTTCATCTTCACTGCCCACACGCCGTAGTTGGCGTCGGTGAGCATCGGGTACTGGATGGGGATGTTGCGATGTGCCTGTACGTTGGCGCCGCCCGTTCCGCCACCACTGGTTGCTGACTTGCCTCCCTTCTTCACCTTGTCGCCGTTCTTGTTCGCCTTGGAACCACCGTTGCTGGACTTGACCAACTCAGCGTCGCTGTCCGTCATTGTAGATCGTAGATCGTCGAGGCTCTAGATACCAATTGTTGGCTTTTCATCGCTAGACCAAAACTCCCAGGAGCACTATGTGCAAGCTAGCTAGACAGTCAAACAATCAGCTTGATTGATGAATAGTAGACCAGCATGCACGTAACTTGAACCTGGGCTTTCACTAGGGCAATGCTAGGCGCCGGCGCACCGGCCCAAATTTGGGCCGGTCGCACCCTAGTCGTCAGATGCGGCCCCGCGTAACCGTCAGATCCCTCGTTCCCGTCGCTCCTTTTTCACAGTGGACGAGATCTAAGAAAAAACAAATGGGCACATGGCAGCCGCGCCTCGCTGTCGCATCGCGCTGCACGTTTCCACCCTCCCGTGTTTGCCTTCGCCGTTGACAGGTCCTGCCGTGCCCGCCATCGACGGTCGCCACTGATGCTCGCAGTCAACGCTCGCAACAAAAACAACCTATGGTGGTAGCAAAAAAAGACTACGGTGGTAGCAAAAAATGCTTGCCATCGAGGCTCGCTGCCGATGCTCGCCGACGCTTGCAACAAAATTACCCCAAGGTAGCTCACCGTCACCGCCTGTTGGATCCTTTGAAAAATGTTGGTTCGAGCAAAAGCAGACTACGATGGTAGCAAAAGATGTTTCCGGCAAAAATATTCTCAAAAGAACAAATCTGAAAAAGGTCGATTGTAGCAAAAAGAAAAGTCAGTTCCAGCAAAAGCAGACTACGGTGGTAGCAAAAGATCTTTTCGGCAAAAATATTCTCAGAAGAACAAATCTGAAAAAGGTCGATTGTAGCAAAAAGAAAAGTCAGTTCCAGCAAAACAAATCACTGGTTCCAGCAAAAAATTCTCAGTAGCAAAAACACTACCACTCGATTGTAGCAATAAAAAAAGCCAGCTCCAGCAAAAATTAAAGATGGTTCCAGCAACAAAATCTCATCATCAAAAATATGTGTCGATTGCAGCAAAAAAAGAACTACTTCCAGCAAAAATCACCACCGGATGCAGCTCCACGTCTCGCGCTCCAAGCTCCCCCGGCTCCAGCCAGCTACCGTGTAACACCCCGGATACATCTTTTCATATTCATAACTCCAACTCTTGCCTTTTCCGGAGATGCGATATATTATTTCCTTCGTGGTTGGGTTTTTGTATTTTGTTTTGCATTTTGTTCATGTCTTGCATCTCATCTCATGGCATCATGTGCTTTGCATCCACATGTTTTCATAAAACTTGCATCTGCTCGTAGTTGCCGTTCCTCGTTTCTCTCCGTTGCGTTCATTGACCCCTCCGAGTCCAACCGGGTTTTCGCTACCTCTTGTCCGACCACCTCACCTCTCATGCCAGCTCGCAGCCCCCTCGCGCGCGTGTCTGAAACTGCACCGAACCCGAACCACACGGTCATGTCCGTTGGATTCGAATCATCCCCTAACATCTATAAAACATCCCCGTTTTCTTAATTGGACGTCCTAGCCTATTTTTTCCTCAGCCGTCCGATTACGATCCGAGGGTCATTCTAGCCCCTTCCTAAAACTCTTTTGCTATATAAAAGGACCAACCCTAGATCCTAGGAGCCTTGTCCCATCGCGCCGCCGCCACTCCTCCAGTCCCCTCTTCCTCGGGATCTCCTCTCGATCCAAAATCCTCCCCTCGTTTTCAGCCTCGAACCAACCAGCGCAGCCCACGGCGCCCGATCCTCTGTGCCTCCCCTCGTCCAGGAGCATCTGCTCCTCTGCCCGAGCCCCTCGTCACCGCCCCGCCCCGGCGAGCGTGCCAGCCGGCGACCTCGACCCCAGGACCGGTCCCATCCCGATCCTCTCTTCCTCCTGTTTTCCCTCTCTCTCTCTCACGGTGGCCTCTCTCTCTCCTTCCCAGGAACAAGCAGGAGCTCGCCCATGCTCCATGCCGCCGCTGCCGTCGACCCGCTTCGTCCGGTGACCCCCGAGCAGCGCCACCTGCCGGATCTGCTCGAGCTTGCCTCGCCCTGTGCCTTAGGTCCCGCGCCCAAGCTCCTCCCCTACCCCGAGCCTCATCTGCAGTTCTCCTCCTCGAGCAGCGCATCCCCGAGAGAGGAGCGCTCGATCTGCTCATGCTAGAGCACCTCCATGGAGCCGAGGAGCTCTTGCACTTTGCCTCCGCCGCCTTCATCGAACCTCGCCGTCGGCACCTCCATCCTCGACGCCCTCACCACCATCTCCGGTGAGCCTCGTCGCTCATCCTCTCTCACTCCCTATCTCTCCCCTGTTTCTCTCTGTTTTCTCTGAACCTTCTCCTTTTTCCTTCGACAGGAGAACCAGCCGGCGCCACCATCATCGGAGAAGGGCTCCCGCTGCCCAGATCCGCGCCTGCCGGCCTCCGCGCCCTCACCGGAGTGCTCATCCCAGTCCCGTGTCGCCGGAGCCCTGCATCGCGCCAGGTCCGCTGTCTGCATCGCCCCTTGCCTCCCCTGCTCGCACGACGCCGTGCGTTGACCGCGCCCTGCCTCTCCGGTCGAAACCTAGCCGCTCCCAAATGCAGCCCGCGTACAGCCTCCCCACCGAGCCGGCCCATGAGGCCTGGAGAGCTGCCCCCCAGCTCCTGTTCCTGTTAGGCCCGCAATCAGTTTCGGCCCGACTCATGTTTTTTTCCCCTGCCTGCGAATTTTGACATTATCCAGTGATTCCAGTTTTACAGATTGACCCCTGTTGTTCATGCATATAAAAACTCCACAACCGTGCATCGGATTTAAATGATTTAAATATGTAAAATGCTTAGAATTTTGTGTAGATTAATAATATGCCATTTTCATCCCATGTTAAAATGCTTAAAATGCTGTTTGCTTAAATTTGCTTAATTGCCATGTTAAAATGTTTTATTTCATAACTAAATAACCGTAGCTCCAAATTTAATAAACTTTATATGTAAATGGGGTGGAAAATGCCTAGTTTAACATGATCCACTTCATTTTCCTGTTTAACAACTTTAAAATATGTTTTAGGGCAGAACAGTACCAAATTCGAAATATGACATGAGGATTTACCGGAATTGTTGTTTGTTATTCCGGTCTCATTTAAACTTGTCTAGATAAGTAGTTTTTCATATGCTTCACCCCTTGCCATGTTTAATAACATTTAATATTGTTGGGTAAAAAACTGAGAGAGAACTAAATAATTGATGTGGTGTTTCGTCAATATGCAACTTGTTGCATATTGATCTCCACTTAACTTGTAGTATTGTTTGTTGCACTTGCCATGCCATGCCTCATTAAACCGGACATGCATCATACTTGTTTGTGCATCAGACCATGTTTATGCTTGTGCATTTACCATGTTGTTTCTTTCTTTCCGGTGTTGCTTCTTAGTTCCGGTAATATTGCGATTGTGAGGATTCGTTCGACTACCCCCGTTCGTCTTCTTCATGGACTCGTTCTTCTTCCTTGCGGGATTTCAGGCAAGATGACCGCTACCCTGGATCTCACTACTATCATTGCTATGCTAGTTGCTTCATTCTATCGCTTTGCTGCGCTTCCTATCATTTGCTCTTCAAGCCTCCTAAATTGCCATGAACCTCTAACCTTTGATACCCTTCCTAGCAAACCGTTATTTGGCTATGTTACCGCTTTGCTCAGCCCCTCTTATAGCGTTGTTAGTTGCAGGTGAAGTTGAAGATTGCTCCATGGTGGACAGGATTATGTTGGGATATCACAATATCTCTTATTTAATTAATGCATCTATATACTTGGTAAAGGGTGGAAGGCTCGGCCTTATGCCTGGTGTTTTGTTCCACTCTTGCCGCCCTAGTTTCCGTCATACCGGTGTTATGTTCCCGGATTTTGCGTTCCTTACGTGGTCGGGTGATTTATGGGACCCCCTTGATAGTTCGCTTTGAATAAAACTCCTCCAGCAAGGCCCAACCTTGGTTTTACCATTTGCCTCACCACCACCTATACCCTTCCCTTGGGTTGGCCAACCCGAGGGTCATCTTTATTTCAGCCCCTCGGGCCAGTGCTTGTCTAAGTGCTGGTCCGAACCGAGTAGACTGTGGGGCCCCCTCGGGGAAACTCGAGGTTTGGTTTTACTCGTAGGATGTCTCATCCGGTGTTGCCCTGAGAACGAGATATGTGCAGCTCCTATCGGGATTGTCGGCGCATCGGGCGGCTTTGCTGGTCTTGTTTTACCATTGTCGAAATGTCTTGTAAACCGGGATTCCGAGACTGGTCGGGTCTTCCTGGGAGAAGGAATATCCTTCGTTGATCGCGAGAGCTTATCATGGGCTAAGTTGGGACACCCCTGCAGGGTATAAACTTTCGAGAGCCGTGCCCGCGGTTATGTGGCAGATGGGAATTTGTTAATGTCCGGTTGTAGATAACTTGACACCAGATCCGAATTAAAACGCATCAACCGTGTGTATAGCCGTGATGGTCTCTTTTCGGCGGAGTCCAGGAAGTGAACACGGTCTTTGGGTTATGTTTGACGTAAGTAGGAGTTCAGGATCACCTCTTGATCATTGCTAGCTTCACGACCGTTTCGCTTGCTTCTCTTCTCGCTCTTATTTGCGTATGTTAGCCACCATATATGCTTAGTCGCTGCTGCAACCTCACCACTTTACCCCTTCATTTCCCATTAAGCTTTGCTAGTCTTGATACCCATGGTAATGGGATTGCTGAGTCCTCGTGGCTCACAGATTACTACAACAACAGTTGCAGGTACAGGTTACACGATGATCATGACGCGAGAGCGATGTTTGCTTGTTTTGGAGTTCATCTTGCTGCTTCTTCTTCGATCAGGGGATAGGTTCCAGGTCGGCAGCCTGGGCTAGCAGGGTGGATGTCGTTTGAGTTTCTGTTTGTGTTTCATCCGTAGTCGGATGGTGCTCTTATGTAAGATGATGTTGTATTCGTGTGGCATTGTATGCCTTATGTATGTATCCTATCTATTATGTAATGTTGATGTAATGATATCCACCTTGCAAAAGCGTCTTCAAGATGCGCTTCTATCCTTGGTGGGACCTTCGAGTTCCTTTAGGATAGGGTCGCATCTTGGGCGTGACATACCGGCGGCGGCCCCCGCACCCCACAAAGCGGTTGGCCTCACACGACGAGCATCAGCCCCTGAGTACTCGCGTGAGCGGCGGGCGCGGTCGGCTGCGAGCCCCATATCAACCAGATCTAGATGGAAAAAACGAGTGGCGCATGGGAGTAGAGGTGATTTCTCCGGTGTTTGATTTGGGGTGCTCGCTGTCGGCAAGTACCGGAGGTAGGCGATGAGGAAAGGGCGTGAATGAGTGGATGAGAGCCTCCATATGGGATAAGGATAGAAAGGATGAGCGGGCGATGGTGGGCCAGATGGGCTGCGCTAGCAACTGGCGTGGGCATGTGGGCGAACCGGTCGTCGTTTGATCAAAAGGAATCGTGCGTCTTGCACGCGACCGGCTGAACGTTCCGCCGGTGCGCCGTATGGAAACGATTCCCCTGTCACTACGCTAGGATCGGTTGATCTCTCGATGAACTTCGACGTGGTCGGCGAAACACTTGCGTACGAAACAAACTGGACAGAGGAAAAATCTTTTGGTGATAGCTACAGGGGCGTGTCGCTCCTGGGCTTTTCTTTTCTCTTGTATTGATCTGGTTCGTTGATACAAAGATTACAAGGGGGTACGTGTATATATATACTACTAAGCCAGCTACCTTAGCTAACCTAGTCGGCTAGGAGTTCTAGCAGTACACGGACACATACTCGTGGTGTACATGGTGTCATGCTTATTCCTTACATGCAAGATTTTATGGAACCACGGAACTTAATCGTATGGAACTTATAAAAATGGAAAAATATATTTTTCGTCCCTCAGTTTTCTTCAAAATATAAAAATGGTCCTTCAACTATGAAACCAATAAATTTTAGTCCCTTAATTTTTAATACCGGATAAGTTTAGTCCTTTGTACCGCTTATGGTGGTTTGGTGTTAACGACTCTGAAACCAATAAATTTTAGTCCCTCAATTTTTAATACCGGATAAGTTTAGTCCTTTGTACCGCTTATGGTGGTTTGGTGTTGACGTGGACACGGTTTTAACTAAAACTAGACATGTCGCCTAAGTTTGATCGCCATGTCACAGGTTTGACCGCCACATAAATATCCACAAACTCACCATGGCCACCGTCGTCGAGCCACTGCTCTCGCGGCAACGGGTGCCAACAACGAGAGGGCGTTGCTGCAGCAACACCTCCTCGGCAGCTCATCAGGAGGCGGCGCCTGGGCTCGGGCGTGCTGCTCCGAGATTGCGTATGGTTATGTACGTGCCGAAGCTGGCTTGGATAGTTGGATTCCACCGAAAGACAACACACGTACAGTAGAGCTAGGTACGTACTACTCCGCAGACGGATTTTCGCCGGATTGGAAAACGCACACAAGCAACACACGTAAGCCCGCCGGCATAGCGGAGTCGGTCGTCGATGGTTGGATTGTTTTAGTCGCTGTCGCCGTTGTCCGCCACGCCTTGACTCTCGCCCGGAGAGGAGCTGGTGCCTCGGTCGCGTACCCCCGGCAACAAGCACCTGATTGGTTTGCCGTGCGCGGTGGCCATGTCCTTGAGCAGCCTTGACAGTGTGGAGCACGGAGACTGACTGACGGAGTCGAGCCTGGACGTGGACTCGTGCAGCAGCAGCCGGTAGGGCCGTGCACGAGGACATCCTCCGCTCGCCCCAGGACGCACCGGTGACCCTCGACAGGCGACGGCAGAACCTGCAACGCGTCTCCTTTTTGCCTGCTGCGCAAAGCCGCTCCACAGGGGCACCACAACGCTGGGCATGACCTTGGCGTCGAAGAAGGGCACGTCGTGGACTTGCTGTGCGGACCTTGCCGCCACCATCTGAAAACGTGGCAAGCGCACGACAAGTGTTTGATAAAATGCCAACGAAAACCATGCCACGTCATCAACAAAACCACTCAAACAGTACAAGGGTTTTCCAATGCTTTTTTCACCTATGGAGTTTATTTGGTGGTCCGGCCTGGGTTAGAGAATATCAATCGTGGTTATATGAGCTTGATCATGAATGGACCATGGTGACTAGATCACCACGTCGCACCCTCACTGGTGATAACTCCATCTCCGTCGGCCGCTGTCCGCCGCCGGCGACTTCTTCGATCTTAGCCAACCAACCAGCACCTATCTTGGATCACGAGCCTGCTTCGGGCACTGCTGTTAGCTTTCAAATTTCAAATCCAAACCTTTGCACCTCGGCCCAGCCCTCTCAAACAAGGCCCACTTGCTCCCCCACTCATAGCGAGATTCCGCAGGATAACCATCAGCAGCCCACGGCCCATTCCCATCATGCCTCTCCAAACCATGACCGGCCCACTACCCATACCACATCTACCATCACCAACCTCGTATCAAATTCTGTTTCCTCCACTATTTTTTTCTGTGGCAAATGTTTATCTGATGGACATCTCCGAGTAGATTGCAAAAATCAGTTTAGATGCCGCAAATGCTATCGATATGGCCATATTTCTCATTTTTGTTACAATACCAGGAACAAGCTCCTTGTCCATCGGGTCAAATCCCACCCACCTACCAAACCGCGACCCGTATCCAATAGCCCGGCCGTTGACTCGTCTCCCCAAAACCCCACTTACACCCCTCCGTTCATTCACTCCCCCGGCCAAACCCTCTGTTCACCATCAAAACCATGCTCTGCTCCACCATCTTTCTCGCTCGCTCCTTCCAACTCCGTTGACGCCATGGCCACCTATCCCTGCGATCCTCTACCCCTCCTCCCACCTGGCACTGCTATCGTGGAGGCTGACGGAAATCGGCAACGCCGCACCTACCATTACCTTGGTGGTGAACTGATACGTCTCCAACGTATCTATAATTTTTGATTGCTCCATGCTACTTTATCTACTGTTTTGGACTATATTGGGCTTTATTTTCCACTTTTATATTACTTTTGGGACTAACCTATTAACCGGAGGCCCAGTCCAGAATTGCTGTTTTTTGCATTTTTCAGTATTTCAAAGAAACAGAATATCAAACGGAGTCCAAACAGAATAAAACCTTCGGGGTCGTGATTTTCCAACCGAACGTGATCCAAGAGACTTGGACCCTACTCCAAGAAGTGTCCGAGGAGGTCACGAGGGTGGAGGGCGCCCCCCTGGGCGCGTCCCCTACCTCGTGGGCCCCTCGGAGCTCCACTGACGTACTCCTTCCTCCTATATATACCTACGTATCCCCGAATGATCAGTACAGGAGCCAAAAACCTAATTCCACCGCTGCAACCTTCTGTATCCACGAGATCCCATCTTGGGGCCTGTTCCGGAGCTCCGCCGGAGGGGGCATCCACCACGGAGGGCTTTTACATCATCACCATAGCCCCTCCGATGAAGTGTGAGTAGTTTACTTCAGACCTTCGGGTCTATAGCTAGTAGCTAGATGGTTCTTCTCTCTTTTTGGATCTCAATACAATGTTCTCCCCCTCTCTCGTGGAGATCTATTCGATTTAATCTTCTTTTTGCGGTGTGTTTGTTGAGACCAATGAATTGTGGGTTTATGATCCAGTATTATCTATGGAAAATATTTGATTCTTCTCTGAATTCTTTTATGTATGATTGAGTTATCTTTGCAAGTCTCTTCGAATTATCCTTTTTGGTTTGGCCAACTAGATTGGTAGTTCTTGCAATGGGAGAAGTGCTTAGCTTTCGGTTCAATCTTGCGGTGTCCTTACTCAGTGACAGAAAGAGTTGCAAGGCACGTATTGTATTGTTGCCATCAAGGATAACAAGATGGGGTTTTTATCATATTGCATGAATTTATCCCTCTACATCATGTCATCTTGCTTACGGCGTTACTCTGGATAGCGGTCGATGAGTGGAGTAATAGTAGTAGATGCAGAATCGTTTCGATCTACTTGTTTTGGACGTGATGCCTATATACATGATCATTGCCTAGATATACTCATAACTATGCTCAATTCTGTCAATTGCTCAACAGTAATTTGTTCACCCACCATAGAATACTTATGCTCTTGAGAGAAGCCAGTAGTGAAACCTATGGCCCCCGGGTCTATTCTCATCATATCAATCTATATCACTTTATTTACTTGCTTTGTTTTTACTTTACCTTTACTTTTTACTTTGCATCTATCTATCAAAAATACCAAAAATATTATCTCTATCAGATCTCACTCTCGTAAGTGACCATGAAGAGATTGACAACCCCTAAGCGTTGGTTGTGAGTTGCTATCATTTTGTGTAGGTACGAGGGACTTGTGTGTGGTCTCCTACTGGATTGATATCTTGGTTCTCCAAAACTGAGGGAAATACTTACGCTACTTTGCTGCATCATCCTCTCCTCTTCGGGGAAATCCAACGCAGTGCTCAAGAGGTATCAAGAAGAATTTCTGGCGCCGTTGCCGGGGAGGCTCACGCAAGCAAGTCAACCATACCAAGTACCCATCGCAATCGCTATCTCTCGCATTACATTATTTGCCATTTGCCTCTCGTTTTCCTCTCCCCCACTTCACCCTTGCCGTTTTATTTGCCCTCTCTTTCCCAATCTCCTCCTCTCTTTCCCGTTTGCCTTTTTCCCGTTGCCTTTCTGTTTGCTTGTGTGTTGAATTACTTGTTGCCATGGCGCAAGATAATACCAAGTTGTGTGACTTCTCGAATACCAATAATAATGATTTCCTTAGTACTCCGATTGCTCCTCTTAATAATGATGAGTCTTGTGAAATCAATACCGCTTTATTGAATCTTGTTATGAAAGATCAATTCGTCGGCTTCCTAGTGAAGATGCCGCTACTCATCTAAACAACTTTGTTGATTTGTGTGATATGCAAAAGAAGAAAGATACGGATAACAATATTGTCAAATTGAAGTTATTTCCGTTTTCACTTAGAGATCGTGCTAAAGTTTGGTTTTCATCTTTGCCTAAAAATAGATTGATTCTTGGAACAAGTGCAAATATGCTTTTATCTCTAAGTATTTTCCTCCCGCTAAGATTATCACTCTTAGGAACGATATCATGAATTTTAAACAACTTGATCATGAGCATGTTGCCCAATCTTGGGAAAGAATGAAATTAATGCTTCGCAATTGCCCTACTCATGGTTTGAATTTATGGATGATCATACAAATTTTTTATGCCGGATTGAATTTTGCTTCTAGAAATATTTTAGATTCGGCTGCGGGAGGCACCTTTATGAAAATTACGTTAGGGGATGCTACCAAATTGCTTGATAATATTATGGCTAACTATTCTCAATGACACACCGAAAGATCTTCTAGTAAAAAAGTGCATGCTATAGAAGAAATTAATGTATTGAGTGAAAAGATGGATGAACTTATGAAGATGTTTGCTCCTAAAAATACTCCTCTTGATCCTAATGATATGCCTTTATCTACTTTGCTTGAGAATAATAATGAATCTATGGATGTGAATTTTGTTGGTAGGAATAGTTTTGGAAACAACGCTTATAGAGGGAATTTTAATCCTAGGCCTTATCCTAGTAATCCTTCTAATAATTATGGAAATTCCTACAATAACTCTTATGGAAATTTTAATAAGATGCCCTCTGAATTTGAGAGTAGTGTTAAAGAGTTTATGAATTGACAAAAGAATTGTAATGCTTTGCTTGAAGAGAAATTGCTTAAAGTTGATGATTTGGCTAGGAACGTTGATAGAATTTCTCTTGAAATTGATTCTTTAAAGCTTAGATCTATTCCTCCTAAGCATGATATCAATGAGTCTCTCAAAGCCATGCGAATTTCCATTGATGAGTGCAAGGAAAGAACCGCTAGGATGCGCGCTTCCAAAGATGCCTTTATTAAAGCGTGTTCTTCCAATCCCTATGAAAATCAAGATGAAGATCTAAAAGTTATTGATGTGTCCCCCATTAAATCTTTGTTTTGCAATATGAATCTTGATGAATCTGAAGATTATCTTCCTTTACCTAGAAGGCGTTTTAAGAATTCGGAGTTTCTAGATCTTGATGATGAAATTGATGAAAGTGGGATTGAAATTAATAAAAACCGTGATGTTGCTAAACCCACTATTTTGGATCTCAAGGAATTTAATTATGAAAATTGCTCTTTGATTGGTTGTATTTCCTTGTTGCAATCCGTGCTAGATTCTCCTCATGCTTATAGCAAAATAAGGCCTTTACCGAACATATTTTTGTTGCTTTGATGCAATCTTATGGAGAAAAGCTTGAGTTGAAAGTTTCTATCCCTAGAAAACTCTATGATGAGTGGGAACCTACTATTAAAATTAAAATTAAATATTTTGAGTTTTATGCTTTGTGTGATTTGGGTGCTAGTGTCTCTACTATTCCCAAAACTTTATGTGATTTGCTAGATTTCCGTGATTTTTATGATTGCTCTCTAAACTTGCATCTTGCGGATTCCACTATTAAAAAGCCTATGGGAAGAATTAATGATGTTCTTATTGTTGCAAATAGGAATTATATGCCTGTAGATTTTATCGTTCTTGATATAGATTGCAATCCTTCATGTCCTATTATTCTTGGTAGACCTTTCCTTAGAACGATTGGTGCAATTATTGATATGAAGGAAGGGAATATTAGATTCCAATTTCCCTTAAAGAAGGGTATGGAACACTTCCCTAGAAAGAAAATAAAATTACCATATGAATCTATCATGAGAGCCACTTATGGATTGCCTACCAAAGATGGCAATACCTAGATCTATCCTTACTTTTATGCCTAGCTAGGGGCGTTAAATGATAGCGCTTGTTAGGAGGCAACCCAATTTTATTTTGTGTTTTTTTGCTTCTGTTCAGGAATAAATAATCCATCTACCTTCTGTTTGGATGTGGTTTTATGTTCTACATAGTGTTTGTGCCAAGCAGGACCTATAGGATAACCTACGATGATAGTTGATTTGATTCTGCTGAAAAACAGAAACTTTGCACGCACGAATTTAGTTATGATAAATCACAGGAATGTGATTTTGCGTTGATTCTTTTTGCTGCGGATAAATAAACAAATTTTCCATGACTTCCTATTTTGGTAGAATTTTTAGAGTTCCAGAAGTTTGCGTTAGTTACAGATTGCTACAGACTGTTCTGTTTTTGACAGATTCTGTTTTTCGTGTGTTGTTTGCATATTTTCATGAATCTATGGCTAGTAAATTAGTTTATAAAGCATAGAGAAGTTGGAATACAGTAGGTTTAACACCAATATAAATAAATAATTAGTTCATTACAGTACTTTGAAGTAGTCTTTTGTTTTCTTTCTCTAACGGAGCTCACGAGATTTCTGTTGAGTTTTGTGTTGTGAAGTTTTCAAGTTTTGGGTGAATTCTTTTGATGGATTATGGAACAAGGAGTGGCAAGAGCCTAAGCTTTGGGATTCCCATGGCACCCCCAAGATAATCCAAGTACACCAAAAAGTCAAAGCTTGGGGATGCCCCGGAAGGCATCCCCTCTTTCGTCCACTTCCATCGGTAATTTACTTGGAGCTATAATTTTATTCACCAACATGATATGTGTTTTGCTTGGAGCGTATTGTATTATTTGTGTATTTGCTTGTTAGTCTACCACAATCATCCTTGCTGTACACATCTTTTGAGAGAGCCATACATGAATTGGAGTTTGTTAGAATACTCTATGTGCTTCACTTATATCTTTTGAGCTTGATAGTTTTGCTCATAGTGCTTCACTTATATCTTTTGAGCATGATAATTTTTGCTCTAGTGCTTCACTTGGATCTTTTAGAGCACGGTGGTGGATTTGTTTTAAAGAAACTATTGATCTCTCATGCTTCACTTAGATTATTTTGAGAGTCTTTAATATCATGGTAATTTGATTAATGTTAATATACTTGGTGTTCACGATATGTGAAATTTTCTTTTGAGTGAATTGTGATGAAGTCATGTACCTAGGGTAGGGTCATGGACCTGTCCAAAGTACCCTCCCCAAGGACATCTTCAGAAGAAGCTGCCTTCCAGTTGACCAAGAGGGACTCCACTCGACGGACTCGAAGGCACTCGACCATGAGGACTCACTCGACCACCGGGAGATTAAGAGCCACTCTGTATCCAAACGGTCTGTAATTAAGTAGTCTTTATGGCCATGATGACACTTTATGTAGGGCGTTACCAGTAACGCCAATTCTTTATCTACTTTAAACCCTGCATAACTGAGGGCCGGTGGGGTCTGGCAGACACTATATAAGCCACCCCCTCCTCAGTGTAAAGGGTTCGCACCCCTGTAACTCATACACATATAATCCAGTCGACCGCCTCCGAGCTCCGAGACGTAGGGCTGTTACTTCCTCTGAGAAGGGCCTGAACTCGTAAATCTCTTGTGTATACAACTACTCTATAGCTAGGATCTTGCCTCTCCATACCTACCCCACATTCTACCGTCAGTCTTAGTACCACGACAGTTGGCGCCCACCGTGGGGCAGGTGTCTTAGCGATTTTTGGAGAAGTTCCAATTGTTCCGATTGCCTTCATCATGGTTTCTGGCGGAGTTCTGGTCGAGGGCTGCGAGATCCGTCTCGGTGCGCTCACTTTCATCGCCGACGACTCCGCTTGGCTCCAGGAGGCTCCACTCGACATCGACGCGCTCCCCGTCCACGGTGCAACGCATTTTCGAGTGTGTGTCCGTGGCGTCCTGCTGCGGCAAACGTCGACTCCGTATCGGTCGACTCCCGTGTCGTCCTCCCTCCCTGTCTCCCGCCAGCGCAAGTGCTCTGGCCGGTCGAGGCTCCAGCGGTGGGTGAGACACGCAGTGGCTCGCCAAACGGCCACCACTCATGTCGCGGCAATCGAGCCCGACGAATCTCTCTACGGCCTGTTCGATCTGTCGACTGGCTCCGTAGAGACCGCATCCGAGTGCGACAATAGTGATCCAGCGGCGGAGGTTCTGATGGTCAATGGGCCTCGTAGTCCTCCCGGCTTCCCCCGCACCGACGGGATAGACGGTGAAGGCGACCCCGCTCAGGCCCACGAGGAATATCAACCCGAGCCACTCACTTCTCTGCAAAGGGAAGATCTTCGCCGCCGGAACATGGATGCCTTGCATACTCCCATCGCAGGAGAAACTCCCGAGGCTCGTGCCTTGGAAGAGGTGCGTTTGGCCAACTTGGCTGAACGCACTCGACTGGAGAACCTCCAGCGAGCACTCGACGAGCGTGCGCGGCAACGAGTACCCGACTCCAGTCGACGTCAGCTCTTTCCACAACCAACTCAGGTATATCGAACCCCGATTCAGAATTTAGCAGTTGCGGCCTGCATAGCAGAGTCAATTCAGCCCTCTTAGTCGGAGGCTGGCAGAGGCTTGATGCAGATCAAAGATTTGCTCCAAGCAGCAGGAGATCAGAATTCAGCCATGTCACAATCACGCAACAGGATTTACAGTCGATCCGTCGCTGCGAATACAGTTCAGTCGGCTAATAGCCCAAGATCGCCTCTGCGGCGTGAGGGACGTGAAGGTCGACGTGACCAATATGATGACCGATTCGACCGTGATGATCGACGTCGAGTGCCCACTCCTCCCCCAAGGGGTGGGTCTTACGCTCATCGGCAGCAAGATGATAGGCGCCAGTTCAGTGTTGGGCGACGAGCTCCGGTTGACCCCAGGGAACCAGGCTTTGACGCGAGATCCATCATCGTGCAAGGTTTGGTCGATCGGAACAGAGCTCATTGAGGCGGCCATGACAGAGACGCGCCCACTAGCAGCCGAGTCCATGTTTCAGGTCCAGAATGTTTTAACAGAGCCATCAGAGCTGCAGTGATACCCCCCAACTTCAGGTTGGCGACTGGGGTAAGTAAGTTCACCGGTGAGTCCAAGCCTGAAAGCTGGCTTGAAGACTACCGAGTGGCGGTACAGATTGGTGGCGGTAATGATGAGGTGGCCATGAAGCACTTACCACTCATGTTGGAGGGTTCGGCCAGGGCGTGGTTGAATCAGTTAGCTCCTAGCAGCATTTACACTTGGGAAGATCTTTCCCGAGTGTTCGTCAGGACATTCGAGGGAACTTGCAAGCGACCAGCAGGATTGACGGAGCTGCAAGTCTGCGTGCAAAAGTCGAATGAAACCCTGAGAGATTACATCCAGAGATGGATCACTTTGCATCATACCGTGGAGAACGTGTCTGATCATCAGGCAGTCTGTGCCTTCAAGGATGGCGTCAAGAACAGAGAGTTAAGTCTGAAGTTTGGTTGAACCGGGGATATGACCCTGAGTCGAATGATGGAGATTGCCACCAAATACGCCAACGGTGAAGAAGAGGATAGACTCCGGAGTGGCAAGTACAAGCCGAGTCAGTCGGAAAAAGGAAACTCCAGTCGGAAGCAGAAACGGAAAGCCGAGCCAGCTGCTCCTGGAGAGGCTCTGGCCGTGACTCAGGGAAAATTCAAAGGGAAGCCCAAAGATTTTGGAACCCCAAGAAGGTGAAAGATAAGGAAGGAAATGACGTGATGGATCTGCCGTGTCACATCCACACGAAGAAAGACGAAGAGGGTAACTTCATCTACCCGAAACATACCACTCGCCAGTGCCGGCTCTTAATCCAGTAGTTTCAAGGAAAACAGCCCAAGGACAAGGAAAAGGAGTCGGACAAGGCTGAGGACAAGGAGGACAGTGATGGAGGATACCTCCATGTCAATTCCACCCTGTTGATTTTTGCTGATGTGGAAAGCAAAAGTCGACTGAAAGTCATCAACCGTGAGGTAAATATGGTCGCTCCGGCGACACCAAGTTATCTGAAATGGTCTCAGACTGCCATTACATTCGACCAGTCTGATCGTCCAACACACATAGCCACCCCTGGGAGGCAAGCTTTGGTGTTCGACCCAGTTGTCGAAGGCACTCAACTAACGAAGGTGCTGATGGATGGTGGTAGTGGACTGAATATATTGTATGCGGAGATGCTAAAGGGAATGGGCATTCCGATGTCCAGACTCAGCTCCAGCAACATGAGTTTTCATGGAGTCATTCCTGGAAAGAAGGCTGAGTCACTCGGCCAAATTGCTCTAGATGTGGTGTTCGGCGACTCGAAGCATTTCCGCAAAGAGAAGCTGACATTTGAAGTCGTGGATTTCCAGAGCGCTTACCACGCTATTTTGAGGAGACCAGCTTATGCACAGTTCATGGCTCGACCATGTTACGTGTACCTCAAATTGAAGATGCCTGGCCCCAAAGGCGTGATCACTATCACTGGCAATCGAAAGAAGGCAGAAGAGTGTTTTCAGAAAGGCTCGAAGATTGCCGATTCCCAGATAACAGTGGTAGAGCTAGAGGAATACAAGAAAAATGCAGATCCGAGTGATTTATTGCGGGCCAAGAAGCCCGCCACGGAGTCAGCATTCCAGTCGTCTGGTGAGACAAAGCCTGTTCACATTCACCCGACCGACCCCAGTGCTGCTCCGACCCATATTTCCACCACACTCGACTCTAAATATGAAGAAGCGCTCATCCAGTTCCTCCGTGAGAACTGGGACATCTTTGCATGGAAGCCTGCTGATATGACGGGTGTTCCCAGGGGGCTGGCTGAGCATCGTTTACGAGTCGACCCAAAGGCAAAACCTGTCAAAGAACACCTTCGACGGTCTGCCGTCCAGAAGAGAAAGGCCATTGGTGAAGAGGTGGCTCGGCTCCTGGCAGCGGAGTTTATCCGAGAGATTTACCACTCCGAGTGGCTCGCCAATATTTTCATGGTCCCCAAGAAGGAAAAGTCACTTCGCATGTGCATTGATTTCAAACACATCAATTGGGCCTGCCCGAAAGATCATTTCCCTCTCCCTCGAATCGACCAAATTGTCGACTCAACTGCGGAATGTGAGAGATTGTCTTTTTTAGACGCCTATTCCGGGTACCATCAGATCCGTCTATATGGACCCGATGAAATCAAAACAACTTTCATCACTCCATTCGGGTGCTTCTGCTATGTCACCATGCCATTCGTCCTCAAGAATGCCGGAGCCACGTTCATGAGGATGATTCAAAAGTGTTTACTCACTCAAATCAGTCGGAATGTGGAAGCGTACATGGATGATATCGTGGTCAAGTTACGAAAGGGTTCCGACCTGTTGACTGACCTCGCTGAAACATTTGCCAATCTCAGGAGGTATGATATCAAGCTTAATCCATCAAAGTGCACATTCGGAGTTCCTGGTGGAAAGTTACTCGGTTTTCTCATTTCAGAATGAGGAATCGATGCTAACCCAGAAAAAGTTGGCACCATACTCCAAATGAAACGCCCTATGCGTGTGCACGATGTCCAAAAGCTTACTGGATCCTTGGCCGCGTTAAGTCGATTCATCTCTCGCCTCGGTGAAAAGGCATTGCCTCTCTACCGACTGATGAAGAAGGCAGACAAGTTCGAGTGGACTCCAGAAGCTGATGCAGCGTTTGCCGAGCTAAAAGCTCTGCTCTCCACCCAGCCGGTGCTTGCTGCTCCAATCAGCAAAGAGCCTCTATTGCTTTACATTGCAGCCACAGGACAAGTTGTCAGTACAGTACTTACGGTCGAGCGGGACGAAGAAGGGAAAGCCTTCAAAGTTCAACGCCCAGTGTACTATCTCTCTGAAGTTTTGACTCCATCGAAGCAAAGATATCCTCATTATCAGAAGCTTGTGTATGGGATCTACATGACCACGAAGAAGGTTGCTCATTATTTCTCTGATCGTTCCATTATAGTCGTCAGCGACGCCCCACTGTCAGAGATTCTGCACAACAGAGATGCAACTGGTCGAGTGGCGAAATGGGCGATTGAACTCCTTCCCCCTGATATCAAGTTTGAAGCAAAGAAAGCCATTAAGTCCCAAGCGATAGCAGATTTCCTTGCCGAGTGGATTGAACAACAGCAGCCGACTCAAGTTCACTCGGAGCATTGGACCATGTTCTTTGATGGCTCTAAGATGTTAAATGGTTCCGGTGCTAGGGTAGTTTTGGTTTCCCCAAGAGGAGATAAGCTCAGATATGTGCTCCAGATCCACTTTGATTCCTCCAATAATGAAGCAGAATATGAAGCACTTTTGCATGGGTTGCGCATGGCCATTTCACTCGGCGTCCGTCACCTTATGGTTTATGGCGACTCAGATTTGGTGGTCAATCAGGTGATGAAGGAGTGGGACGTTAGAAGCCCAGCCATGACTGGATACTGCAATGCAGTAAGGAAGCTTGAAAAGAAATTCGAAGGGTTAGAGCTTCACCATATACCCCGACTGAAGAATCAAGCATCTGATGATTTGGCGAAGATAGGTTCCAAGAGAGAAACCATTCCCAGTGATGTGTTCTTGGAGCATATCCATACTCCATCAGTCAAAGAAGATCCTTTTACCGAAGAAGCTCCGCAGCCTAAAAGTGTCACGGATCCGACTGTTGTTGAAGTTCCATCAGTGGTCGACCTGATCATGGAAGTTCTGGTGATCACTCCCAATTGGACAGTGCCGTATATCGCGTATATCTTAAGGAAAGAGCTCCCAGAGGATGAAGAGGAGGCTCGACAGATCGTCCATCGATCTAAAGCCTTTACCGTGATAAGGGGACAGTTGTACAGAGAAAGTGCGACTGGAATTGGTCAGAAATGCATAACGCCAGAAGAAGGTCAAATAATCCTTGACGACATCCACTCGGGGACCTGTGGCCATCATGCGTCCTCTCGGACCATCGTAGCCAAAGCATACCGAGCCGGATTTTACTGGCCAAGAGCGAATGAAATGGCAAAGGAGATAGTCGACAAGTGTGAGGGATGTCAATTTTACTCCAATATGTCACACAAGCCCGCCTCAGCTTTAAAGACCATACCACTCGTCTGGCCCTTCGCGGTATGGGGGCTGGATATGGTTGGACCCTTGAGAATAGGCAAAAGCAGTTTCACACATGTGCTGGTAGCAGTCGACAAGTTCACCAAGTGGATTGAGGCTAAGCCCATCAAGAACCTTGATGCCGGCACTGCTGTCAGCTTCATCAGAGTGTTGATATTCAGATATGGAGTCCCACACAGCATCATCACTGATAACGGATCAAACTTCGATTCCGAGGAATTCAGGGCGTTCTGCACATCTCAGGGCACACGAGTCGACTGTGCTTCAGTCGCTCATCCTCAGTCGAATGGACAAGCAGAGCGGGCTAATGGCTTGATTCTCAAAGGGTTGAAACCCCGAATGATGCATGATCTCAAGCATGCGGTTGGAGCATGGGTCGACGAGCTTCCCTTAGTGCTTTGGGGGTTAAGGAGCACGCCTAACTGGTCGACTAGGAGAACTCCGTTCTTCTTGGTCTACAGAGCTGAAGCGGTCTTGCCGAGTGACCTACTTCACAATGCTCCTCGAGTCGAGCTCTACACGAAGCTGAAGCAAAACAAGCACGGCAGGATGCAGTCGACCTTCTAGAGGAAGAAAGGGAGATGGCTCTGATCTGATCGACCATTTACCAGCAAGACTTGCGTCGCTTCCACGCCAAAAACGTGAAGAGTCGAGCCTTCCAGGAAGGAGATTTGGTTCTCCGAGTGGATCAGCAGAAACCACACTAGCTTGCTCCTTCTTGGGAAGGTCCCTTCATCGTCACCAAGGTTCTCCACAATGGAGCGTACCATCTTTACGACGTCGAGCACAAGATCGACAAGCCCCGAGCTTGGAAAGCGGAGCTGCTCCGCCCCTTTTACACTTAAGTAGCCGCTCGGAAATGTAATAAAAGCACTTCTGTAGTTCATTTTTCAAAAGACAATAGTGTTATAGTTCTCCCAGTGATTGTTGTCACTTTTGTTTGTTCAATAAAGTCCCCCCCCCCCAGTGGGTGGCTTAGCTACGAATCCGTTTCGCCTAAGTTTGTAAAAAAATCCTTGCCGAGTGGTGAGCCAGCCTCCCACTCGGGGGCTTAGCTGCGAATCCGTTTCACCTAAGTACTTTAAAATCCTGCCGAGTGGTGAGCCAGCCTCCCACTCGGAGGCTTAGATGCAGTCCAAGTACTCGGCTAAGTTTTAATAAAATCCTACCGAGTGGTGAGCCAGCCTCCCACTCGAAGGCTTAGCTGCAGTCCAAGTACTCGCCTAAGTTTTAATGAAATCCTACAGAGTGGTGAGCCAACCTCCCACTCGGAGGCTTAGCTGCAGTCCAAGTACTCGCCTAAGTTTTAATAAAATCCTACCGAGTGGTGAGCCAGCCTCCCACTCGGAGGCTTAGCTGCAGTCCAAGTACTCGCCTAAGTTTCAATAAAATCCTACCAAGTGGTGAGCCAGCCTCCCACTCGGGGGCTTAGCTGCAGCATAGCACTCGCCTAAGTACAAGTATAACGTGCGCTCCGCAAGGAGGACGAGGTGCAGGTTGACTGCTACCCTCTTTTTCCGAGCTACGCCACAAGTATAATGTGCTCTCCGCAAGGAGGACGAGGTACAGGTCGACTGCCACTTCTCCTTCCGAGCTACGCCACAAGTATAATGTGCGCCCCGCAAGGAAGACGAGGTGCAGGTCGATTGATGCCTTCTTCCTCAGAGAAACACCGCAAAAATCCTACTGAGGGGAAACCTCCCACTCGGGAACTTAGCGGCAGCCCAACGCTTGCCTAGGTTTTGGAAAATCCTGCCGAGTGGAGAGCAGACCTCCCACTCGGGGGCTTAGCTGCAGCCCAGCGCTCGCCTAAGTTTTTGAAAATCCTACCGAGTGGAGAGCGGACCTTCCACTCGGGGGCTTAGCTGTAGCCCAGCGCTCGCCTAAGTTTTTGAAAGTCCTACCTAGTGGAGAGCGGACCTCCCACTCGGGGGCTTAGCTGCAGCCCAGCGCTCGCCTAAGTTTCTGAAAATCCTACCGAGTGGAGAGCAGACCTCCCAGTCGGGGGCTTAGCTGCAGCCCAGCGCTCGCCTAAGTTTTTGAAAATCCTACCGAGTGGAGAGCAGACCTCCCACTCGGGGGCTTAGCTGCAGCCCAGCGCTCGCCTAAGTTTCTGAAAATCCTACCGAGTGGAGAGCAGACCTCCCACTCGGGGGCTTAGCTGCAGCCCAGGGATCGCCTAAGTTTTTGAAAATCCTACCGAGTGGAGAGCGGACCTCCCACTCGGAGGC
>NC_041391.1:143306699-143319683 GCF_002162155.2 Triticum dicoccoides
CTCGCCTAAGTTTTTGAAAGTCCTACCTAGTGGAGAGCGGACCTCCCACTCGGGGGCTTAGCTGCAGCCCAGCGCTCGCCTAAGTTTCTGAAAATCCTACCGAGTGGAGAGCAGACCTCCCACTCGGGGGCTTAGCTGCAGCCCAGCGCTCGCCTAAGTTTCTGAAAATCCTACCGAGTGGAGAGCAGACCTCCCACTCGGGGGCTTAGCTGCAGCCCAGGGATCGCCTAAGTTTTTGAAAATCCTACCGAGTGGAGAGCGGACCTCCCACTCGGAGGCTTAGCTGCAGCCCAGTGCTCGCCTAAGTGTGCTGAAGAACAAGTCGATTGCAATAAGTGCTTCATCCTAGCTTGCAAAAGACACATCAAACCAGATGCCAACATATTCAGTGTTGAATTCAAGTTCAGATAACGTCTTACGGAACCGAAAGTGCTCAGGCGCTAAGCCCGTTAAGGTTTATCGGTTACAAAAATCACTCGGCATACCGAGACAAATTTAAAGTATCAAGCACAGAAGTTTTTTACCCCTCCTACAGAGAGCTGGAAGGCGCAACAAATTCGTCCAGGTCGATTCCATCTGCAATCCGAGTGGAAGCAGCGATGAAGGTCTCCATGAAAGATTAGAAATCATGCTTCTTGGTATTGGCCACCTTAAGGGCTGCCAGCTTGTACTCCCGTGCCTCCTTGCAGTGAACACGGGCCAGAGACAGAGCAACATCCGCGCCACACCTGGCAGAAGACTTCTTCCATTCTTGCACTCGACTTGGAACCTCGTTCAGTCGAGTCATCAGAGACTCGAGGTCGTTCTGAAGCGTCTCTCTTGGCCAGAGTGTTGTGTCGATGCGGGAAGTTGCGACCTTCAGCCTTGCGAGATAGTCGACAACAGCAACGCGAGATTCAAGTCGGAGCACATTCATGGCGACTTTGTCTTTCATAGGAGAGTTGATGGGATCCAGGTTTATTTCCAGTTGACCAGTCTCCTCTTCAAAGTTCTGGCAGAACTCTGCAAGCACAACCCCAAAGTCAAGACATCAGTCTGATGGCGAGATCATAGTTAAAATGTCTATTTGGTACAAAAGATTACCTTCAAGCATGAGGAATAGCTTCTTGGCGAGTCCTCCCAGATAAGCTTCCAGATCATTCTTCTTTCCCACCAGCTCACTGGCCTTGTCACTCAAGGCAATCTTGTCACTCTTCAGTCGACTGACCTCCTTGTTGGCCGCATCAAGAGCAGCTTTCAGAATGGTATTTTCCTCTTCAAGCTTGGTGATTGAAGCCAGCTTCTCATCTGCGAGCTTGGTCTTCTCTAAAGCCGCTTTCTGCATCTCAGCCAAGTCAAGGTCTTTCTTCTTCAGAGCATCCCTCAGTTTGTCTGCAAAGTCACAGTGAGATCAGACTCTCAAATGGACGAGAGGCAAAAAGCAGTCGTCGAGGTTCTCACCAAACATACCTTTTGCCTCCTCCTTTGACTTTGTGAAGTTCTCCTGGACCAGTTTCAGATCAAGCTCGAGCTGGATTTGCTTGTTCTCCAACTCAGTGTAATGAGCCGCAAGCTCGCAAGATTTCTGCGAAGAACCAATCGACAGATGTCAAAAATAGTTCACTTCCGAGTGACTAAGGAAAAATCATAGCATTTCTAAGACTACAGCCGAATATAAACATTCGACCATAGTCTCGGGGACTACACCCAGTGGGTGCACTCAGCGTGCCCCCACTAGTTCTATCAGTTAGAGTCGATCAGTCGACCAACAAATAGCAAAAAAAGAGAGAGATGTTCTTCAGACTGTAGTTGACTGCCAGCAGTCGACCACAGTCTTGGGGACTACACCCAGTGGGTGCACTCAGCGTGCCCCCACCGGTCTACGAATCCATTCGACCTGATCGAGTCAAGAAAAAGCTTAAGACATAAAGACTATGGTCGACTGCCAGCAGTCCACCATAGCCTTGGGGACTACACCCTGTGGGTGCACTCAGCTTGCCCCCACTAATCCGGAATTTCAATCAACGCACCCAGTGGGTGTTTGACAGACACTAAAATTTTTAGAAAGAAGGATTTTCAGATATCATATCCTAACAGAACAGGCGGTGACCGACTGACCTGAATATTGCTCTGAAGAGCTGAACTGGCGTCATAAGCTGCCTGACTGGCGTCTCGGATTGCTTTCACTTGCTCCATCATGACCCCTGCCTGGCATATTGCTTCTTTAGCAGCACTAGCTTGGTCTTCTGGGATGTGGTGGGTCAAGAAAAGTGAAGGCTGAGCAGCACTCGATGACGAAGGGCGAGCACTCGTCAGCGGCACCGCAAAGGATACGGTAGGCCGAGTGACGTTATCCCCCTCCACGACCAATGTCTCGGGTGGTGACACGTCTTGAGTCGCCTTGCCAGCAGATGCTTTCTTGTTCCTCCTCTGCCTCAGTGGTTCCTCGTCATCGTTGTCAGGAAGGTCAATAACAACGTTAGATGGAGCTGCAGAAAAGAGTCAAAATTAAAGACAAAGAGCCAACCGACTGAAGACGGAACTGCAAAAGTCATACCAGGTTTTGAAGTAACAGCATCTTCCATCTTGTGGTCTTCAGGTCTGGTCGAGGTATCAGAAGTAGCAGCACTGCAATTCCAGAAGTCAATCGGTTAGCTCACGAATCGGCCAAGAATGAATTCATGCGAAACAAGAAAACTCAAGATACACCATTACCCTGAGATAGTGGGGATCGCCATCTTCATCTTCGGCAAGACCTTCGTTGGCTTCGACGGCGCCACTCGAGATTGCTTCGGAGCTTTCTCAGTCGGCGCCGGAGAAGTCGTCCGAGGACGCTTGGTCGACTGCGCGACGGGCGCAACCCCCTTACCACGCTCAGTTGCAGGATCATGGACAAGCTTCGAGCGTCTTTCCGAATGGGGAGGTGCAACTTCCTCCTCCTCCTCCTCTTCCTCCTCATCAGAGTCATCATCGTCATCGTCGTCGTCAGCATCCGAATTCCACTCCTCCTGGCTTTCGCCTCCACTTCCTTCTTCCTCCTCAGTCGGTGCCTGCGCCCCGTTGGCCATCGAGTATAACTCAGTGGTGGCCTGACAGACGACAAAACAAGACAAAGGTCAATCGACCGATTTGAAGTAAAACAGAATGAATAAAACATGATCACAACCAGGGATAAGTGGTCATTCCGTGTCTGGTTGGTAGGTATGGTCGAGTGGTGGGATCCTCCTAGCCCCTCGAGGGTTATCCTTATTCCCTGTGATGGCAGCCATCCACCTCTCCAGTGTGGCGTCGCTGACCACCTATGGATGGACCCGAGTGGTATCTTCGGTGCCACAGTACAGACACATCGGGTGGCCTCGGTATTGGAGCGGTTGAATACGCCGTCGAAGGAAAACCTCCAGAAGGTCCATGCCAGTCACTCCTCCCCGAATGAGCTGGACTACACGCTCCATCAACATTTTAACCTGAGCCTTCTCCTCCGGGAGCACCTTCAGAGAAGACGGTTTGTTCACTCGGTCCATGGAGAATGGAGGGAGACCAGTCGACTGCCCCGGCGTCGACTCGTCTTGGCAGTAGAACCAGGTCGACTGCCACCCTCTAACCGACTCAGGAAGGGTCATGGACGGAGAAGCACTCTTACTCCTCATTTGGATCCCAAGACCCCCACACATCTGGATAACCTTGGTCCTCTCATCATCCGGACTCGCCTTTTTCACCGTCTGTGAGCGACAGGTGAATATGTGCTTAAAGAGACCCCAGTGCGGTCGACAACCCAGGAAGTTTTCGCACATAGACACAAAGGCGGCGAGGTAGGCAATGGAATTGGGAGTGAAATGGTGGAGTTGCGCCCCAAAGAAGTTCAGAAACCCTCGGAAGGAAAGACTCGGTGGCAGGGAGAATCCGTGATCTACATGAGTGGCTAGGAGAACACACTCACCCTCCAGTGGCTGCGGTTGCCACTCGGTCCCTGGAAGTCTTGCTGACCCATGAGAGATCAGTCCCTTGTTGGCCAGGTCGTTGAGATCCGCCTGGGTGATGGTCGAGCGGATCCAATCTCCTTGGACCCAACCTTGTGGCAGGCGGGACCTCCACGAAGATCCACCCCGACTGGTCGCTCTTTCCTTTATTTTCGCCGTCGCCGTCGCCTTCTTTGCTCGCTCCAAGGCCGCCGTCTTCTCCTTCACCATTGTCGCCGGCAAGGCGCGCGAGGAGTGGATGGGCAGAGGCAAAGGCGGGCGCAGGAGGCGTGGGTGAGGAAGGCAGAGGGGGGAATGGAGACGCACTGTTCAAAAATCGTCGCCCGGCACCTTATATAGAGACGCTTCCGAGTGGCTGACAGGTAGGCCCGAGCGGTCCTGTCAAATCCCGAAACAGTTGCGTGCGCGATACGTGGCGAAAAAGGCGGCGCGGAAATCGAGGCATCTACGCTTTATCCCATCCTAGTACCTCGGTCCACCCTGCTTCGCGCGCTTCCCAAAATTCGGATCCCACAAAATCCGCTAACAACAGAGCAGCCTATCAGACGGTAGATTTCCTACGATCCGTCGCTCAGAAGTCCACCAAGTTCAAAAGTTCACTCGACAGATGAAAAGAATGGATCAAGGCGACTGAAAGAAAAGTTGATGCCATCAGTAAGGTCATTGATCCAGGATGAGACATGCTCAGAACACAAAAACAGGTCGGAAAGATTATCAACTCCTTCCTCACTCAAGCCTCGATCCATTCGGGGGCTAATGATGAAGTCATGTACCTAGGGTAGGGTCATGGACCTGTCCAAAGTACCCTCCCCAAGGACATCTTCAGAAGAAGCTGCCTTCCAGTCGACCAAGAGGGATTCCACTCGACGGACTCGAAGGCACTCGACCATGAGGACTCACTCGACCACCGGGAGATTAAGAGCCACTCTGTATCCAAACGGTCTATAATTAAGTATTCTTTATGGCCATGATGACACTTTATGTAGGGCGTTACCAGTAACGCCAATCTTTATGTACTTTAAACCCTGCATAACTGAGGGCCGGAGGGGTCTGGCAGACACTATATAAGCCACCCCCCTCCTTAGTGTAAAGGGTTCACACCCCTGTAACTCATACACATATAATCCAGTCGACCGCCTCCGGGCTCCGAGACGTAGGGCTGTTACTTCCTCTAAGAAGGGCCTGAACTCGTAAATCTCTTGTGTATACAACTACTCCATAGCTAGGATCTTGCCTCTCCATACCTACCCCCCATTCTACTGTTAGTCTTAGTACCACGACAAATTGAATACTAAGATAAGTTTGATGCTCGATAATTGTTTTGAGATGTGGAGGTGATAATATCAAAGTCGTGCTAGTTGGGTGATTATGAATTTGAGAAATACTTGTGTTGAAGTTTGCAAATCCCGTAGCATGCACGTATGGTTAAAGTTGTGTAACAAATTTGAAACATGAAGTGTACCTGGCTTGTGCATCCTTATGAGTGGAGGTCGGGGACGAGCGATGGTCTTTTCCTACCAGTCTATCCCCCTAGGAGCATGCGCGTAGTACTTGAATTTTTGATGACTTCTAAATTTTTGCAATAATTATATGAGTTCTTTTGACTAATGTTGAGTCCATGGATTATATGCACTCTCACCTTTCTGCCATTGCTAGCCTCTTCGGTACCGTGCATTGCCCTTTCTCACCTTGAGAGTTGGCGCAAACTTCGCCGGTGCATCTAAACCCCGTGATACGATATACTCTATCACACATAAACCTCCTTATATCTTCCTCAAAACAGCCACCATACCTACCTATCATGGCATTTCCATAGCCATTCCGAGATATATTGCCATGCAACTTCCACCATCATCATCATGACATACATTACTTTTGTCATATTGCCATTGCATGATCTTGTAGTTGACATCATATTTGTGGCAAGGCCACCATGCATTATTTTCCATACATGTCACTCTTGATTCATTGCACCATCCCGGTACACCGCCGGAGGCATTCATATAGAGTCATATCTTGTTCTAAGTTTCGAGTTGTAATCCTTGTGTTGTAATCGATAGAAGTGTGATGATCATCATTATTAGAGCATTGCCCAAATAAAAAAAAGGGGAGAAAGGATAAAAAGAAAAAAAGAAAGGCCCAAAAAAAGAAAAAAAGAGAGAAAATAAAAAGGGCAATGCTACTATATCCTTTCCACACTTGTGCTTCAAAGTAGCACCTTGTTCTTCATGTAGTGAATCTCATATATTGTGCTTCAAAGTAGCACCTTGTTCTTCATGTACTGAGTCTCATATATTGTGCTTCAAAGTAGCACCTTGTTCCTCATGTAGTGAGTCTCATAAGTTGTCTTTTTATACTAGTGGGAATTTTCATTATAGAACTTGGCTTGTATATTCCTACGATGGGCTTCCTCAAATGCCCTAGGTCTTCGTGAGCAAGCGAGTTGGATGCACACCCACTAGTTTTCTTTTGTTGAGCATTCATAGCTCTAGTGCATCCATTGCATGGCAATCCCTACTCCTCATGTTGACATCAATTGATGGGCATCTCCATAGCCCGTTGATGAGCCTCGTCAATGTGAGACTTTCTCCTTTTTTGTCTTCTCCACACAATCCCCATCATCATATTCTATTCCACCCATAGTGCTATATCCATGGCTCACGCTCATGTACTGCGTGAAGGTTGAAAAAGTTTGAGATTATTTAAGTATGAAACAATTGCTTGGCTTTTCATCGGGGGTATAGAAGTTGGGAACATCTTTGTGTGACAAAAATGAAGCATAGCCTAACTATATGATTTTGTAGGGATGAACTTTCTTTTGCCATGTTATTTTGAGAAGACATCATTGCTTTGATTAGTATGCTTGAAGTATTATTATTTTTGTGTCAATCTGAACTTTTGTCTTGAATCTTTCGGATCTGAATATTCATGCCACAATTAAGAATATTTGCATTGAAATTATGCCAAAGTATCACTCCGCATCAAAAATTCTTTTTTATCATTTACCTACTCGAGGACGAGCAGGAATTAAGCTTGGGGATGCCTGATACGTCTCCAACGTATCTATAATTTTGATTGCTCCATGCTACTTTATCTACTGTTTTGGACTATATTCGGCTTTATTTTCCACTTTTATATTACTTTTGGGACTAACCTATTAACCGGAGGCCCAGCCCAGAATTGCTGTTTTTTGCCTTTTTTTCAGTATTTCGAAGAAATAGAATATCAAATTGAGTCCAAACGGAATAAAACCTTTGGGATCGTGATTTTTCAACCGAACGTGATCCAGGAGACTTGGACCCTACTCCAAGAAGTGTCCGAGGAGGTCATGAGGGTGGAGGGCCCCCCTGGGCGCGCCCCCTACCTCGTGGGCCCCTCGAAGCTCCACCGACGTACTCCTTCCTCCTATATATACCTATGTATCCCCGAACGATCAGAACAGGAGCCAAAAACCTAATTCCACCGCCGCAACCTTCTGTATCCACGAGTTCCCATCTTGGGGCCTGTTCCGGAGCTCCGCCGGAGGGGGCATCCACCACGGAAGGCTTCTACATCATCACCATAGCCCCTCCGATGAAGTGTGAGTAGTTTACTTCAGACCTTCGGGTCCATAGCTAGTAGCTAGATGGCTTCTTATCTTTTTTTGGATCTCAATACAATGTTCTCCCCCTCTCTCGTGGAGATCTATTCGATGTAATCTTCTTTTTGCGGTGTGTTTGTTGAGACCGATGAATTGTGGGTTTATGATCCAGTATTATCTATGGAAAATATTTGATTCTTCTCTGAATTCTTTTATGTATAATTAAGTTATCTTTGCAAATCTCTTCGAATTATCCTTTTTGGTCTGGCCAACTAGATTGGTAGTTCTTGCAATGGGAGAAGTGCTTAGCTTTGGGTTCAATCTTGCGGTGTCCTTACTCAGTGACAGAAAGAGTTGCAAGGCACGTATTGTATTGTTGCCATCGAGGATAACAAGATGGGGTTTTTCTCATATTGCATGAATTTATCCCTCTACATCATGTCATCTTGCTTACGGCATTACTCTGTTTTTACTTAATACTCTAGATGCATGCTGGATAGCGGTCGATGGTGGAGTAATAGTAGTAGATGCAGAATCATTTCGATCTACTTGTTTTGGATGTGATTCCTATATACATGATCATTGCCTAGATATACTCATAACTATGCTCAATTCTGTCAATTGCTCAAGAGTAATTTGTTCACCCACCGTAGAATACTTATGCTCTTGAGAGAAGCCACTAGTGAAACCTATGGCCCCCAGGTCTATTCTCATCATATCAATCTATATCACTTTATTTACTTGCTTTGTTTTTACTTTACCTTTACTTTTTACTTTGCATCTATCTATCAAAAATACCAAAAATATTATCTCTATCAGATCTCACTCTCGTAAGTGATCGTGAAGGGATTGACAACCCCTAAGCATTCGTTGCGAGTTGCTATCATTTTGTGTAGGTACGAGGGACTTGTGCGTGGTCTCCTACTGGATTGATACCTTGGTTCTCAAAAACTGAGGGAAATACTTACGCTACTTTGCTGCATCATCCTCTCCTCTTCGGGGAAATCCAATGCAGTGCTCAAGAGGTAGCGTGAACCCCTGGTCCAATCCGGGGACTGGGCCATCATCTCCCTCGCCCCGCCTCCGGACCCTAATCAGTTTGAGACGGACACCATGCTCATTCATCATATCCTTGACCATGAGCGTGGCTTTCTCAGTGCGAAGAACTCTCGCTACGGCATGGGCGCTGCATTTGTTCGATTCTTGCACGCCCGTGACATCGATACTGTTATCGCCAACAACCCCTACTTTGTTGGAGACTCCATCCTCCGCGTCGTCCGCCACGACCGAGGTATAAACCCTAGGTATTGCACCTTCACACATGATGCTTGGATTGTGATGGTAAACTTTCCTCTTGAGCCTTGGAGACTTGACAAAGTTAGAGAGTCTGTCAGTGGACTTGGTAAATTTTTATTCCGGAATCGTGATATGTCAAATAGAGCTCGCATCCTCATCAAAGTCCGTGTGATTTTGGACATGGCCAGTCTTGGACTTGTGCAGTATATATTCTTCAGGCAGATCTACTTGGCGCCATGGGTGGTGATGAAGATCCGATCCCCCTGGATGGTGTTATGCATCCCATGCCTTTTGCTCCATTTGGTGGAATTTGGAATGATGCAGAGTTTGTGGATAATGAGAACCACCATGTTTCTCCTACTGCCCATCATGCTCCTGAAGCTGGGAATGAGGATGCACCTATGGTCCATACTCCCCCCCCCCTCAACCTTGAACATGAGCAGCAGGACCAACCTGTCCAACTTGCTATTGAGGCTGCTGATTCTTTCTTTTCCCTTCAAGACATGATGTCAAAAATTATGGCCTCTGCACCTGCAATATTAGAACAACTAGCTGGCACCACTGTTGTCAGCACCAGATGCCAGTTGATTAATGTTGAGGAGGATCATGGGACTATCAAGAAATGCTTACTTACCATAACTACAAAGTACCATGCTGCACCACATGCTACTTCTTTGTCAATCACTGAGTTAACTGAAATTTCAGAGCTCAACACTGTTTGGAATTCAGAGCAAGATGGATCACATGCACTGTTGGATTTTATTGCGAGTGCCCAACCCTTACAAGCCCATGAGAACCCCATAATGTTGCAAATGATTCTACTGCTGTTCATGCCTCGCCTGCTGTCAACAAGCGAACAAAGATCAATGCTCCATTGGATGTGAATGATCTGCGTTGTAGCCATCGCCTAGCTGGTCTCAGCGTCGGATTTAAAGATGAAGCTGCTGCTATCAAAGAAAAATACCTGGCAAAGTGTAAGAAGAACCTATCTGTTGAATTTGAATATGAAATTCATGATCTTATGGCTGAACCCCCTTCGGAGCTACCACTCACCACCATCCAAGCCATTGCAACCAAGCAGTGTCAGATCCCTCCTGAGGAGGTCTCTAGGGAGAAGCTGAAGTCTGTTGGTGACCATGAATAAATTTAGCTATCACACTAGTTGGCCTTGCTGTGTCAAGACCCCTTTAGGCCTTATGCCTTTTTATTATGTCAGTTATTGCTGGTTGCTATCCTTTGATACTATCATGAACTCGGTTTGTAAGGAGTTAAACTCCATAATAAGTTTACTTTGCTGGGATCTTATGATATGCTTATTATTTCACTCTATGAGAAGTCTGAATGGTCAGGTTGATAATGGTCTGTTATGCTGTTCTATGAGATCAAGTTTAATCCCTTGGTTTATTACTGCTTTCCAATACATGCACCAGATCACAGTTGTGATAGGAATGATTAACTCATCTCCTACATATGACCCCCCCACAACCCTTTATCAATGAATAGAACATGGAATATTCTAAACTGGAATGTTAGAGGGATTAACTCTCAAACTAGATGGGATGACTTGAGGGCTAGAATTGATGAAAGTAACTGTGGCATTATATGTATTCAAGAAACAAAAAGAGAAACTTTTGATGTGGCTTATCTTAGAAACTTCTCACCCAGAAGATATAACCAATATGCATACATCCCTTCTGGGATTCTCTGGTGGTCTAATTACTATCTGGAATGGTAGCCTTTTCACTGGATCTATCATTAGTCAGTCCAACTTCCAAATTACTGTCAAACTGGTTAGCAACTTATCTGGGCACATTTTATATATCACCAATATTTATGGTCCTTGCCAAAATGAAGACAGAGCTGATTTCTTTAATTGGTTGGATAATGTGGATGCCTAACAAATGGATCACTGGATGTTAGTTGGAGATTTTAATCTGATCAGAAGTCCTCATGATAGAAATAGACCTAGTGGGGACACAAATAACATGCTAATGTTTAATAGTCTTATACAGCAATTAGATCTAGTGTAAATACCACTTAAAGGAAGAAATTTCACATGGAGTAATATGCAAGATCTGCCACTTTTGGAAAAGTTAGATTGGATCTTTACTTCTGCAAATTGGACATTATCATTCCCAAATACAATGGCACATCCTCTTTCTAGAGTGTCATCTGACCATATCCCTATTCACATTTAGATTGGCAGTGACATTCCAAGGGCTTCCATTTTCAGCTTTGAAAACTACTAGTTTGAATTTGATGGATTTTATGAGACTGTGACACAATGTTGGAATAGAAATCAACAATTAAGTAATTCTGCTAAGGATGCTTCTGCCAGATTTAAATGCCTCGGATTAGGTCTAAAAAATGGAGTAAAAACCTATCCAGGCTTAACACCACTATTGCTGCATGCAACTATGTTCTCACTATGTTGGATGGCATTGAAGATCAAAGGGCACTGACTACAATGGAATCCAATTTCAGAAAAATATTGAAGAGGCACACCGCGAAACTATTGGAAATTAAAAGAATTTATTGGAAGACCAGATTCAAAATGAGATATGTCAGACTAGATGATGAAAACATTGATTTTTTTCATGCTATGGCTACCCAGAGCTACAGAAAAAAATACATTACCTCTATCCTTGGTGATGATGGAATATCTTATCAGAGTCATGATCATAAAGCTGCAATAATCTGGCAATCCTACAAAGATAGATTGGATAGATCCATAAATCCTACTATGCTATTCAACCTTGATGAACTCATCCAGTCACATGATCTAGCTGAACTTGAGGCACCTTTCTCTATGGATGAAATTGATGAGGTTGTCAAAGAATTACCTTCTGACAGAGCTCTAGGACCTGATGGATTTAATGGTGCTTTCTTGAGGAAATGTTGGGATATTATTAAGCAAGGATTTTACACTATGATTTGGGATTTCTTTGAAGGTAACTGTGATATTCGAAGTATAAACACTGCTTTCATCACACTCATACCAAAGATTCCTAATCCCAAGAATATGAATGATTTTAGACCTATTTCTCTGGTTAGCCTTCCTCTTAAATTTATCACCAAGTTAATGGCAAACAGAGCACAAAAGATCATTGCCATTGTTATTCATCAGAATCAATATGGATTTATCAAAGGTGGGAACATACAAGACTATCTAGGATATGCTTTTGAATATCTTCACTTATGCCATCAGTCAAAAAAACCTATAATCATTCTCAAGCTGGATTTTGAAAAGGCATTTGATAAGATTTAATATAAGGCTATTATTGCTATGTTAAAGGCCAAAGGATTTGGACCTAGATGGATCAAATGGGTGTCCAACATACTGCACTCTGCTTCTACTTCTGTCCTTCTTAATGGAGTTGTAGGTAAAAAAAATATGTAGAAGAGGAGTTAGACAAGGTGATCCTCATTCACCACTCCTATATGTTATTGCTGCTGACCTGTTACAATTTGTTATTAATGCTGCATGTGCCAATGGTGAAGTTTATCTACCTATTGATCATGCTTATGGTCAAGACTATCCAATCATCCAATATGCTGATGACACTTTAATGATAATACCAGCTAATGAAGATTAGCTTATGCATCTGAAATATTTACTCCATCTATTCAGTTTATTTACTTGACTCTTTGTTAACTTCAGCAAGTCCTCCATGATTCCTATTAATATGGATCAACAATCAGTCACTATGCTGGAAAATCTTTTGGATGCAAGGTTGAGAGCCTGCCATTTACTTATTTGGGTCTTCCTATGGGCACTACCAAACCCATAGTTCAAGATCTTATTCCTGTAATTTCCAGGATTGGTAAGTGTAACGCCCGGATAATTATGCAACAGTAATCCCATGCTAATGATGCCACATCACCACGATTACTGCTTTTAACCTCGCGATGATTCAATCACGTTTGAATTCGAATTTCAAAATTAAATCAAACGGCAAAGGTACATAAAAGAAAAGGAGAAGGCAAGAAAAAGAAAAGGGGAGAGCCCCCGCCCCTCACTAGATCTTGGCCCAGCCGGCTACCCACCAAGCTAGCCCACCTCTCTTCCCCATATCCCTCATGACCGGAACCCTGATCGGGTCGTTCCCCTCCACTGCGCCCCTGACGCTACCGCCCGATCCCGACGAACGC
>NC_041391.1:143319860-143346793 GCF_002162155.2 Triticum dicoccoides
TCCTCCTGGACCATCCCACCCGCCTAGTTCTGGATCAGGGAGGGGCCCAATCCCGCGCCACCGACACCAGCGTCCATCCCCGGTGCCGCCAGACTCCGTCAACACCGTCGCCTCCTCGCCCTCACACCGGACTGCCCCATCCCCGCCTCTCCATCGCCGGTGGACCCAGAGCCTCGCCGCCCCTTCTTCCCTCCGTCGCTAGTGAGGCCCTCGGCCTCCGCCTCCCCCTTTTCCTCCCGTCGTCGCGCACCGTACCGCGCCCGCACGCGCCCACTATCGCGCTTGCCGCGCCCACGGTCGAGCCTACATGCGCGCCCATGCCCGACCCCATCCTCTCTGTCCCCGGCATGCTCCGGCCATGCCCACGCGCCGTCCTTCTCGTGGTCACCGTCCCGCACGCTCCCGATGGCCGTGCTCGTCAACTGCACTAACCTCACCGTTGCCGCGTTGTCCACCATGCAGCCCCGTCCCCGCTGCCACTAGCCGCTGCTCCCGCACCTCCCAGCTCCGGCCGCGAGCCCCACTGTCTCCCAGCCTCGCGTTGTTTGCCTAGACGGCGGCTGCCCCTTCCAGTCGGTGGCCCCTTCCCATTGCCCGCCGCTGCCGCCAGCCATGGCCACTAACGCGGCTGTGTATTTGTGCATGCGTGTGTGGTCCGACTGGGCCACTGCCACATGGGGCCCAGTGCTACGTCTTGAGCTTGCGTTGGTTTTCCTCGAAGAGGAGAGGGTGATGCAGCAATAGTAGTGTAAGTATTTCCCTCAGTTTTTGAGAACCAAGGTATCAATCCAGTAGGAGGCTCCTCAAAAGTCCCACGCACCTACACAAACAAACTGAGAACTCGCAACAAACTCAATAAAGGGGTTGTCAATCCCTTCACGGCCACTTGCAAAAGTGAGATCTAATAAAGATAGTAAGATAAGATAAATATATTTTTGGTATTTTATAATATAGATGCAAAAAGTAAAGATGCAAATAAAACTCGATTGAAAGCAAATATGATAAGAGATAGACCCGGGGGCCATAGGTTTTCACTAGTGGCTTCTCCCAAGATAGCATAAGTATTATGGTGGGTGAACAAATTACTGTCGAGCAATTGATAGAAAAGCGCATAGTTATGAGATTATCTAGGCATGATCATGTATATAGGCATCACGTCCATAACAACTAGACCGAATCCTGCCTGCATCTACTACTATTACTCCACACATCGACCGACTCCTGCATGCATCTAGAGTATTAAGTTCATAAGAACAGAGTAACGCATTAAGCAAGATGACATGATGTAGAGGGATAAACTCAAGCAATATGATGTAAACCCCATCTTGTTATCCTCGATGGAAACAATACAATACGTGCCTTGCAGCCCTTTCTGCCACTGGGTAAGGACACCGCATGATTGAACCCAAAGCTAAGAACTTCTCCCATGGCAAGAAAGATCAATCTAGTAGGCCAAACCAAACTGATAATTTGAAGCGACTTGCAAAGATAACTCAATCATACATAAAAGAATTCAAAGAAGATTCAAATATTATTCATAGATAAACTTGATCATAAACCCACAATTCATCGAATCTCGACAAACACACCGCAAAAGAGTTTATATCGAATTGATCTCCATAGGAGAGGGGGAGAACATTGTATTGAGATCCAAAAAGAGAGAAGCCATCTAGCTAATAACTATGGACCCGTAGGTCTGTGGTAAACTACTCACACTCATCGGAGGGGCAAGGATGTTGATGTAGAAGCCCTCCATGGTCAATTACCCCTCCGGCAGAGTGCCGGCAAAGGCTCCAAGATGAGATCTCGCGGATATAGAAGGTTACGATGGTGGAAATTGTGTTTCGTCCTGCTCCTGGATGTTTTCGGGGTACATAGGTATATATAGGAGGAAGAAGTACGTCGGTGGCTACCCGAGGGGCCCACAAGACAGGGGGCACACCCTATAAGAGGGAGGGGGGCGCCCTCCTATCTCGTGGGAGCCTCGGCTGCTTCTTGACTTGCACTCCAAGTCCTCTGGATCACGTTCGTTCCAAAAATCACGCTCCCGAAGGTTTCATTCCGTTTGGACTCCGTTTGATATTCCTTTTCTTCGAAATACTGAAATAGGCAAAAAACAGCAATATGGGATGGGCCTCCGGTTAGTAGGTTAATCCCAAAAATGATATAAATGTGTAAAAGTAAAGCCCATAAACATCCAAAAGGGGTAATATAATAGCATGGAACAATCAAAAATTATAGATACGTTGGAGACGTATCAAGCATCCCCAAGCTTAATTCCTGCTCGTCCTCGAGTAGGTAAATGATAAAAATAGAATTTTTGATGTGGAATGCTACCTAGCATAATTCATAATGTAATTTTCTTTATTGTGGCATGAATGTTCAAATCCAAATGATTCAAAATAAAAGTTCATGTTGATAAAAGAAATAGTAACACTTCAAGCATACTAATCAAAGTAATCATGTCTTCTCAAAATAACATGGCAAAAGAAAGTTCATCCCTACAAAAATCATATAGTTAGGCTATGCTTCATTTTCGTCACACGAAGATGTTCCCAACTTCTATACCCCCGATGACAAGCCAAGCAATTGTTTCATACTTAAATAATCTCAAACTTTTTCAACCTTCACGCAATACATGAGTGTGAGCCATGGATATAGTACTATGGGTGGAATAGAATAAGATGATGGGGATTGTGTGGAGTAGACAAAAAAGGAGAAAGTCTCACATTGACGAGGATAATCAACGGGCTATGGAGATGCCCATCAATTGATGTCAACATGAGGAGTAGGGATTGCCATGCAACAGATGCACTAGAGCTATAAATGAATGCTCAACAAAAGAAAACTAGTGGGTGTGCATCCAACTTGCTTGCTCACGAAGACCTAGGGCATTTGAGGAAGCCCATCATAGGAATATACAAGCCAAGTTCTATAATGAAAAATTCCCACTAGTATGAAAAAGACAACTTATGAGACTCACTATATGAAAAACATGGTGCTACTTTGAAGCACAATATATGAGACTCACTACATGAAGAACAAAGTGCTACTTTGAAGCACAAGTGTGGAAAAAGAGATAGTAACATTGCCCTTTTTATTTTTTTATTTTATTCTTTTTTTCTTTTTTTCCTTTTTTTCTTTGGGCAATGCTCTAATAATGATGATCATCACACTTCTATTGATTACAACATATGAATTACAACTCGAAACTAGAACAAGATATGACTCTATATGAATGCCTCCGGAGGAGTACCGGGATGGTGCAATGAATCAAGAGTGACATGTATGAAAAATAATGCATGGTGGCTTTGCCACAAATACGATGTCAACTACATGATCATGCAATGGCAATATGACAAAAGTAAAGTATGTCATGATGATGATGAACGGAACGGTGGAAAGTTACATGGCAATATATCTCGGAATGGCTATGGAAATGCCATAATAGGTAGGTATGGTGGCTGTTTTGAGCAAGATATAGGGAGGTTTATGTGTGATAGAGTGTATCGTATCACGGGGTTTGGATGCACCGGTGAAGTTTGCACCAACTCTCAAGGTGAGAAAGGGCAATGCACGGTACCGAAGAGGCTAGCAAAGGCGGAAAGGTAAAAGTGCGTATAATCCATGGACTCAACATTAGTCAAAAGAACTCATATACTTATTGCAAAAATTTAGAAGTCATCAAAAACCAAGTACTATGCGCATGCTCCTAGGGGGATAGATTGGTTGGAAAAGACCATCGCTCGTCCCCGACCACCACTCATAAGGATGCACAAGCCAGGTACACTTCATGTTTCAAATTTGTTACACAACTTTAACCATACGTGCATGCTACGGGACTTGCTAACTTCAACACAAGCATTCTTTAAATTCATAATCACCCAACTAGCATGACTTTAATATCACTACCACCATATCTCAAAACAATTATCAAGTATCAAATTGATCATAGCATCCAATTCACTTCCTATGATAGTTTTTATTATACCCAACTTAGATGCCTACCATTCTAGGACCAATTCTATAACCATAGCAAATACCATGCTGTTCTAAAAGACTCTCAAAATAATATAAGTGAAGCATGAGAGACTAGTAATTTCTACAAAAATAAATCACCACCGTGCTCTAAAAGATATAAGTGAAGCACTAGAGCAAAAACTATCAAGCTCAAAAGATATAAGTGAAGCACATAGAGTATTCTAGCAAATTCTAATCAAATAGACTTCTCCCAAAAGGTGTGTACAGCAAGGATGATTGTGGTAAACTAAAAAGCAAAGACTAATATAATACACGACGCTCCAAGCAAAACACATATCATGTGGCGAATAAAAATATAGCTTCAAGTAAAGTGACCAATGAACAAAGACGAAAGAGGGGATGCCTTCCCGGGGCATCCCCAAGCTTAGGCTTTTGGCTATTCTTGAATATCTTGGGGTGCCTTGTGAATCCCCAAGCTTAGGCTCTTGCCACCCTTTATTCCATAGTCCATAAAATCTTTACCCAAAACTTGAAAACTTCACAACACAAAACTCAACAGGAAATCTTATAAGGTCCGTTAGTGAAAGAAAACAAAACCACCACATAAGGTACTGTAATGAACTCGATCTTTATTTATTTTGGTGTTAAACCTACTGTATTCCAACTTCTCTATGGTTCATAAGCTATTTTAATAGCCATAGATGCATCAAAATAAGCAAACAACACACGAAAAACAGAATCTGTCAAAAACAGAACAGTCTGTAGCAATCTGTAACCAACGCAAACTTCTGGAACTTTAAAAATCCTACCAAAATAGTAAGTCCTGGAAATTTGTTTATTGATCAGCAGCAAAAGTAATCAACGCAAAAGCACGTTTCTGTGATTTAACAAAATTATATTCGTGCGTGCAAAGTTTCTGTTTTTCAGCAGAATCAAATCAACTATCATCATAGGTTATCATATAGGTTCTACTTGGCACAAACACTAATTAAAATATAAAAACACATCTAAACAGAAGGTAGATGCAAGATTTATTACTAAACAGGAGCAAAAAAAAACATAAAAAAAATTGGGTTGCCTCCCAACTAGCACTATTGTTTAACGCCCCTAGCTAGGCATAAAAGCGAAGATAGATCTAACGAGTGCCATCTTTGCACTAAATTCATAAGTAGCCCGCATGATAGATTAATAAGGTAATTTGACTTTCTTTCTTGGAAAGTGCTCCATGCCTTTCTTTAATGGAAATTGGAATCTAATATTCCCTTCCTTCATATCAATAATCACACCAATCATTCTAAGGAAAGGTCTACCAAGAATAATAGGGCAAGAAAGATTGCAATCTATATCAAGAACGATAAAATCCACGGGCACCAAATTATTGCAACAATGAGAACATCATTGATCCTTCCCATTGGCTTTTTAATGGTGGAATCCGCAAGGTGCAAATTTAAAGATCAATCATCAAGATCATGGAAACCTAGATTATCACATAAAGTTTTCGGAATCGTGGAAACACTAGCACCCAAATCACACAACGCAAAACACTCATAATCTTTAATTCTAATCTTTATAGTAGGTTCCCACTCATCATTAAGTTTTCTAGGTATAGAAACTTCCAAATTTAGTTTTTCATCATAAGATTGCATCAAGGCATCAACGATATGTTTGGTAAAAGCTTTGTTTTGACTATAAGCATGAGGAGAATTAACAACGGATTGCAACAAGGAAATATAACCTTTTAAAGAGCAATTATCATAATCAAATTCCTTGAAATCCGAGATAGTAGGTTCAATGTCATTAGAAGTTGATGACTCTCCAATCTCACTTTTACCAAATTTAGCATCAAGATCTAAAAACTCCGAGTTTTTGGGACGCCTTCTAGGCAAAGTTGATTCATCATCAGTCCCATAATCATCAAAATTCATATTGCAAAACATAGATCTAATAGGAGACGCATCAATAACTTTAAGATCCTCATCATTATTTTCATCTAACTTTTCTGGTTTAGCAGCCATCTTATTGACTAAGGAGGCTTGCTTATCAGAAATTTTGGCTATAGCATTTTCAAGACGGGTAATTTGAGCATTAACACCATAAAATTCTTTATTCATATCATCAAGCTCTTTGTTCATAAACCCCAAAAAACCTTTTTGTTCCTTAAGCTCTTTTCTAAAGAAATTATTATGCTCAAATTGCAAATTCATAAAGCTTCTAATATTTGATTCAATCTCTTCCATCCTTCAGAGAAGGTGGTCAGGACCCTTAGGCAAAGCCAAAGCCATAAGGACAAACAGGCACACAAGCAAGCAGAAAAAGGGCAAGCAAAAAAAGAGAGGAGGAGATTGGGAAAGAGAGGGCGAATAAAACGGCAATGGTGAAATGGGGGAGAGGAAAACGAGAGGCAAATGGCAAATAATGTAAATGCGAGGGAGATGGGTTTGTGATGGGTACTTGGTATGTCTTGACTTGAGCGAAGACCTCCCCGGCAACGGCGCCAGAAATCCTTCTTGCTACGTCTTGAGCTTGCGTTGGTTTTCCTTGAAGAGGAGAGGGTGATGCAGCAATAGTAGCGTAAGTATTTCCCTCAGTTTTTGAGAACCAAGGTATCAATCCAGTAGGAGGCTCCTCAAAAGTCCCACACACCTATACAAGCAAACTGAGAACTTGCAACCAACGCAATAAAGGGGTTGTCAATCCCTTCACGGCCACTTGCTAAAGTGAGATCTAATAAAGATAGTAAGATAAGATAAATATATTTTTGGTATTTTATAATATAGATGCAAAAAGTAAAGATGCAAATAAAACTAGATTGAAAGCAAATATGATAAGAGCTAGACCCGGGGGCCATAGGTTTCACTAGTGGCTTCTCTCAAGATAGCATAAGTATTACGGTGGGTGAACAAGTTACTGTCGAGCAATTGATAGAAAAGCGCATAGTTATGAGATTATCTAGGCATGATCATGTATATAGGCATCACGTCCATAACAACTAGACCGACTCCTGCCTGCATCTACTACCATTACTCCACACATCAACCGACTCCTGCCTGCATCTAGAGTATTAAGTTTATAAGAACAGAGTAACGAATTAAGCAAGATGACATGATGTAGAGGGATAAATTCAAGCAATATGATATAAACCCCATCTTGTTATCCTCGATGGCAACAATACAATACGTGCCTTGCAACCCTTTCTGTCACTGGGTAAGGACACCGCGAGATTGAACCCAAAGCTAAGCACTTCTCCCATGGCAAGAAAGATCAATCTAGTAGGCCAAACCAAACTGATAATTTGAAGAGACTTGCAAAGATAACTCAATCATACATAAAAGAATTCAGAGAAGATTCAAATATTATTCATAGATAAATTTGATCATAAACCCACAATTCATCGGATCTCGACAAACACACCGCAAAAAGAGTTTACATCGAATAGATCTCCACAAGAGAGGGGGAGAACATTGTATTGAGATCCAAAAAGAGAGAAGAAGCCATCTAGCTAATAACTATGGACCCATAGGTCTGTGGTAAACTACTCACAACTCATCGGAGGGGCAAGTATGTTGATGTAGAAGCCCACCGTGGTCGATTCCCCCTCCGGCAGAGTGCCCGCAAAGGCTCCAAGATGAGATCTCGTGGATACATAAGGTTACGGTGGTGGAAATTGTGTTTCGTCCTGCTCCTGGATGTTTTGGGGGTATGTAGGTATATATAGGAGGAAGAAGTACGTCGGTGGCCGCCCGAGGGGCCCATGAGATAGGGGGCGCGCCCTATAGGGGGGCGTGGCCTCCGATCTCATGGGAGCCTCGACTGCTTCTTGACTTGCACTCCAAGTCCTCTGGATCACGTTCGTTCCAAAAATCACGCTCCCGAAGGTTTCATTCCGTTTGGACTCCATTTGATATTCCTTTTCTTCGAAATACTGAAATAGGCAAAAAAACAACAATATGTGTTGGGCCTCCGGTTAGTAGGTTAGTCCCAAAAATGATATAAATGTGTAAAATAAAGCCCATAAACATCCAAAAGGTGTAATATAATAGCATGGAACGATCAAAAATTATAGATACGTTGGAGACGTATCACCCAGCCCCCTGTTTTTTTTAAGAAACGAGAATGTAATAGTAATAATAATAATTAAAACATTAATTAACTTAATTAACTTAATTTATCAGGTTAATTAACCTAATCAACCAAACTTAGTTAATTAAATCTGTTAATTAGTTGGGTCTATGACAGAATGACCCCACACGTTAGTTTGACCTAGTCAACGCCCTGTTGGCTATTGATGTCATGCTGACGTCACGCTGTTGTAATAATAATATTAGAAAATCATTTATAAATTTGATAAATCATTTAAATTAATCCGTAACTCGGATGAATATAGTTTGTACATGAAAGTTGCTCAGAACGGCAAGACGAATCCGGATACGCTCTCCGTTCACCCGCCACACGTCCCTAGCATAGCAAACATGCAACCTTTCCCCTCCGGTTCATCTGTCTGACAAACGTTCGGAACCGGGAAAACTTTCCCGGATGTTTCCCCCTTCGCCAGTATCGCCTAGCACTGCGTTAGAACACCTCTAGCACCGATTATTTGTCTTTTCATGCATATGTTTGCGTGTATTTACTGTTTCTTCCCCCTCTTCTCTCCGATAGACCCCGAGACCGCTGTTGATGCCACTGTGATCGACTACGTCACCGACGACACTTCTTCCCTTTCAGTGGAGCTTCCAGGCAAGCCCTCCCTTTGATCATCCCGATATCGCACATTCCATTCTCTCATGCTTGCATTAGATTTTGCTACTATTATTGATTGATCCTATTCTGATGCATAGCCTGCTTTTGGAACCCGTTGTTGTACCTTTACTTGCTTATCCTAAACTGCTTAGAATAGGTTGGTTAGTGATCCATCAGTGACCCCCACTTGTCCTTGTTGCCCCTGCTTCATCATCGACACCTCGATCAACATAATCGACGACCAGAGCCCGACACCTCACATCACATCACGCCCTTTTGTTGCTCGACTTTGCAGAGTTACCATCGAGTGTCAAGGGTGGTACCTCATACATCACTCCTGATGAGATCTCTGTAGTGTAGTTATACGATCATGGTCATCGAGGATGATTCCTCCTTAAACACTTCCGATACGACCCTTTCATGCAACCCCCAATGTGCAAACCTCGAGGGTGGTTCCTCTTACGTTCACCTTGATAATTACATCAAGTAGAATCCACCGAGGGTGATTCCTCGGGTTTTCCCCTTGATGTTTGGACACATGGTTACCCGTACTTTAGTTGAGACCATTATTAAAGTTGGGTCGGCCCTGAGGGGTACCCTCGAGTTGATGTGAAAGTTGGGCAGGCCCGTAGAGCACCCGCGAGTTTTCTATGAGGCACGGCCGGGGATTCTGGGCCCTTGCCGTAAGTCCACGAGACGGGCGATGGGGTCACATTATCATGAGTCTCTGCTCGTCTCCGCGAGCCCCCAATGCACTAATAGGTTTGGGTATTTGTTCTGAGTTGGCCTCTGGCCTTTACGCACTAACCACCACACAAGAATAGTTATGGGCCTCGACGTCGCAGTATCAGCCGAAGCTTTGTCAGACGTCCAGTTCAGCAGTGCGGCACGGTCGGATCGTGCTGGCCATCCGAGGCGGTGCTGGTATTCACCCTGTGCGCAATGACCCGGAGTGCTGCGGGCGATGGGCCCAAGACCCTGGAGTGCTTAGGATGTAGACCGGCGTGGACCTCTTTGCTAAGCCTAGGTAGGTGAGGGAGTCCTGGACTAGGGGGTGTCCGGACAGCCGGACTATCGTCGTTCGCCGGACTCCAAGACTATGAAGATACAAGATTGAAGACTCCGTCCCGTGTCCGGATGGGACTTTCCTTGGCGTGGAAGGCAAGCTTGGCGATACGGATATGTAGATCTCCTACCATTGTAACCGACTTTGTGTAACCCTAGCCCTCTCCGGTGCCTATATAAACCGGAGGGCTTTAGTCCGTAGGACACAACATACATTACAACAATCATACCATAGGCTAGCTTCTAGGGTTTAGCCTCCTTGATCTCGTGGTAGATCCACTCTTGTACTACCCATATCATCAATATTAATCAAGAAGGACGTAGGGTTTTACCTCCATCAAGAGGGCCCGAACCTGGGTAAAACATCGTGTCCCTTGTCTCCTGTTACCATCCGCCTAGATGCACAGTTCAGGACCCCCTACCCGAGATCCGCCGGTTTTGACACCGACATTGGTGCTTTCATTGACAGTTCCTCTGTGTCGTCACCGATAGGCTCGATGGCTCCTTCAATCAACAACCATGTTGTCCTGGATGAGACTTTTCTCCACGGACAGATCTTTGTATTCGGCGGCTTCGCACTGCGGGCTAATTCACTTGGCCATCTGGAGTAGATCGAAAGCTACGCCCCTGGCCATCAGGTCAGGTTCGGAAGCCTAAACTTCACGGCCGACATCCGCGGGGACTTGATCTTCGACGGGCTCGAGCCACAGCCGAGCATGCCGCACTGTCACGATGGGCATGATCTAGCTCTGCCGCCGGACATCGCCTTGGTGGCCGCACACGAATCCGCTCCGGCCCTTAGTCCGAAGCCGATCGCCCAGATCGAGGATCGGTGGTTGGACACCGCTTCGGGGGCTGCAACTTCCACGGTGATGGAGCCGAACACTAACCTAGTCCTTTGTAAAGGTCGTGACTCCGAGGTACCGGACTCCCTGCCGGACTCCGCACCTCCCGCGCCCCTGCCAATCGAATCTGATTGGGCGCCGGTCATGGAGTTCACCGCCGCGGACATCTTCCAACACTCGCTCTTTGGCGACATCCTAAATTCACTAAAGCATCTCTCGCTATCTGGAGAGACCTGGCCGGACTATGGCCAGGACGGTTGGGATACGGACGACGAAGAAATTCAAAGCCCACCCACCACCCACTTTGTAGCCACTGTCGACGATCTAACAGACATGCTAGACTACGACTCTGAGGACATCGACAGTATGGACGACGATGCCGGAGACGAATAAGAATCAGCGCCTACAGGGCACTAGAAGACCACCTCGTCATATGACATATACATGGTGGACACCCCAAAAGAGGGGGACAGCGAAGAAGCAGCGGAGGCAGATTCCTCAAAGAAACAACCCAAGCGCCGGCGTCAGCGGCGCCGCTCTAAATCTCGCCACAGCAAGAATGGAGATTCAGGCACAGGAGATAATAATACCCTAGAGAGTGCCGAAGATAATCCCCTCCAGCAAGATTCAGCGCAGGAGGATGCAGAAGCAAGCCCTCATGAGAGGGCGGCAGACGAAGAGGTCGAGGATGATAATTATATACCTCCCTCCGAAGACGAGGCAAGCCTCAACGATGACGAATTCGTCATGCCCGAGGATCCCGTCGAACAAGAGCGTTTTAAACGCAGGCTTATCGCCACGGCAAATAGCCTAAAGAAAAAACAGCAGCAGCTTCAAGCTGATCAGGATCTGCTGGCCGATCGATGGACCGAGGTCCTCGCGGCCGAAGAGAATGAACTCGAACGCCCCTCCAAAAGCTACCCAAGACGCAAGTTGCTCCCCCGACTAGAGGAGGAAACATACATACCTTCATCGCCAGTGCATAATATGGCCGACCGACCACCCCGTGGCCGAGACAGAGAGGCATCTAGGCCCTCCACCAAGACCGTACCCCGGCATCGCTCCAAAAGTACGAAGCCAAGAGGGAACGCGCCGGACTTGCGAGATATATTGGAGGACAAAGCAAGGCAACCCAGATCCATCTATGGATCACGTGGGCGCCCCACGACCCACGACGAATACCGTCGCACCAGATACAATAACTCCGGCCGGGCCGAACACAGCAGACAACGCTCTCTCGAGCTACGTCGTGATATTGCTCAATATAGAGGCGCCGCACACCCGCTATGCTTCACTGACGAAGTAATGGATCATCAAATCCCTGAAGGGTTTAAACCCGTAAACATTGAATCCTACGATGGCACAACAGACCCTGCGGTTTGGATCGAAGATTATCTCCTTCACATCCATATGGCCCGCGGCGACGATCTCCACGCCATCAAGTATCTCCCACTCAAGCTTAAAGGACCAGCTCGGCATTGGCTTAATAGCTTGCCCACAGAGTCAATTGGGTGTTGGGAAGACCTGGAAGCCGCATTCCTCGACAACTTCCAGGGCACATATGTGCGACCACCAGACGTCGATGACCTAAGCCACATAATTCAACAGCCAGACAAATCGGCCAGACAATTCTGGACACGGTTCCTCACAAAGAAAAATCAAAACGTCGATTGTCCGGATGCAGAGGCCCTCGCAGCCTTCAAGCATAACATCCGTGACGAATGGCTAGCCCGGCACCTAGGACAGGAAAAGCCGAAATCCATGGCAGCCCTCACATCATTAATGACCCGTTTCTGTGCGGGAGAGGATAGCTGGCTAGCTCGCAGCAACAACCTCAGTAAAAATTCTGGCAGTCCGGATACCAAGGACCATAATGGCAGGTCGCGTCGAAGCAAAAATAAACGCCGCATTAACGGCGACGACAAGGAGGATACGGCAGTCAACGCCGGATTTCGAGGCTCTAAACCCGGTCAGCGGAAGAAGCCATTCAAAAGAACCACTCTGGGTCCGTCCAATTTGGACCGAATACTCGACCGCTCATGCCAGATACATGGCACCCCTGAAAAGCCAGCTAATCACACCAACAGAGATTGTTGGGTGTTCAAGCAGGCAGGGAAGTTAATTGCCGAAAACAATGACAAGGGGCTGCACAGCGACGACGAGGAAGAGACCCGACCACCGAACAATAGAGGACAGAAGGGTTTCCCCCCACAAGTGCGGACGGTGAACATGATATACGCAACCCATATACCCAAGAGGGAACGAAAGCGTGCACTAAGGGACGTATATGCGATGGAGCCAGTCGCCCCTAAGTTCAATCCATGGTCCTCTTGCCCGATCACTTTCGATCGAAGAGATCATCCGACCAGTATCCGCCATGGCGGATTCGCCGCATTGGTTTTAGACCCAATCGTCGATGGATTTCACCTCACGAGAGTCCTGATGGACAGCGGCAGTAGCCTGAACCTGCTTTATCAGGATATAGTGCGCAAGATGGGCATAGACCCCTCAAGGATTAAACCTACAAAGACGACTTTCAAAGGCGTCATACCAGGTGTTGAGGCCAATTGTACAGGCTCAGTCACACTGGAAGTGTTCTTCGGATCCCCGGACAATTTCCGGAGCGAGGAGTTAATCTTCGACATAGTCCCATTCCGCAGCGGCTATCACGCCCTGCTCGGACGAACCGCGTTTACAAAGTTCAATGCGGTACCGCATTACGCATACCTCAAGCTCAAGATGCCAGGCCCTCGCGGAGTCATTACGGTCAACGGAAATACGGAACGCTCCCTCCGAACGGAGGAACACACAACGACTCTCGCGGCAGAAGTATAGAGCAGCCTTTTAAGGCAATACTCGAGTCCGGCCGTTAAACGGCCGGACACGGCCAAACGCGCCCGGAGCAACATCAACCAAGACCACCTGGCACGTTCCGAGCACGCGTAGCAAGGCGGCCCCAACCCCAGCCCTTGCATAATTGCAAGACCAACCCCCCGCGTACATCACTACGCTCTGGAGATACCATGGGCCTAGGGGAAGGGGTACTACCACAACAGACCCAGAGTGCGGCTCGACCACACCAGGGGCTCACAAGTGTGTCACTCCTTTTTGTTATTATTTTCTTTCTTTATGTGCACAGGACTCTGATCACCAGAGGCCCTGTCCGGCGGTGAACCTGCCGAATTCACGATGCAACAGCGAGGGAAGAAAGAAGACTGCGATAAACACTCAGGTGGTCTCCATTACGAGCATTAAATTTGATTATACCCACCAGTCCGCAGCACATACCTGGAGGGGGACATGTTTGATTAGTCCAATCCCTTGCTTATCGCACTATTTGTATCATTCCGCACTTATAGCAGAATTCTTTAAATAAATAATGCAGCATTTTTTGCCTGTTATTGCATTACTTTACACATATGTTCATTACAGACATCTCGCACCCGTATATTACTGGTACGGCCGAATACACCAGGGGCTTATGTTCCCCGCATTATGGTGTGATAAGTCCGAACACTTTCACAAGTGCGGCACCCCAAACTTATAGCATTATATGAATCGGCTCCGAATCATGTCTTGGGTCAATAGTTGGGTTTGCCCGGCTCCCACGTTTTGGTGCCTTATGTTCCGTTCTGTCAGCTAAGGTGGCACTGGGAGAACCACTGCGATTGCGCCCCGGTTGAGCCGGGCGAGCGCCTCAGTGGAGAAAGCTAAAACTGACCGGCATGATAAGGCGAGAGACTGGTCGCTGTTCGAGAGGTCTTTTCAGGTCCCTAAAGACTCATGCCGCTTCGAGCGAAGTTCCGGATAATGTCCGACGAAGGCATGGATAGCGCCCCGAATTCGGTCTTCCGAATACTAGGGGCTTCGCCGAAATTTAAAATTGTAGAATTCTATGGCTAAGTGAGAGTGTCAAGCATTATAAGTCCGGTTGCCTTGTTCGTTGTGTTGAGCGCCTCCCTAGATGGACCCAAAAATGGGAACAAGAGTGCTCAAGTTTATCCCGAACACCCCAACACTCGTGGCTTGGGGGCCGAAGCCAACGACTTGCCATCTCTCAGATTTTATAAACGGCCGCACAGAAGGTAATATTTTAAATTAAACAAGCATTGCGTAGCGCATATGAACAAAGTTTTCAGCGCACACGATAATACATAGCAAGTTTTCACTCAATAATTACATCTCTGGGGCACTCATCCGCAATATTGTGGGCACCCTTCAGGACAGTCTTATAGTACATTTCGGGCGTACGATACTCCTTGCCCGCTGGCGGCGGGTCAGTAAGAAGCTTCTCCGCATCCAGCCTGCCCCAGTGCACCTTTGCGCGGGCAAGGGCCCGACGAGCACCTTCAATACAGGCGGAGCGCTTGATGACATCCACCCAGGGGCACGCATCCACCAGCTGCCACACGAGGCCGAAGTAGCTCCCAGGCATGGCCTGTCCAGGCCACAGCCGGACTATAAGGCCCTTCATGGGGCCTCCTCAGCTACCTTGTGGAGCTCGACCAGCTGCTTCAGCTGGTCGCTTGGGGGCACCGGATGGCCGGCCTCAGTGTACTGAGACCAGAAGACCTTCTCCGTTGAGCTCCCCTCCTCGCCACGGTAGAATGCGGCGGCATCGGATACACTGCGCGGCAGATCTGCAAACGCCCCTGGAGAGCTCCGAATGCGGGTAAGTATCAGGTAGTTTACATTAACATGCTTGCTTTGCATGAAAAATGCCTTACCCGCTGCTATCTTCTTCACATCTTCAACCTCCTGAAGGGCCTTACGGGCCTCGGCCTTGGCGGACTTGGCACTTTCGAGAGCCGAGGCGAGCTCGGACTCTCGACTCTTGGAGTCGCGCTCCAAACTCTCATGCTTCTCCATGAGAGCCTGGAGCTCTTGCCGCACTGCCGCCACCTGTAACCTCCTGCTTTTCTCGCTCTGCCCGTTCCGCAGCCGCACTGCATTCGGCCGCGGACACAGCCTCCTTCAGGGCTGCCACCTCGTTTGTGGCCCCTGCAGTACACGTATTATCCTTGTTAATTTTATTGCAACCAAAATCCTTTTCTGTAAGGTAAAAATTCAAAGTGGGGCTACTCACCTTCTTTATCCTCGAGCTGGCTCTTGGCATGGCCGAGCTCTCGCTCGGACCGCTCGAGATCTTGCTTTAATGCACCAACCTCCGCAGTCAGTGCGGCAGAGGTCAGCAGCACAGCCTGCAAACCCATATTGACATAATTTATTAGCAACCTGCAAATATCTTTTTAGATCCTCAGTCCGGCTTTTCTTTCCGAACACCGAACCGAGCATCAGGGGCTACTGTCTATGCGGTATTACATTACATAATTTTAACTTCTTACCTCAAAGCCTGTTAGAAGGCTACTGCAGGCTTCGGTCAGCCCGCTCTTGGCGAGCTGAACCTTCTGAATCACCGCACTCATAACAGTGCGGTGTTCTTCCTCGATGGAAGCGCCTTTGAGCGCCTCCAGCAAGTTGTCCGGCGCCTCCGGTTGGACGGCGGTCGCCGGTGTCACAGTCTTGCCCTTCTTTCGAAGGGGCCGCCTGCCGGACTTTGGAACCACTGCAGGTTCCGGCGTAGAGTCCAGCGAAAAGTCCGGGAGGCTGCCTTGCGGCGCCTCCGGAGCCTCCTCCTGATGGGTCCCTTTCTGGGATCCCACCTCGGCGTCCTCATCGGCGCGGGGGGTGGAGGCAGTCGGAAGGGAATCCACATCCGACGGGGCCAACGACCCGCTCGATGAAGCGGGGAGATCATCATCGGCCGGACTGCAGGCAAAATGCGGCATCAGTACGACACTATGTGACACAAAAGAAATTGCATATCAGGGATCCGGATACTTACGATCTCGTCGGAGGCCTGGCCCTTGAAGGCCACTCCTCGTCGCCAACATCGGTGTTGGCAGAGTTGTTCGGGGGAATAGTTCTCCCCCTCTTGGACCCTTCGGCCTCCCCTGTTGGGGAAGCCTTCCTTTTCCTCTCTCCCCCTCTGGGAGAGAGTCTTCTTCCTCCTCCTCGTCTTCGGGGGAGGAGTCCGCCTCGTCGTCGGACGCCTGATAACGGGAACTCTTTCAAGTGCCCGTGGCCGCCTTCTTGGACTTCTTCTCCGGCACCACATGCGGTGCCGGAACCAGCAGCCCCGCTAGACGGGCACCCACTAGGTCTTCTGGCATGGGAGCCGGGCAGATGAGCTGCTCGGCCTTCTTCATCCATTCCTGTCAGAGGAAAAGGGAAATTGAAACCCTCTTAGAATCAATCTGTTTACAATAAGTGTCCCTTAAAGGGGTAGAATCACTTACCTCGTCAGCCGGATGCTGCAAGTGAAATCCGCGATCTTCTGTCGCGGATGTGGGGGCTTCAGCGCCCTTAAACAGCATCCTCCAGGCGCCTTCGTACGTCGTGTCGAAGAGCCCGCTCAGCGCCTGGTGCTGTTCCGGATCGAACTCCCATAGATTGAATGCCCGTTCTTGGCATGGGAGAATCCGGCGGACGAGCATGACTTGGACCACGTCGACGAGCCTGAGCTTCTTGTTCACCAGCTTCTGGATATAGGCTCGGAGTCCCGTCAGCTCCATCAAATTACCCCACAGCAAGCCCTTCTCTTTCCAGGAGGTGAGCTGCGTGGGGATACCAGATCTAAACTCGGGGGCCGCCGCCCATGTAGGGTCGCGCGGCTCGGTGATGTCGAACCACCCCGATTGCCACCCCTTGACAGAGTCCACGAAAGCCCCTTCGAACCAGAGGACGTTGGGCATCTTGCCCAACATGGCGCCTCCGCACTCTGCCTGCGTGCCCTTCACTACCTTCGGCTTGATGTTGAAGGTCTTGAGCCACAAGCCGAAGTGAGGCCGGATGCAGAGGAGAGCCTCGCACACGACGATAAACACCGAGATGTTTAGGATGAAGTTCGGCGCCAGATCGTGGAAATCCATGCCGTAGTAGAACATGAGCCCCTGGACAAAGGGGTAAAGTGGAAAGCCCAATCCGCGGAGGAAGTGGGGAAGGAAAACGACCCTCTCATGGGGCCCGGGGGTAGGGATGAGCTGCCCCTCGTCGGGCAGCCGGTGCGCGATGTCGCCGGAAAGGTATCCGGCGCTACGCAGCTTTGTGATATGCTCCTCCTTAACGGTGGAAGCCAACCATTTGCCTCCCCCTCCGGACATGGTCGGAGAAGGTTGAGACAAGATGCGCGAACTTGGGCGCTGGAGCTTGAGTGCGCGGAGGTGGATAAGCAAAGGAGGAAGAAGGCGTGGGTGAAAAGGTGAATCCTTATCCCTTATATATAGGCGGGCGAAGACTATGCGTCCCCCACTAGCTTGGTAAAACTCACTTATCTCCCAAGCGCCACCATCAATGGCGCGGTTGGGTTACCCACGTCCATATTGATGAGAATCCCGGAATAGGGGGAACACGATCTCTGCTTCTACAAGACGTGCCAAGGAAACCTCTTCGCTAAACGTGCTGAGGTGGTATAATAAAAAGCGATTCAAGTAAAGACTTGGTAGTGGTGTGACGTCATGCCGCAAAATACGTCAGCAGATTGAGCTTGTGTACATTTTATTCTCTCTACGGTGGAATGTGGAATTTATTTTGCAGAGCTGGACACTATCCTGGTGTTCATGATCTTCTCTGGATTATTCAGAGCAGGAACCTGCCTTGTAATGCCGAACATTGTACGTGCCGGACTTATCGTCATTGAAGCCCGGTTCAGGGGCTACTGAGGGAGTCCTGGACTAGGGGATGTCCGGACAGCCGGACTATCATCGTCCGCCGGACTCCAAGACTACGAAGATACAAGATTGAAGACTCCGTCCCGTGTCCGGATGGGACTTTCCTTGGCGTGGAAGGCAAGCTTGGCGATACGGATATGTAGATCTCCTACCATTGTAACCGACTCTGTCTAACCCTAGCCCTCTCCGGTGCCTATATAAACCGGAGGGCTTTAGTCCGTAGGACACAACATACATTACAACAATCATACCATAGGCTAGCTTCTAGGGTTTAGCCTCCTCGATCTCGTGGTAGATCCACTCTTGTACTACCCATATCATCAATATTAATCAAGCAGGACGTAGGGTTTTACCTCCATCAAGAGGGCCCGAACTTGGGTAAAACATCGTGTCCCTTGTCTCCTGTTACCTTCCGCCTAGATGCACAGTTCGGGACCCCCTACCCGAGATCCGCCGGTTTTGACACCGACAGTAGGGTTGCGACATGTTGATCTTCCGAGGCCGGGCATTGACCCCAGAAAGGTGTGTCTGGCCAGAGTGATCGAGTGTGTTGGGTAATGTGGTGCACCCCTGCAGGGAAGATATATATTCGAATATCGTCCACGGTAATGGATGCTCGGAATTGTATCCTGGTCTTATATAACTAGAAATGGATACTTGAGACATGTGATGAATATGTGGCTCCGAGATTGCGTTCTCGCAGGGAGTCGAGGAAGGATCTCTGAGCGTTAATGTTACAACATGTTTGATAATTATAAACTGCTATTCTTTACTCTTCTACATGCTGCAAGATGCTTGGAGCCGCTTGAAGATGCTAGTCTTTGATAGGCTAGGCCTTCCCCTCTATTCTGGCATTCTGCAGTTCAGTCCATAGATACAAACCTTCCATTTGATACCAGTGCATACTTAGTATAGATCTGATGCTTGCGAGTACTTTGGATGAGTACTCACGGTTGCTTTGCTACCCATTTTCCCCCCTTCTTTCTTCTTTCCGATTGATGCAACCAGATGATGGATCCCTAGAGCCAGATGCCACCACCGATGGATGCTACTACGTGGAGGCCTCCGACTACCAGGAGTAGTTAGGAGGTCCCAGGCAGGAGGCCTTGCCTGTTCGATCGTTGTTGCTTTTATGCTAGCCTTCATAAGGCATCCTTGTTTAACTTATGTCTATACTTAGATATTGTTGCTTCCGCTGACTCTTGTGTATCAAGCTATGTATTCGAGCCCTCGAGGCCCCTGGCTTGTAATATAAAGCTTGTATTATTTTATTTGTGTCTAGAGTTGTGTTGTGATATCTTCCCGTGAGTCCCTGATCTTGATCGTACACATTTGCGTGTATAATTAGTGTATGATTGAATCGGGGCGTCACAAGTTGGTATTAGAGCCGACTGCCTGTAGGATCCCCCTTTCCAACTCCTAGGCCGAAGTTGAGTCTAGTGTTTGAAAAAACTATTTTACTAACATGGCTTTGTGGCTTACAGGCCCACATCGTCATTGGGTGGTATTAGGATCATTTACTCCTCGACCTTTACTCTGGGACTCTAATCTCTCTTCCATTTGGGTTAAATGGTTTTCCTAACTCTACCCTAGGTTCACATGATCACATCCACCCCGAGATTTGTATTATGCCTTTCTTGAATTGAGAGCCAGGATCTGCTTCACTTTGTTCACGGGCAGTAGGGTCCTTTTATCGAGGGCACCCTGCATCGTCCCCTGCAGATTCCCTGCTCTAGTGGTTTTCTCCAACGATGATGTAGCCTTTGCTATGTCTCGTTGTTGTATCCTTCCATCGCGTGCATGTGTGCCGCCTAGTATGTCTAGGATGATCCTCTTGATCGAACTCCTACTATCAACGTGTAGTTGGCTTTGTATATGTATCTGTATGTCTTTAATGACTACTGTTTTGTACATACTGCGCCTTTGCTCATTGTTCAAGTTACATCATGAATGACTCCTTACACTTGCTCCACCCCCCTATTAAACTGCTTCCTGATGTTTTTAGCAGGATGGCTGACGATCCTCCACCTCCACCCTATATTGCCGCAATGATGCAGCAGTTTGAGCTGAATCGTCAGTTTATGACTAGGATAATGGCCCAGCTTCCGAACCAGAATGCTCATCAACAGCCTACCCCAATAACAATGCAAGAATTCATGCGTCTCAACCCGTCCATTTTCCACAACTCCGCCAATCCTATGGATGCTGATGATTGGCTTCATGACATCCTGTTTGAGATGGAGTCAGCTAATGTTGCCCCTGCCACTTACGTCACCTTTGCGACATTCCACTTGAAGGGTCCAGCTGCTCAATGGTGGGAAAGCCACAAGGGTATGTTGTCTGCAGAGACTGTAACCACTTGGCAGGAATTTCAGTTAGCCTTCCGTGCACGACAAATTCCTCAAGGTCTGATGGACCAGAACAAGAAGGAGTTCCGCAAACTCTCACAGGGCACATTGACTGTGGATGAATATCAGAGGAAATTCCTTGAATTATCTCGCTATGCTGCAGATGCGTCTGCACTGACGCTCGCAAGCAGGAGAAATTCCGTGAAGGACTGCGTCCCAATATAAAGCTCGCTCTTGTTGCTCATGATTGCGCAGACTTTGCGACGCTCAACAGCCAAGCTTTCCAAACTGAAACTGGTATGGCTGGGTACCAGGAGTCGCTCAAGCATACTTGAGATGTTGGCCCATCCTTGAGTCAGCCTACTCAGAAATGTCGAGTCTGGATCCCACACAATGTTCATCACCGACCTGCTCCAACACCAAGGTCGTCTTATGTTGCACCTCGTTTGCCTCCGCCGTCGAGACAACTAATGATTCAGGGTAGACAGCCAGGACACCTTACCCTCGATTGTCACCAGGGTCAGCCGCAGAATGCATTGTGTCCTTCTGTTGGTCGTAAGAAGAGCAGCCAAAATCGTCATCCTAGAAGTGGTAGTGCCAAGACGCCTGCAATGAGTTGTGGTCAAGTCACCCATGTCAAGATTGAAGAAGCTCATGAGTCCCCAAAAATCGTCATGGGTACCCTTCGCGTTAATTCAGTGCCAGCTTCTGTTCTCTTTGATTCAGGAGCATCGCATGCCTTCGTGTCCCACAATTTGCTCAGCAGCATGGGTTGGATATGGAAAATTTGCCCAGTCCTTTAGTGATTCAATCTCCGGGATCCAAGTGGCAATCCACAATGTTATGCCCTTGCAAACAAATCGAGATTGGAGGTCTACTTTTTTCGACTTCTCTCATTGTACTTCGACAGTCCAACATAGACATCATTCTTGGTATGGACTAGTTGACAGCCCATAGTGCTAAGATCGACTGTGCTACCAAGACAGTCCAGCTCACTCACCCTTCTGGCCAGATAGTCCAATACTCAGCCCGAACAACTCAGGATGCCGAGAATTAGATATATGTTCTAAATGCATTGAATGCTTCACCTCTTGAGGGAATAGAGAATGTTCCAGTCGTTCGTGACTTTGAAGATGTCTTTCCAGAAGAACTTCCAGGAATACCCCCTGCTAGAGCTGTCGAATTCGTCATCGACTTCTGGCACACCTCCTATTGCCAAGCGACCCTACAAGATGTCGCCGCATGAACTTCTTGAGCTTAAGGAGGAAATTGACACTTCACTTCGTCAGGGTTTTATTCGTCCAAGTTCCTATGCTTGGGGAGCACCTTCTCTCTTTGTCAAGAAGAAGGATGGAACTAATCGTTTGGTCCAAGATTACCGACCTATCAACTAGGCAACAATTCAGAACAAATATCCGCTTCCCAGAGTAAACGATCTGTATGATCAACTTGTTGGTTCCTCGGTATTCTCTAAACTTGATTTGAGGTTGGGTTACCACCAAATTCGGGATCGTGAAGAGGATATTCCCAAGACTTCTTTCGTGACTCGCTATGGTTCATACGAGTACGCCGTCACGTCATTTGGCTTAACCAATGCTCCAGCAACGTTCTCCCGATTGATGAACTATATATTCATGGAATACCTCGACAAGCTCGGTGTGGTTTATCTGGATGATATCCTGGTATATTCGAAGAATAAAGAATAACATGTTGAACACCTTTGACTTGTTCTGGAAAAGCTTCGAGAACATCAACTATATGCCAAGTATTCTAAGTGTGAATTCTGGCTTCCTGAAGTGACCTACCTTTGGCATGTCATCTCCAAGGACGGTATTGCCGTCAACCCAGAATGAGTTCAGGCTATTCTCGATTGGACTCCTCCGAAGAATGTCAAACAAGTCAGAAGTTTTCTCGGACTCGCCAGCTATTGCCATCGATTTGTCGAGAACTTCTCCAAGATCGCCAAGCCCCTGACTAGTCTACTTCACAAGGGCGTCAAGTTCGATCGGACAGAAAAGTGCCAAGAAAGTTTCCAAGCACTCAAAGACAAGCTGACTTCTGCCCCAGTGCTTGCTCCACCTGATACTAAGAAGGACTTCGTCATTTACTGTGACGCTTCACGTCAAGGATTAGGAGGTGTCCTAATGCAAGAGTGCAGAGTGATTGCTTATGCCTCTCGTCAATTGCGTCCTCATGAAGAGAACTACCGAGTGTTGGGGAACGTAGCAGAAATTCAAAATTTTCCTACCTGTCACCAAGATCTATCTTTGGAGAAACCAGCAACGAGGGGAAGGAGAGTGCATCTACATACCCTTGTAGATCGCTAAGCGGAAGCGTTCAAGAGAACGGGGTTGAAGGAGTCGTACTCGTCGTGATCCAAATCACTGGAGATCCTAGTGCCGAACGGACGGCACCTCCACGTTCAACACACGTACAGCCCGGTGACATCTCCCATGCCCTGATCCAGCAAGGAGAGAGGGAGAGTGAGGGAGTCCTGGACTAGGGGGTGTCCGGATAGCCGGACTATCATTATCGGCCGGACTCCAAGACTATGAAGATACAAGATTGAAGACTTTGTCCCGTGTCCGGATGGGACTTTCCTTGGCGTGGGAGGCAAGCTTGGCAATACGGATATGTAGATCTCCTACCATTGTAACCGACTCTGTGTAACCCTAGCCCTCTCCGGTGTCTATATAAACCGGAGGGTTTTAGTCCGTAGGACGAACAACCATTACAACAATCATACCATAGGCTAGCTTCTAGGGTTTAGCCTCCTTGATCTCGTCGTAGATCCACTCTTGTACTACCCATATCATCAATATTAATCAAGCAGGAGTAGGGTTTTACCTCCATCGAGAGGGCCCGAACCTGGGTAAAAACATCGTGTCCCTTGTCTCCTGTTACCATCCGCCTAGACGCATAGTTCGGGACCCCCTACCCGAGATCCGCCGGTTTTGACACCGACATTGGTGCTTTCATTGAGAGTTCCTCTGTGTCGTCACTGATAGGCTTGATGGCTCCTTCGATCATCAACAACGACACAGTCTAGGGTGAGACTTTTCTCCCCGGACAGATCTTCGTATTCGGCGGCTTTGCACTGCGGGCCAATTCGCTTGGCCATCTGGAGCAGATCGAAAGCTACGCTCCTGGCCGCCAGGTCAGATTTGGAAGCCTAAACTTCACGGCTGACATCCGCGGAGACTTGATCTTCGACGGATTTGAGCCACAGCCGAGCACGCCGCACTGTCACGATGGGCATGATTTAGCTCTGCTGCCGGACAGTGCCCTGGAGGCCACACATGAGTCCGCTCCGACCTTTAGTTCGGAGCCGACCGTGCAAATCGAGGACGGATGGTTAGACACCGCCTCGGGGGCTGCAACCTCTATGGCGATGGAGCCGAATACTGATTTTGTCCCTTGTAAAGCTCGTGACTCCGAGGTGCCGGACTCCTCGCCGGACTCCGAACCTCCTGCGCCCCTACCAATCGAATCCGATTGGGCGCTGATCATGGAGTTCACCGCCGCGGACATCTTTCAGCACTCACCCTGTGGCGACATCCTGAATTCGCTAAAGTATCTCTCGTTATCAGGAGAGCCCTGGCCGGACTGCGGTCAGGACGGTTGGGATGCGGACGACGAAGAAATTCAAAGCCCACCCACCACCCACTTTGTAGCCACTGTCGACGATCTAACCGACATGCTAGATTATGACTCCGAAGACATCGACGGTATGGACGACGATGCCGGAGACGACCAAGAACCAGCGCCTACGGGGCACTGGAAGACCACCTCGTCATATGACATATACATGGTGGACATCCCAAAGGATGGGAACGGCGAGGATGCAGCAGAGGAAGGCTCCTCCAAGAAACAGCCCAAGCGTCGGCGTCAGCGGCGCCGCTCTAAATCCCGCCACAGCAAGAATGGAGATTCCGGCACCGGAGATAATAACACTCTAGAGAGTGCCGAAGACAACCCCCTCCAGCAAGATTCAGCACAGGAGGACGGAGAACCCAGCCCTCACGAGAGAGTGGCAGACGAAGAGGTAGAGGATGATAATTACATGCCTCCCTCCGGAGACGAGGCAAGCCTCAACGACGACGAATTCGTCGTGCCCAAGGATCCCGTCGAACAAGAGCATTTTAAACGCAGGCTAATGGCCACGGCGAACAGCCTAAAGAAAAAGCAGCAACAGCTTCGAGCTGATCAAGACCTGCTGGACGACAGATGGACCGAAGTCCTTGCGGCCGAAGAGCATGAACTCGAACGCCCCTCCAAAAGCTACCCAAAACGCAAGTTGCTCCCCCGATTAGAGGAGGAGGCATATAAACCTTCATCACCAGCGCACAATACGGCAGACCGACCACCTCGTGGCCGCGACAGAGAGGCCTCTAGACCCTCCGCCAGAACCGTACCCCGGCAACGCTCGAAAAGCACGAAGCCACGGGGGAATGCGCCGGACTTGCGAGACATATTGGAGGACAATGCAAGACAATCAAGATCGATGTATGGATCACGTGGGCGCCCCACGATGCGCGACGACTACCGTCGCGCCGGATATAGCAACTTCGGCCGGGCCGAACACAGTAGACAAAGCTCGCTCGAGCTACGTCGTGATATTGCCCAATATAGAGGCGCCGCACACCCACTATGCTTCATAGATGAAGTAATGGATCATCAAATCCCTGAAGGGTTTAAACCCGTAAACATTGAATCCTATGATGGCACAACGGACCCCGCGGTTTGGATCGAAGACTATCTCCTTCATATCCACATGGCTCGCGGTGATGATGTTCACGCCATCAAATATCTCCCACTCAAGCTTAAAGGACCAGCTCGGCATTGGCTTAACAGCTTGCTAGCACAGTCAATTGGGTGTTGGGAGGACCTGGAAGCCGCATTCCTTGACAACTTCCAGGGCACATATGTGCGACCACCAGACGCCGATGACCTAAGCCACATAATTCAGCAGCCAGACGAATCGGCCAGACAGTTCTGGACACGGTTCTTAACAAAGAAAAATCAAATCGTCAACTGTCCGGATGCGGAGGCCCTCGCAGCCTTCAAACATAACATCCGCGATGAGTGGCTGGCTCGGCACCTAGGACAGGAAAAGCCGAAATCCATGGCAGCCCTCACATCACTCATGACCCGCTTCTGCGCGGGAGAGGACAGCTAGCTAGCCCGCAGTAACTGAAGGAAATATGCCCTAGAGGCAATAATAAAGTTATTATTTATTTCCTTATATCATGATAAATGTTTATTATTCATGCTAGAATTGTATTAACCGGAAACATAATACATGTGTGAATATATAGACAAACAGAGTGTCACTAGTATGCCTCTACTTGACTAGCTTGTTAATCAAAGATGGTTATGTTTCCTAACCATGAACAAGGGGTTGTTATTTGATTAACGAGATCACATCATTAGTTGAATGATCTGATTGACATGACCCATTCCGTTAGCTTAGCACCCGATCGTTTAGTATGTTGCTATTGCTTCCTTCATGACTTATACATGTTCCTATGACTATGAGATTATGCAACTCCCGCTTACCGGAGGAACACTTTGTGTGCTACCAAACGTCACAATGTAACTGGGTGATTATAAAGGTGCTCTACAGGTGTCTCCAAAGGTACTTGTTGAGTTGGCGTATTTCGAGATTAGGATTTGTCACTCCGAATGTCGGAGAGGTATCTCTGGGCCCTCTCGCTAATGCACATCACTTAAGCCTTGCAAGCATTGCAACTAATGAGTTAGTTGCGAGATGATGTATTACGGAACGAGTAAAGAGAGTTGCCGGTAACGAGATTGAACTAGGTATTGGATACCGACGATCGAATCTCGGGCAAGTAACATACCGATGACAAAGGGAACAACGTATGTTGTTATGCGGTCTGACCGATAAAGATCTTCGTAGAATATGTAGGAACCAATATGGGCATCCAGGTCCCGCTATTGGTTATTGACAGGAGACGTGTCTCGGTCATGTCTACATTATTCTCGAACCGTAGGGTCCGCACGCTTAAGGTTTCGATGATAGTTTTATTATGAGTTTATGTATTTTGATGTACCGAAGGTTGTTTGGCCGGATATGATCATGGACATGACGAGGAGTCTCGAAATGGTCGAGACATAAAGATTGATATATTGGATGACTATATTCGGACACCGGAAGTGTTCCGGGAGTTTTCGGAGAAAACCGGAGTATCGGAGGGTTACCG
>NC_041391.1:143347033-143375241 GCF_002162155.2 Triticum dicoccoides
GTAATGGGCCTTGATGGGCCCTATTGGAGAAAGAGAGGGGCCGGCCAGGGCAAGTGGCGCGCCCCCTCCCCTTGAGTCCGAACAGGACAAGGAAGGGGGGGCGGCGCCCCCTTGCCTTCCCCCTCTCCCACTCCTTCCTTCCCCCCTCCCTCTTGGATTAGGAAAAGGAGGGGGAAACCTACTTGGAGTAGGTTTCCCCCTCCTAGGGCGCGCCTCCCCTTAGGCCGGCCCCCTCCTCCCTCCCTCCTTTATATACGGGGGCAGGGGGGCACCCCATAGACACACAAGTTGATCTTCGTGATCGTTCCTTAGCCGTGTGTGGTGCCCCCCTCCACGATATTACACCTCGGTCATATTGTAGAGGTGCTTAGGTGAAGCCCTGCGACAGTTGAACATCAAGATCGTCTCCACACCATTGTGCTGACAAAACTCCTCCCCGTACCTCTGCTGGATCGGAGTTCGGGGTGCGTCATCGAGCTGTACGTGTGTCAAGAACTCGGAGGTGCCGGAGTAACGGTGCTTGGATCGGTTGGACCGGGAAGACGTACGAGTACTTCCTCTACGTTGCGTCAACGCTTCCGCTTCGGTCTATGAGGGTACGTAGACAACACTCTCCCCTCTCGTTGCTATGCATCACCATGATCTTGCGTGTGCGTAGGAAATTTTTTGAAATTACTACGTTCCCCAACAGTGGCATCCGAGCCTAGGTTTTATGGTTTGATATTATATGCACGAGTAGAACACAAGTGAGTTCTGGGCGATATAAGTCATACTGCTTACCAGCATGTCATACTTTGGTTCGGCGGTATTGTTGGATGAAGCGGCCCGGACCGACATTACGCGTACGCTTACGCGAGACTGGTTTTACCGCCGTGCTTTGCACACAGGTGACTAGCGGGTGTCAGTTTCCCCAACTTTAGTTGAACCGAGTGTGGCTACGCCTGGTCCTTGTGAAGGTTAAAACAGCATCAACTTGACAAACTATCGTTGTGGTTTTGATGCGTAGGTGAGATTGGTTCTTGCTTAAGCCCGTAGCAGCCACGTAAAACTTGCAACAACAAAGTAGAGGACGTCTGACTTGTTTTTGCAGGGCATGTTGTGATGTGATATGGCCAAGACATGATGCTATATTTTATTGTATGAGATGATCATGTTTTGTAACCGAAGTTATCGGCAACTGGCAGGAGCCATATGGTTGTCGCTTTATTGTATGAAATGCAAATGCCCTGTAATTGCTTTACTTTATCACTAAGCGGTAGCGATAGTCGTAGAAGCAATAGATGGCATAAACGACAATGATGCTACGATGGAGATCAAGGTGTCGCGCCGGTGACAATGGTGATCATGATGGTGCTTCGGAGATGGAGATCACAAGCACAAGATGATGATGGCCATATCATATCACTTATATTGATTGCATGTGATGTTTATCCTTTATGCATCTTATCTTGCTTTGATTGACGGTAGCATTTTAAGATGATCTCTCACTAAAAATTATCAAGAAGTGTTCTCCCTAAGTATGCACCGTTGCCAAAGTTCGTCGTGCCCAGACACCACGTGATGATCGGGTGTGATAAGCTCTACGTCCATCTACAACGGGTGCAAGCCAGTTTTGCACACGCAGAATACTCAGGTTAAACTTGACGAGCCTAGCATATGCAGATATGGCCTCGGAACACGGAGACCGAAAGGTCGAGCGTGAATCATATAGTAGATATGATCAACATAAGATGTTCACCATTGAAAACTACTCCATCTCACGTGATGATCGGTTATGGTTTAGTTGATTTGGGTCACGTGATCACTTAGATGACTAGAGAGATGTCTGTCTAAGTGGGAGTTCTTAAGTAATATGATTAATTGAACTTAAAATTTATCATGAACTTAGTACCTGATAGTATCTTGCTTGTCTATGTTGATTGTAGATAGATGGCCCGTGCTGTTGTTCTGTTGAATTTTAATGCGTTCCTTGAGAAAGCTAAGTTGAAAGATGATGGTAGCAACTACGTGGACTGGGTCCGTAACTTGAGGATTATCCTCATTGCTGCACAGAAAAATTACGTCCTGGAAGCACCGCTGGGTGCCAGGCCTGCTGCTGATGCAACTGACGACGTTAAGAACGTCTGGCAGAGCAAAGCCGATGACTACTCGATAGTTCAATGTGCCATGCTTTACGTCTTAGAACCGGGACTTCAACAACGTTTTGAACGTCATGGAGCATATGAGATGTTCCAGGAGTTGAAGTTAATATTCCAGAAGAATGCCCGGATTGAGAGATACGAAGATCGTTCCTTAGCCGTGTGCGGTGCCCCCCTCCATGATATTACACCTCGGTCATATTATAGAGGTGCTTAGGCGAAGCCCTGCGACAGTTGAACATTAAGATCGTCTCCACACCGTCGTGCTGACAAAACTCCTCCCCGTACCTCTGCTGGATTGGAGTTCAGGGTGCGTCATCAAGTTGTACGTGTGTCAAGAACTCGGAGGTGCCGGAGTAACGGTGCTTGGATCGGTTGGACCGGGAAGACGTACGACTACTTCCTCTATGTTGCGTCAACGCTTCCGCTTCGGTCTACGAGGGTACGTAGACAACACTCGCCCCTCCCGTTGCTATGCATCACCATGATCTTGCGTGTGCGTAGGAAATTTTTTGAAATTACTACGTTCCCCAACAGTAACAACCTCAGCAAAAATTCTGGCAGTCCGGATAACAAGGACCGCAATGGCAGGTCGCGTCGCAACAAAAACAAACACCGCATTAACGGTGACAACACTGAGGATACGGCAGTGAACGCTGGATTCAGAGGCTCCAAACCCGGTCAGCGGAAAAAGCCATTCAAAAGAACTACTCCGGGTCCATCCAATTTGGACCGAATACTCGACCGCTCGTGCCAGATACACGGCACCCCCGAAAAGCCAACCAATCACACCAACAGGGATTGTTGGGTATTCAAGCAGGCAGGCAAGTTAATCGCCGAAAACAATGACAAGGGGCTGCATAGCGACAACGAGGAAGAGACCCGGCCGCCGAACAATAGAGGACAGAAGGGTTTCCCCCCACAAGTGCGGACGATAAACATGATATACGCAACCCACATACCCAAGAGGGAGCGGAAGTGTGCACTTAGGGACGTATATGCGATGGAGCCAGTCTCCCCGAAGTTCAATCCATGGTCCTCTTGCCCGATCACTTTCAATCGAAGGGACCACCCCTCCAGTATCCGCCATGGCGGATTCACTGCATTGGTTTTAGACCCAATCGTCGATCGATTTCACCTCACCAGAGTCCTGATGGACGGCGGCAGCAGCCTGAACCTGCTTTATCAGGATACAGTGCGCAAGATGGGCATAGACCCCTCAAGGATTAAACCTACAAAGACGACCTTCAAAGGCGTCATACCAGGTGTGGAGGCCAATTTTACAGGCTCAGTCACACTGGAAGTGGTCTTCGGATCCCCGGATAACTTCCAAAGTGAGGAGTTAATCTTCGACATAGTCCCATTCCGCAGCGGCTATCACGCTCTGCTCGGACGGACCGCGTTTGCAAAGTTCAACGCGGTGCCACATTACGCATACCTCAAGCTCAAGATGCCAGGCCCTCAAGGAGTCATCACGGTCAACGGAAACACTGAACGCTCCCTCCGAACGGAGGAACACACAGCGGCTCTCGCGGCAGAAGTACAGAGCAGCCTCTTAAGGAAATTTTCGAGTCCGGCCGTTAAGCGACCGGACACGACCAAACGCGCCCGGAGTAACCTACAACAAGACCACCTAGCACGTTCCGAGCACGCGTAGCAATGCGGCCACAACCCCAGCCCCTGCCAAATTACAAAACTGGTCCTTCGCGTACATCATTACGCTCTGGAGATACCATGGGCATAAGGGGATGGGCACGGCCACCACAGGCCCAGAATGCGGCTTAACCGCACCAGGGGCTGTGTGGCTCTTTTTATTTTTCCTTTTTTCTTACGCACAGGACTCCGTTCACCAGAGGCCCTGTCCGGCAGTAGACCTGCCGAACACACGATGCAACAGCCAGGGGAGAAGAAGGGCTACGGCGAGTATCCAGGTGGTCTCCATTACGAGCATTGAATCCGTTTTCATACACCATTCCGTAGCCTACCCCTGGAGGAACATGTTTAATAGTCTTACCCCTTGCTTACCGCACTATTTGTATCATTCTGCATTCATCGCAGAATTCCTTGAATAAGCAATGCATCGCTTTTCGCTTATAATTGCATTTCTTTCTTATATATATGTTCATTTATGACATCTTGCATCCGTACACTTTGGTACGGCTGAATACACCAGGGGCTTAAGCTCCCAGCATTATGGTGTGATAAGTCCGAACACTTTCACAAGTGCGGCACCCCGAACTTATAGCATTATATGCATCGGCTCCGAATCATGTCTTGGGTCAATAGTTGGGTTTGCCCGGCTCCCATGTTTTGGTACCTTACGTTCCGTATTATCGGCTAAGGTAGCACTGGGAGAACCACTGTGATTGCGCCCCGGTTGAGCTGGGCGAGCGCCTCAGTGGAGAAAGCTAAAACTGACCGTCATGATAAAGCGAGAGATGGTCGCTGTTCGAGAGGTCTTTTTGAGTCCCTAAAGACTTATGCTGCTTAGAGAGAGGAACCGGCTTTGTCCGGTCCTGGCGTGGATAGCGCCCCGAACTCGGTCTTTCGAACACTAGGGGCTTCGCTGAAATTTAAAATTATAGAATTCTATGGCTAAGTGAGAGTGTTCAAGCATTATAAGTCCGGTTGCCTCGTTCGTTGTGTTGAGCGCCTCCCTAGATGGACCCAACAATGGGAACAAGAGCGCTCAAGTTTATCCCGAACACCCCAGCACTCGTGGCATGCGGGCTGAAGCCGACGACTTGCCATCTCTCAGATTTGATAAACGGCCGCACAGAAGGTAATATTTTAAATTAATAAGCGTTGCTTAGCGCATATGAACAAAGTTTTTAGCGCATAGGATAACACATTGCGAGTCTATTCAAATATTACATCTTTGGAGCACTCACCCGCAATCATGCGGGCACCCTTCAGGACACTCTTATAATACATTTCGGGCGTGCGATACTCCTTGCCCACCGGCGGCGCGTCCGTCAGAAGCTTCTCAGCGTCCATCCTGCCCGAGTGCACTTTTGCACGGGCAAGGGCCCGACGGGCACCTTCAATGCAGGTGGAGTGCTTGATGACTTCCACCCAGGGACATGCATCCACCAGCCGCCGCACCAGGCCGAAGTAGCTCCCAGGCATGGCCTCCCCGGGCCACAGCCGAACTATGAGGCCCTTCATGGCCTGTTCGGCTACCTTGTGGAGCTCGACCAGCTGCTTCAGCTGGTCGCTATGGGGCACCGGATGTCCGGCCTCAGCATACTGAGACCAGAAGACCTTCTCCGTCGAGCTCCCCTCCTCGGCCCGGTAGAAAGCGGCAGCGTCGGACACGCTGCGAGGCAGATCTGCAAACGCTCCTGGAGAGCTCCTAATTCGGGTAAGTAACAGGTAATTCACATTCACATGCCTTCTTTGCATGAAAAATGCCTTACCCGCTGCTATTTTCTTCACCGCCTCGATTTCCTGGAGGGCCTTGTGGGCTTCGGCCTTAGCGGCTTTGGCACTCTCAAGAGCCGATGCAAGCTCGGACTCTCGAGTCTTCGAGTCGCGCTCCAAACTCGCATGCTTTTCCACGAGAGCCTGGAGCTCTTGCTGCACCTCCGCCACCCGTGCCTCCTGCTTCTCTCGCTCGGCTCATTCCGCAGCCGCATTGCGTTCGGCCGCGGACACAGCCTCCTTCAGGGTCGCCACCTTGTTCGTGGCCCCTGGAGTACCCACGTTATCCTTGTTATTTATCTTGCAACCAAAATCCTTTTCTATAAGGTACAAATTTAATACGGTGTCACTCACCTTCCTTGTCCTCGAGTTGCTTCTTGGCACGGCCGAGCTCGCTCTCGGACCGCTCGAGGTTCTGCTTCAAAGCATCGACCTCCGCAGTCAGCGCGGCAGAGGTCAGTAGTGCAGCCTGCAATCCCATATTGACACATTTTTTAGACCTCCTGCGTATATCTTTTTAGATCCTCAGTCCGGTTTTTCTTTCCGAACACCGAACCGAGCGTCAGGGGCTACTGTCTATTTGGTATCATATTACATATTTTAAATTTCTTACCTCAAAGCCTGTTAGAAGGCTGCTGCAGGCTTCGGTCAGCCCGCCCTTGGCGAGCTGAACCTTCTGAATCACGGCACTCATGATAGTGCGGTGTTCTTCCTCGATGGAAGCGCCATTGAGCGCCTCCAACAAGTTATCCGGCGCCTCCGGTTGGACAGAGGCTGCCGGTGTCACAGTCTTGCCCTTCTTACGAAGGGGCCGCCTGCCGGACTCCGGAACCACTGCAGGTTCCGGTGCGAAGTCCGGGAGGTTGCCCTGTGGCACCTCCGGAGCCTCCCCCTCCTGGCGGGTCCCCTCCTGGGATCCCACCTCGGCGTCATCAGCATCATGAGGGGTGGAGGCGGTTGGAAGGGAATCCATATCCGACGTATCCAAGGACCCGCTCGACGAAGCGGGAAGATCGTCCTTGGCCGGACTACAGGTTGTATGCGGCATTAGAAGGACACCACGTGACAAAAAGAGAAATTATAAATCACCCAGGAATTCGGACACTTACGATCTTGCCAGGGGCTTGGCCCTTGAGGGCCACTCCTCGTCGCCGTCGTCGGCGTTGGCGGAGCAGTCCGGAGGAAGGGTCCGTCCTTTCTTGGACCCTTCGGCCGCCCTCGTTGGGGAGGCCTTCCTCTTCTTCTCTCCCCCCGCTGGGGGAGAGGCCTCTTTCTCCTCCTCCTCGGGGGAGGAGTCCTCCTCGGAGTCATCGGACGATGAGTCCGATACCACCTGGCGCCGGGAACTCCTTCGAGTTCCCGTGGCCTTTTTCTTGGCCTTCTTCTCCGACACCAAGTAAAGTGCTGGGACCAGCAGCCCCGTCAAACGGGTGTCCGCTGGGTCTTCTGGAAGGGGATCCGGACAGTTAACCTGTACGGACGTCTTCTGCCAGTCATGTTAAAGGCATTGGGAGTTTAGATCCCACATAGAGTCAAACTATGAAAGAAATCAGTGTCCCATAAAGGATAACATAGCTTACCTCGCCGGCCGGGCGTTGCGTGCTGAATCCGTGATCTTCAGTTGCGGATGCGGGGGCTTCTCCGCCCTTGAACAGCACCCTCCAGGCAGCTTCGTACGTCGTGTCGAAGAGCCCGCTCAAGGTCAGGTGCTGTTCCGGATCAAACTCCCACAAATTGAAGGCCCATTGCTGGCAGGGGAGAATCCGGCGGACGAGCATGACCTGGATCACGTTGACAAGCTTAAGCTTCTTGTTCACCAGGGTCTGGAGACAGGACTGGAGTCCGGTCAGCTGCTCCGAACTACCCCATAGCAAGCCCTTCTCTTTCCAGGAGGTGAGCTGCATGGGGGTACCAGATCTGAACTCGGGGGCTGCTGCCCATTTAGGGTCACGCAGCTCAGTGATGTAGAACCACCCCAATTGCCACCCTTTGATGGATTCCATGAAGGCGCCCTCAAGCCAAGTAACGTTGGGCATTTTGCCCACCATGGCGCCTCCGCACTCCGTTTGGACGCCCTTCACCACCTTCTGCTTGACATTGAAGGTCTGTAGCCACAAGCCGAAGTGGGGCTGGATGCAGAGGAAGGCCTCGCACACGACGATAAACACCGAGATGTTGAGGATGAAGTTTGGCGCCAGATCATGGAAGTCCAGGCCGTAGTAGTACATGAGCCCCCGGACGAAGAGGTGAAGTGGGAAACCCAGTCCGCGGAGGAAGTGGGGAAGAAATACGACCCTCTCATGGGGCCTGGGGGTGGGGATGAGCTGCCCCTCGTCGAGCAGCCGGTGCGCGATGTCGCTGGACAGGTATCCGGTGCCGCGCAGCTTCTCGATGTGTCCCTCCGTAACAGAGGAGGCCATCCACTTGCCTCCCGCTCCGGACATGGCTGGAGAAGGTTGAGGTGAGATGTGCGGACTTGGGCGCTGGAGCTCGAGTGCACGGAGATGGATAAGCAAAGGAGGAAGAAGGCGTAGGTAAAAAAGGTGGATCCTTATCCCCTTATATATGGGCGGACGAAGACTATGCGTCCCCACCGGCCTGGTAAAACTCGCTTATCTCCCAAGCGCCACAATCAATGGCGCGGTTGGGTTACCCACGTCCGTATTGATGGGAATCCCGGAATAAGGGGAACACGATCTCTGCTTCGACAAGACGTGCCAAGGAAACCGCCTCGCTAAAGGCGCTGAGGTGGTATAATAAAAACGATTCAAGTAAAGGCTTGGTAGTGGTGTGACGTCGCGCCACAAAATACGTCAGCAGATTGAACTTGTGTAAATATTATGAAAGTGCGTTATATCGACTAGAGGGGGGGTGAATAGGCGATTTTTATGAATTCTTCACTGAGGAATTTGCTGGTGAGGAAATTCCTTAGCGAAGAACTACTTGCAGCGGAATGAGTACTCAGAAGTAAACATAACAGGATACAAACATAGTCATCATGATGAAATGAAGACTAGCACAGAGTATAGAAAGCGTAAACATACGATAACAAGATGAAGACAGACAGACTGAAGAAATTGAACTGAGGAATTTGGGAAAGTCTTTAGTCAAAGTTTTCAAGCACAGATATGAACAACATACAACACAATAATGAGGAAATGAAAGAGTTGAGGAAATAGAACCAGTTAGTTGATGAAGACAATGATTTGGTAAACCAGTTCCAACTGCTGTCTCAGTTGTACGTCTGGTTGGAGCGGCTGAGTATTTAAACTCGAGGACACGCAGTCCCGGACACCCAGTCTCTGAGCCGCAACTCAGGACACCCAGTCCTCACTGTATTCTCCTTGAACTAAGACCACGCAGGTCTCGTCCAATCACTCATGGTAAGTCTTCAGGTGACTTCCAAACCTTCACAGACTTGGTCACTCGGCGATCCACAATTCCTCTTGGATGCTCTAGACCTTGACGCCTAACCGTCTGGAAGAAGCACAGTCTTCAAAGGTAACAAGCGTCGGATCCACGCAGGATCAATTTCTTCAGTGATGCTCAATCACTTTGGGTTTGTGGGGGTTTGGTTTTGGGATTTTCCTCACTTGATGATTTTCGCTCAAAGTCCTCGGAGGATGGGTTGCTCTCAGATGACAAGTGTCAAGTTCTCTCGGAGCAGCCAACCAACTAGTGGTTGTAGGGGGCGGCTATTTATAGCCTAGGGAGCAGCCCGACATGATAAGACATAAATGCCCTTCAATGATATGACCGTTAGGTGGATAAGATTTTTTGGGACAGCCGGCGCGCAGCACAGCAACAGTCAGAAATTTGACTCTCAAATTCCTCAGGGCTATCATGTTCCTCACTGTGTATGCAATTCGCACTGGCGAATTCCTAACTCCTCAGTCAGAGCAAAGTCCTCAGTGACCAGAAGAATTGCGTCGCTGTCACTGAAGAAATTGACTGAACTGTATGAGATTTCCAATGGCTTCACTCGAAGGGATTGGTAGGTGTAGGATTTTGAGTTGAGCATCACATGGAAATTTTTCCTTAGTATTTCCTCGACCCCCTTTAACAGTACGGTGTTTCCTATGACTCAAGAAAGAGAAAATGAAAGTACGAAAACAAAAGTCTTCACGCTTCATATTCCTCGAATGAATACCAAGTCTTCAAGGTCACACCAATTTCTTCACTTTCAAAGTCTTCAGAATATCAAAGTCTTCAGTCGAAGAACTTCATTTTTAGGGGTCGACTTTCTCTGTAAATATCAAACTCCTCATAGACTTATAGACCTGTGTACACTCACAAATGCATCAATCACTTAACCTATAAGTCTTCAATACATCAAAATCACTAAGGGGCACTAGATGCACTTACAATCTCCCCCTTTTTGGTGATTGATGACAACATAGGTTAAGTTTTCAACGGGGATAAACATATGGAGTGTAAATACTGATATTGAGGAATTTGATTGCAAGATATAGAAGAACTCCCCCTGAATATGTGCATAGTGAGGAATTTGCTTTTGAGGCAATGCACATTTTAAGAATTGAATCATGGAGATCTCCCCCTATATCTTGTAATTCATACACGCATTTGATATATAATATGAAGAATTTGAAATGCATAATGAAATATGGTGCCTGATGAGATTCAGCATGCGTGCAATGATATTAACGAGGAATAAGCATGCAGAATAACACATCAGAAGTATCAGAGCACAGTGCATCAAGTCAGAGCACAATGCACCGTTCAAAAGTAGCAGGCCACCATCGGATTTAAGATTACAACTCGATCCAATGAAAGTTTCGGAAGAACGAGAGTTGTAAATTAACAAAACGCCCATAATATAAACCCACTTGAAGACTAACTCAGATTTCTCCCCCTTTGTCATCAAATGACCAAAAGGGTCGAAACTGAGGACTAACGCCCCTGAAGAATTTCAAGTCGATGGAGGAGCGCTAGCATTGTCGGGGTTGTTCATTGGAGTAGGGCCTACCGCAGTGTCATCCAAATCTTCATGTTCATCAGTTTCACGCGATGAAGAATAAGAACTGGCCACTAGATCAGGAACTTTGACTCTCTTGAATTTCTTCGGAGGTGGTGCAGACCAGTCAAATGCTTCCTGGAGACCCATAGTCTTCAGTTCTTCCGCAGAATATACATGAGTGAGAATAGCCCAGGTGCGGTTGAGGGTTTCATGAAGGTGATACTGATTTTTCTTCACTGCATTATGGGTTGAGGTCATGTTGTGAAGAATTGCAGCAAACTGGCGCTTCACCCATTTGTGATTGCGATCAACCTTCTGATGAAGACTGAGGAGTAACTCACGGTCAGTCATCACCCTGGGTGCTGTTGCTTGAGGCTTTTGCTTGGCTGATGTATTTGTGGCAGTGTCATGTGTTGCAGAATCGTCATTGGTGGAGTAAGACGTAGCTAGACGGAATTGACCATCCAATGGACGAGTGCCTTCATCGATCATAGCAGCTGCCTTGCCCTTATCATCAGATGATGAAACTGGTCGCTTGAGGACTTCAATGGGCGGCAAGTAGCTACCATGGTTCAGAGTGTCAGCCTTGTAATTCAGTGAAGATCTTGCCCTTATGAATCTCATAATCCAAGGCGCATAGGGCTTCAGCTCAAAAGGTGACATTGCAACATTAGCCAGAGTCCTCATGAAGAAATCATGGAAGTTGACGGGAACGCCATGAATGATGTTGAAAAGCATGTTCTTCATGATGCCAACGACATCTTCATCATTTGAGTCGTGGCCTTTGATAGGACTCATTATCTTCGTCAGGATTCGATAAACAGTCCGAGGCACATACAGCAATTCCTTGACGAGGAATTTGGTTCGAGGGGCCTGCCCTGGCTTCAAAGGCTTCATGAGCACTTGCATATAATGATCTGTCAGTTCGCGGTCATTGTAGATGCAACATGCACTGTCATGGGGAGGATCAAGAGGAAGGACACGAAGCAATTCAGTTGTTGGTGCATTGTAGTGAGTGGTTTCTGTCATCCAATCCAGCACCCATGAATTGACATCTTCAGCATCTCCGGTGATATGCAAAGTGGCATACAACTGAAGAATGAGTTCTTCATTCCAATCACAGATATCAGTGCAGAAATTCAGTAGTCCTGCATCATGAATAACTCGGAGGACTGGTTCGAAGCACGGCAGAGATTCCATATCCACATGAGGAATATGCTCATGATCGAAGATTTTGTCCTTGTCAAAGAGCACTGAGGAATAGAAGTTGGCTTGAGTAGCAGTCCAGAAACGTCTCTTCCTTATGCGAGCAGAGTCATATGGATTGTAATCAGTGAAGAACACATGCTCAGAAAAGAAGTTGTCAGCCTTGAATTTTTGCTTGCTAGAGAACGGATTCTTCGGTTTGGGCAGAGGAGTGTTAGTGATTTGTAGCACAACCTCAGGAATGACGATCTCAGGTGCTTCAAGCTGAGGAATTTCTGGTTCCTCTTCTTGTGCAGTTTGGGGATCAGTAGTAGCAGGTTCTTCAGCACTAGTGGCTGGAATCTCTTCATGAACAGACGATGTGGGATGAGTTTCTTCAGAGCCCATTTGAACAGTTGTAGTCGGGGACTGAGGAATTTGTTGAATAGGAATGAAGAGAGAAGTATTGGGATGCTGACTTTCCCAAAAGTCATCGTTCATCACTGGTGTAGTGCGTCCAATATCCACATCTTCATCTTCTTTTTCAATTTCCTCAACACCAGCCTCTTCAGCTGTGAACTGAGGCATAGGTGAGGAAACGACTGGCGTTGAAGGGAATGTTTCCACTTCAATTTCTTCATCAAACTGCTCTGAGGTAGCAACAGAATGATTTTCTTCATCAGATCCGCTTGGGATCTTGTAGTCTTCTCCATAAGGAACAATTTCCTTAGACGACATGGAGGAAATGGGAACGGCATCAATGGGATTTTCAAGCGAGCTGGTCATTGGCTTCATTTTCTTCGCGGCCGAAGAATTTGACGCAGCTGATGTCTTCCTTTTCTTCACTGCAGCTTGCTCTGCAGCCTTGGTCTTCTTAACTTCATAGGCAGAAGGAAGAATTGGAGTTGGTGTTGGCGCAGGAGGAGCTGAGGATTGTGGTTCATTTTCTTCAGGCGCAACTGGTGCAGTTGCCTTGATCTCTTCAGTTTCTTCAGGTGCACCACTAGTGGATGCCCTGGGAATTTCTTCAGCGGCTGGAATGGAGTCATCAGCCCTGGAACTTGTATTCTTATCAGCAGGCTGAAAGTCATCAGCAGTGCTGGCATGATCTTCAGCAGGCTGAGCAGAGTCTGCAGCCTGAGGATTTTCTTGTTGCGATGGAGCTGCAACAGTTGTCATTTTCTTCGTCAAATTGACGAATCTCACTTTGGCTCCTTGCCAATCAGCATTGTATGCATCGAAATCTTTGCTGAGGGCTTGGATCTCAGATTGAGGCTTGAGAAGTTCTTCAGGTGATAGTCTGACAACGTTCTTCTTCAGAAGCTTCTCCTTTCTAGCTTGTGCTCTCTTTATCTCACGAGCCTTTTCAAACTTCCATTTCTCTTGAGCGATGAAATGGGTTAGCATATGACTTTGACCAGGAGTCAGAGGCAGATCAGGCATTGGAGTGTTTGGATCCTTATGCCATAAGTCAATATAGTCGAGGATCTTCTTCGGATCCAAAAGCATAAGCACAGGTGTTCCTTTGGCTCTGGCGGCCTTTGCTTGTCTATCTCTGATGATTTCCTCAAGTTCTTCATCAGAAGCCTCGTCATCAGAGGGCACTTGGAAAGCAACCTGTTTCTTCCTTGGACTTGGTCGAGGACCGTGTCCAGCTGTTGCTTTTGTCTTCAGCAAAGTGGGGCCTGATGAGGACATTGGTGCAGCTGAGGAACTTGCTGAGACACCAGAAGCAATTGAGAAACCCCGAGTCCTTTGACATGTAGCCAGATGCATAGGAGTTGAGGACTTGGAGGGAGCTGCTGAGGACTTTGGTGGAGCAGCAGTAGTCTGAGGAATTTGCCGTGAGGGCGCGGCTGAGGAACTTGGCCGTGAGGGCGCTGATGGTGAAGCACTTGGCTTGCGAGCAGGCTTCTTCGGCATTGATTTCCTCGGCTTGACCGAGGTCTCAGCGGCAGCAGCAGCAGCAGAATCCTCATTGAATTTCCTCACTGCCTCCTTGGCTTGTCTTGCCAATTTTGCTTGGCGCCTAGCTCATTCTTCAGGAAAGTCTTCACCATGTTTGATGCTAGTGGGATCAGCGACTTGGCCAGGTGCCAATGGAGCTCTTGGGCATGGAGGATTTAAGGCGAATTTCTTCATGTACTTTGGAGTAACATATCGATATTCCCTCCATTCTCGTGCCCATCTTCGTTCAATCCTCTGAATGCGCACTTTGCGCTGATTCTTGTTTTCTTTGCCAAACTTGGCTTCATCAGGTGTGCAATAATCCTTGTATATTTCATCAGGGATCTCGAAAGCAGTCATGACCTCCGGTTTCTTTCCTCCTTTCTGCGGTTTCTTTCCTTCAGCCATTTTCTTCAGATGAGGAATTTGAACAATTGAACACTCTGAAGAAGTATGCAGTTTTTCTTCGAGGAACGCTGCAAATGAGTTAAGTTGATGAGAACCTAGTGATTCAGCAGCGAACATGAGTACCTGTGAACAGAGTGTAGGTGCGAGGAATTTGGAGAGGTCATATGCGTTCTCAGAAGATTTTTCGAAAAGACAAGTTTTGAGGAATTTGACCAGTTGAGCCTTGAGGAATTTCACTAAGCGTTCTTGTCTTAGGTTCCAGAGTTGTACAGATCGAAAATCCGCACAATTGAGGAATCTTGAAGAAATGAGTGCTTAGAGAGATGGATCAAGAGCATACAGTGTGTGAGGTGTTCATATGTGAAGATTTGAAGAATAAAACACCTTTGAGGATTTTTAGAAAAGTTTGAGAATCAAAGCGAGTAATAAAAGTGACTTTTAATTACCCGAACTGAAGAACACGATGAACAGAGATGAACAGCGGTGAAGTTCGTCTAGTTAGATCTCCCATGCCCTAACTTGGCAGAGGGAGACAGCTACGGTGGCGGCGGAGTGAAGATTTCCGCAGCCGGCGCGAGTACGACGGCGACGAGGTCGAGGCAGTGAAGCTCTTCCTCACCAGCGGCGATGGAGTAGCGGCGGTGCTAGGGTTTGAGGAGAGCTCGAGCGAGAGACAGCGACCAAGCGGAGTAAATGAAGTAAGGAAAGGGAGAGGGGTATTTATAGCCACGTTAAAACTGTTCGCCCGAAGATTTTGGGACGAACATGCCCCTGCCCTTTCTTCTTCACGCGACATGTGTCACCCACGTACTGTGCAGATGAGATCGTGTAAGATCGTGGGTGAATAAAATAATGCATCGTGGGATGCGGAACGGTTTGAGCGGTAAAACCGAAAATCTGGATAAGATTTGTTTTAAAGTTTCGTTCGCAATTTCTTCAGCTGACAAGGACATAGTGAAGATTTTGAACGAGTTTCAATCAGAACGCACATGAAGAATTTGTGAATAGATTGGGTTGAGTGTAGCATAGAGGGGGAAGGGTCCGATCACATTCACTTAGCAGAAATCGCAACTTGAAGAAATAGAAATAAGTGAATGCTGTAGAGGACATAAACTCACATATATATATAGCCAATGAAGAAAAACGACAGAAATAGTGAAGATTTCGCAAAGTTGAAGAATTTGAAAGACTGAAGAATTTCAAAAATGAGAAAAAACTCAAATTGAAGATTTTTAACTTTTTGTGGTGGCGTGACCCACCGTATAAGAATGATGATTTCAGACACCGCGTACAATTGTCGTAGGGTTCTGAGAATCAAATTCTTCATTAATTTCTTCACACTTAGAGTATAACGCCTCGGTTTCGATGCGCCAGGTGTCCGCCAGCTATTCGCCGTCGTTGCCATGTCATTTGCTTGCGTGTTGCACTTTGACATTGTGACGCCCCCGATTCAATCGTACACTAATCATGCACGCAAATGTGTACGATCAAGATCAGGGACTCACGGGAAGATATCACAACACAACTCTACAAATAAAATAAGTCATACAAGCATCATAATACAAGCCAGGGGCCTCGAGGGCTCGAATACAAGTGCTCGATCATAGACGAGTCAGCGGAAGCAACAATATCTGAGCACAGACATAAGTTAAACAAGTTTGCCTTAAGAAGGCTAGCACAAACTGGGATACAGATCGAAAGAAGCGTAGGCCTCCTGCCTGGGATCCTCCTAACTACTCTTGGTCGTCGTCAGCGGCCTGCACGTAGTAGTAGGCACCTCCAGCATAGTAGTCGTCGTCGACGGTGGCGTCTGGCTCCTGGACTCCAGCATCTGGTTGCGACAACCAGAAAGAAAGGAAAGGGGGAAAAAGGGGGAAGAAAGCAACCATGAGTACTCATCCAAAGTACTCGCAAGCAAGGAACTACACTACATATGCATGGGTATATGTGTAAGGAGGCCATATCGGTGGACTGAACTGCAGAATGCCAGAATAAGAGGGGGATAGCTAGTCCTATCGAAGACTACGCTTCTGGCACCTTCCGTCTTGCAGCATGTAGAAGAGAGTAGATTGAAGTCCTCCAAGTAGCATCTCCAAGTAGCAACTCCAAATAGCATCTCCAGGAGCATCGCATAGCATAATCCTACCCGGCGATCCTCCCCTCGTCGCCCTGTGGAAAAGCGATCACCGGGTTGTCTCTGGAACTTGGAAGGGTGTGTTTTATTAAGTATCCAGTTCTAGTTGTCATAAGGTCAAGGTACAACTCCGAGACGTCCTGTTACCGAAGATCACGGCTATTCGAATAGATTAACTTCCCTGCAGGGGTGCACCAACTTACCCAGCACGCTTGATCCCATTTGGCCGGACACACTTTACTGGGTCATGCCCGGCCGCGGAAGATCAACACGTCGCAGCCCCACCTAGGCACAACAGAGAGGCCAGCACGCCGGTCTAAACCTAAGCGCGCAGGGGTCTGGGCCCATCGCCCTGAGCACACCTGCACGTTGCGTGGGCGGCCGAAAGCAGACCTAGCCTAGTGGCGTTCCAGTCCAATTCGGCGCGCGCCGCTCCGTCGCTGACGTCTGAAGTGCTTCGGCTGATACCACGACGCCGGGATACCCATAACTACTCCCGCGTAGATGGTTAGTGCGTATAGGCTCGTAGCCAACTCAGATCAAATACCAAGATCTCGTTAAGCGTGTTAAGTATCCGTGAACGCCGAATAGGGCCAGGCCCACCTGTCTCCTAGGTGGTCTCAACCTGCCCTGCCGCTCCGCCACAAAGTAACAGTCGGGGGCCGTCGGGAACCCAGGCCCACCTCTACCGGGATGGAGCCACCTGCCCCTTCAGCCCCCATCTCCGAACAGTATCACAGGTAATGTAACTGTGTAAAGTATATAGTATATGCCCATGATCACCTCCCGAAGTGATCACGGCCCAGTAGTATAGCATGGCAGACGGACAAGAGTGTAGGGCCACTGATGGAACACTAGCATCCTATACTAATCAGTAGGAAAGCAGATAAAGGTAACAACAGTAGTAGCAAGGACAGGCTATGCAGCAGTATAGGATTAACTGAAAGCAGTAACATACTACACTACTCTAATGCAAGCAGTATAGAGAAGAGTAGGCGATATCTGGTGATCAAAGGGGGGGCTTGCCTGGTTGCTCTGGCAAGAAGGAGGGGTCGGTCGTCAACTCCGTAGTCGAACTGGGCAGCAGCAGCGTCGGTCTCATGGTCTACCGGAGAGAAGAGGGGAGGAAACAATGAATACAATGCAAACAAATGCATATCGATGCGTGACATGACAAGTAACGATGCTAGGTGTGCCCAATCGCGGTAGTAGGTGATACCGACGAAGGGGGGAAACATCCGGGAAAGTATTCCCGGTGTTTCGCGTTTTCGGACAGATGAACGGGAGGGGGAAAGTTGCATGTTTGATATGTTAGGGGTGTGTGGTGGACGAACGGGCTGCGTATTCGGGTTCGTCTCGTCGTTCTGAGCAACTTTCATGTAGAAAGTATTTTCATCCGAGTTACGGATTAAAAGATATGATTTTCTAAAGATTTAAATCATTTTCTAATTTTAATTAGTTATTTAATTCTAACATTATCCAGAATAGTGTCTGCTGATGTCAGCATGATGCAATGCTGAGCTCATCGGTCAATAGTGCGGTTGACTAGGTCAAAACTGACCTGTGGGTCCAGTGGGACCCACCTGTCATTGAGACAGAGGTAAATAGGATTTGTTTTAAACTAATTAGGGTTAGTTAAGTGTGGGCCCATTATTCAGTGCCTAATAGGGTCAGATTAATTAGATTAACTAATTTAATTAGCTAAAAAAAAGGGGGGGCACTGGTCAGCTGCTGGGACCAGCCCAGTCAGCAAGTTGACCACCGTCAACAGGTCAAAGGGGGCCCGGGGCCCACCAGTCAGTGGCCCAGGCGGTGCCACGTGGACGCCACGTCGGACACCGGCCGGAGACGCGCCGGAGCTGAGTCCGGCGAGCCAAACGCGGCGGCGCGGCTTGGGAGGGACGCGGGTTTCGCGCCCAGGGGGTCTTCTAGGCTGTGGCCGGGCGCGTTCGACGCGGCTCGGCGTCGTGCGTCGAGCGGTGGTGGCCAGAGGGGTTGGAATGGACGGAGGCGAGCGCTACGAGCTCGCCGGCGGCGAGGTGCTCCGGGAGAGCGAGAACAACGATGATATGGGGCGGTTTTGGGCAAACCGGAGAGCGGGGCGAGGCCTACGCGGCGTGGGGAATGCAGCGGGGTTGAGCCCGTGACCAAAAGGTCACCGGAGCCTTGCCGGCGGCGAGCTCCGTGGTGAAGCGTTCGGGGGCTCGTCGGGGACGGCGTTAGGAGGCACGAGGGGGTGTACTGGAGGGTGCTACGGTGTCGCGGTGGTGCAGTGAGCACGGTTACGCGGTCGGACGAGAGCCGCGCGTGCGGTGACCGCGACGGCGAGCTTGACAGCGGAGCCGTAGCCCGGCAATGGTGGTGCGTCGCGCACGACTAGCTATGGCATGGAAATTAAGTAAGGACGGGGAGAAGAAGGGGGTGGAGCTCACAGAGTGGCACATGAAAGGCCCGCGGTGAACGGGAGCGCAGAGACGAGGCGGAATCCGACGCGGTGGAGCTCGGTGTTCATAGGTTGAAGACGACCTCGTCCACGACGCTGCGACGGTGTGGAGCTCGAATCAACGGTAGGGGACGACGAGGCGGGCAACGAGGGAGCCCGATAACGCGTGGGCGCGGTGCGGGGAGGACGGTGGCCACGGCTACGTGACGGCCACGGCCATGGGAGCGAGCGCGCTCGGGATCGAGCGAGAGGAGAGGGGAGAGGTGGATCTGGGGGAGGGGAGGCGCAGCCACCGAGAGAGAGAGCGGGGTGAGTGGGAGGCGGCATCGAGGGGGCGGGGGTGTGGCAATCTTATCCCCTCCTCGACGCCGGCGAGGGGGTCCGGCGGAAGCACGCCCCTGTTCCGACCCTGGTCGGGGGAACAGAAAAGGGGGAGAGCGACTGGGGGAACGGGCCGGGTCGGCCGGATGGCCAGGTGGGCCGGCCTGGCTGCGAGCTGGGCCGTCTGGTCCAGGGGGCCTTTTTTTTGTTTCTGTTTTGTATTTTCTTTTATTTATTTATTTTTCCTTTTCTGTTTTATTTAATTTAGGGCATTTAGGTATTTTATAAAATTGCGTCTTCTACACCATAATTACCTGTGCCATTTTTGGCACTGCCCAAACATTTTTGTTTTAACTTTTGAAAACTTTTATTGTTGACATTAATTTGAATTTGAACCTTGAAAGGGGTTCGAATCATCACGAGTTTAACAACAGTAACTGTGGTGACGTGGCATCATTAGCGTGGGATTACTGTAGCTTAATTATCCGGGCGTCACAATTCTCCTCCACTACAAGAAATCTCGTCCCGAGATTTAAGAGGGGTGTAAGGGGGAAAGTTTTGGTTACGAAATTCTAGCGAGTATTCCCAGTCTTGGTTGCTCTTCTCAATGAGGTCGATCAATTATGTTGATGTCTTCGTTTCTCTGCTTCAAGTCACCATGACCAAGTTGTCATCCTTTCTTAGGGATCTCCATCGTCCTACGAACGTGACCAAGGAAAAAAAAACTCCGGAAGAACGTATCTCCACAAGGCTGGACATCTGACGGTGAACTCAATGGGAAATACACAAGGTACCCCACGAGTTGTATTTCAGTGAATTTGTTGAGTGCAATATACGATGGTACCAAAATTTCAAACGGGTAGGCAATCATTCGATGACTAGACAGAAGCTGGAATGGGGGGGTTTGAACAACGAGAATAACATGGTGTCTGATTCCAGGATGAATAATGGTATAGCATTCAGCTCGCGAATCACATACGAAGCCAGGTGCAAATGATACATTAGAATCCGGGTTATAAAGAAGAGTCAAGTTTCGATCCAGTGGACCTGTGGGTTATGGGCCCACCATGTGGGTTGAAAATAGCTAGGGTGGTGACATCTTGCACAGCCACGACAGGGAGGCATGTCAGTGAATAGCTTGTCAGCTATGTTGGCAACAATGTTGGTACCAAGGACGAGGGACGAAGAGAACCATTTTCCTGCTCGTTGAACGAGGCGGACCAATAGGCAAGGTTCTCATCCATCGGTGGCTACCAGAATGTCATCAACAATAGTAACAGGATCTTACAGACAAAATCGTACAACAAGGTGCCTACCTAAACAGGGAATTATCTCTGCTTAGTTAAGTCAAGAATGGAAAGGAAAACGCGATTATCAGATTAAACAGAACGATGGAAAGGAAAAGTGTGATTACACACAATTATTAGGAGTATATCCTTCCCATGTACAAGCAGAATATGGCATACAGGGTAGGAGAGCAAGTACCCAACCATTCAGATAAGAGGCAAGGATGAATCAAGATGTTACCCATACAACGGTGTTTTGATAACTGACAAGAAACATTTAGCATCGCGCCTCCAATGTTCTTGTTGAAGAGCGGGGTATCATGGTCATGCTTCGAGGTAGCCATGATATGGTGTTTCAATCAAGATCCAGACTTTGGATACACAAATGATCCATCAGGAGCAACTTATAAAATAAGTCTTACAATTTCCTCCAGGAAGAATGGTTATCCTTGCAAAAGAAATTATTATGATAGGTCCTCCAGCCAGGGGGTGCTAGGCATGACATCATCTTACCGGGTCATCTAAGAACCATCATCATAACTCCTGGAAGGTTGTCCCAACCATCATATCTGACCGAGATTCAGATCCGATTGGTGTCATGATACCTCAGACTCAGGATGTCCGAGAAGAAAAGGTGCAACACAAATAGATAAATGACATTGCAAGATTCTCGGGAAATGAACTATGGAAGCGAGTTCCGAAACAAGAGTTCATCATTAAAGCAAGAAGAGGATGATGAGGTGGCTGATGGACTCAACGATAATTCAACGAGGCATCCAAAAAGATGCATCTCCTCAATTATGTGGATAAGGAGATAGCATTTGTCAGATCAAATGATATAATGAAGCATGTTTGAGGAAAACATACACAATTAAACATTGGTTGAAAGGTGCGCCCGAATAGGGGGTTGGGCTGCCCGACCAATGTCGGAATGGTGATTCAATAATCAATAGTCTAAGAATGAATGGCCGACCATTAACTTCAAAGCAATAGGGTTGCTAGATAGGCAGAATCCAAACAGCACCATTCACTCGTTGGTACCCCGGTTGGGATCAACACGAGGACCAAGAAAGAATGGTGATTATGAGAAGTAACACTATAGCAAGAATTCTTAAGGGGTGGAGCAATCCTCACAACATTCTTGACATCAAAGATGGTAATACTCCGCGGTAGAATCATAACATAAGTTGGATAACAAGGAACTCAAGGTACAACACAAAACAGGAACAATTTTTGTGTTGGAGGGAATGCAATAATGTTGTGGATGATAACCCAAACCATCGAGGGCAAAGGATGCTATTTCTCATCAAGAATTCGATAGATATCTTGGAAGACCTCAGAATGTTGATGATGATCACGACACATTTGTTGAGAGGTTTCGAGAAGATGTAACTGATCGGTGATGACATCAAGTCAACGGAAATGATGAAGCCAAAAGTCATTGGGACCATGGGTACGACACAAACTCGAAATCAAGCTTGCTGTTCAAGGACAAACGATATGACGAGGAAGATCGATTATAAGATTAGCTCACCGTCGAAATTTGTGCTCCGAGAAGGACCCGGTAGCACAGTAAAAAATTAGCACAATGATATAGCCGATCAGGCTAGGAATGACTTGAAGGATTATTAAACTCGTAAGCAATGAAAATTACTTAGAGTTATTGAACCGAAGTGCGGAATCGATTCACTTACCGGTGTCCTCGAGTGAAATAACTCAAAACCCGGGGAAAATCTGAAATTGGTGAGAAGCAATAATAGATGAAGACTCGTAGGAAGCAACACAGTTCGTTGATATTCTCGAGATACTGGAGGGTATTGCTCGAAGGAAGATTGACATAGGGGTTGTGGAGATGTATTGATCCGCAGAAGACAAGTGTTTTCACTTGTCCGAGAAATGAGATCAAAGAAGAACAATCATGGTTGGAACCACGATTGCAAAAGGCCAGATCCTAGATATAAGATGAACTTATACCAAAGGAATAATTCATTTAAGAGAAACTTTAATGATAAGATCTACATCGTGTCCATGGGCATGAACACAAGTTCAAGGTCGACTCCCACTTCTCCAATGCATAACCTTTCATTCACTTCTCACGTTTGATGAAGTTGCAGTGTTGAAATTTTATCTGGTGAAGCACCAGAAGAGTATGACTCGTGAAAACTTTCGGGTTCACATGGTTTAGAGAAGGCATATGTTCAACCCATAGGGGCTTCTTAGAAACATATACCACAAGTTTCAAGACTAAATAACACAAGCCCGAAAGCAGAGCATGGTTGGCCAAGCAGAGGATACAACTTAACAAAGGCATTATCTATCAGGGGAAGAACTCACAAAGTGATCAAATGTGAAGGACACTATCGGATAACAATCCAACAAAGGACTTGATGGTCCACAAAGGATCTGATACGAGTATCGGTACTCAACTAGAGGAAGAAGAATGCAAGGAGATCAGATTATAGAAACAACTGACTAACTCAATTGTCAAATGCAAAGGAATTAAGATTTCCAAATCAAGGGATCAGAAGCAATGCTCTGATTAGGGATGGATAAGTTGAATAGCCTTAGGGTACAATCAACGACAATTGGATTGGTCGAGAACCAATTCCAGTTAAAAGAATGGAAGCTCAGCCGGAAAGGTAATTTATAAGGATCAATGATGATTACGTGTATTCGCAGCATATTGAGTCAACAGACTCAAAATGATAATGACAAGGAATGTCAATAAGATTTCTATACTTATGGGATTAATCATAATGAAAGCAAACAAGAAATTCCAGAGCAATAGGTTGCTGAGGATTTTTGGAATATCGGGTGGTATTTCGAAGACTTTTGTGTAACACATGAACAACTGGGGGATGAGCGGATACTCGATAAGTGCGAGAATTAATCGTAGGGGTATTCAAGTGACAAAGAACAGCAAGGCAGTAAGCTCAAGGGATTATCGAAACAACGACGAGTTTTTCAGGGTATCTTGTAATAACAAGACCACTGGGGATGAATGTAAGAATAACAAATGCAAGTAGTTATCCATAAGGGTTTGCGATGGAAGATGAATTGCAAACGCGATGAACACAAGTTCTCGGGTTAACAGTGGAGAGTATCTTCAGGGTCTTCTGGTGCAGCAGACGATCATTAGTAATAAGGGGCTCTCCGGGTGAAAGTGATAACAAGATCCTAATGTTAGATTTAGTAAACTCCATTTAACCCGAATAGAGGAGAGATCAGAGTCCCAGAGTAAAGGTCGAGGAGTAAAAGATCCTACTACCACCCGATGGCGACATGGGCCCGTAAGGCACACAGCCAAGTTAGTAAAAGTTTTTGCAATGTCTAGACTCGACTTCGGCCAAGGAGTGTGGAAGGGGGATTCCTACAGGCAGTCGGCTCTGATACCAACTTGTGATGCCCCCGATTCAATCGTACACTAATCATGCACGCAAATGTGTACGATCAAGATCAGGGACTCACGGGAAGATATCACAACACAACTCTACAAATAAAATAAGTCATACAAGCATCATAATACAAGCCAGGGGCCTCGAGGGCTCGAATACAAGTGCTCGATCATAGACGAGTCAGCGGAAGCAACAATATCTGAGCACAGACATAAGTTAAACAAGTTTGCCTTAAGAAGGCTAGCACAAACTGGTATACAGATCGAAAGAAGCGTAGGCCTCCTGCCTGGGATCATCCTAACTACTCTTGGTCATCGTCAGCGGCCTGCACATAGTAGTAGGCACCTCCAGCGTAGTAGTCGTCGTCGACGGTGGCATCTGGCTCCTGGACTCCAGCATCTGGTTGCGACAACCAGAAAGAAAGGAAAGGGGGGAAAAGGGGGAAGAAAGCAACCATGAGTACTCATCCAAAGTACTCGCAAGCAAGGAACTACACTACATATGCATGGGTATATGTGTAAGGAGGCCATATCGGTGGACTGAACTGCAGAATGCCAGAATAAGAGGGGGATAGCTAGTCCTATCGAAGACTACACTTCTGGCAGCCTTCGTCTTGCAGCATGTAGAAGAGAGTAGATTGAAGTCCTCCAAGTAGCATCTCCAAGTAGCAACTCCAAATAGCATCTCCAGGAGCATCGCATAGCATAATCCTACCCGGCAATCCTCCCCTCGTCGCCCTGTGGAAAAGCGATCACCGGGTTGTCTGTGGAACTTGGAAGGGTGTGTTTTATTAAGTATCCGGTTCTAGTTGTCATAAGGTCAAGGTACAACTCTGAGTCGTCCTGTTACCGAAGATCACGGCTATTCGAATAGATTAACTTCCCTGCAGGGGTGCACCAACTTACCCAGCACGCTTGATCCCATTTGGCCGGACACACTTTACTGGGTCATGCCCGGCCGCGGAAGATCAACACGTCGCAGCCCCACCTAGGCACAACAGAGAGGCCAGCACGCCGGTCTAAACCTAAGCGCGCAGGGGTCTGGGCCCATCGCCCTGAGCACACCTGCACGTTGCGTGGGCGGCCGAAAGCAGACCTAGCCTAGTGGCGTTCCAGTCCAATTCGGCGCGCGCCGCTCCGTCGTTGACGTCTGAAGTGCTTCGGCTGATACCACGACGCCGGGATACCCATAACTACTCCCGCGTAGATGGTTAGTGCGTATAGGCTCGTAGCCAACTCAGATCAAATACCAAGATCTCGTTAAGCGTGTTAAGTATCCGTGAACGCCGAACAGGGCCAGGCCCACCTGTCTCCTAGGTGGTCTCAACCTGCCCTGCCGCTCCACCACAAAGTAACAGTCGGGGGCCGTCGGGAACCCAGGCCCACCTCTACCGGGATGGAGCCACCTGCCCCTTCAGCCCCCATCTCCGAACAGTATCACAGGTAATGTAACTGTGTAAAGTATATAGTATATGCCCATGATCACCTCCCGAAGTGATCACGGCCCAGTAGTATAGCATGGCAGACGGACAAGAGTGTAGGGCCACTGATGGAACACTAGCATCCTATACTAATCAGTAGGAAAGCAGATAAGGTAACAACAGTAGTAGCAAGGACAGGCTATGCAGCAGTATAGGATTAACTGAAAGCAGTAACATACTACACTACTCTAATGCAAGCAGTATAGAGAAGAGTAGGCGATATCTGGTGATCAAAGGGGGGGCTTGCCTGGTTGCTCTGGCAAGAAGGAGGGGTCGTCAACTCCGTAGTCGAACTGGGCAGCAGCAGCGTCGGTCTCGTGGTCTACCGGAGAGAAGAGGGGAGGAAACAATGAATACAATGCAAACAAAGGTATATCGATGCGTGACATGACAAGTAACGATGCTAGGTGTGCCCAATCGCGGTAGTAGGTGATACCGACGAAGGGGGGAACATCCGGGAAAGTATTCCCGGTGTTTCGCGTTTTCGGACAGATGAATCGGAGGGGGAAAGTTGCGTGTTTGATATGTTAGGGGTGTGTGGTGGACGAACGGGCTGCGTATTCGGGTTCGTCTCGTCGTTCTGAGCAACTTTCATGTAGAAAGTATTTTCATCCGAGTTACGGATTAAAAGATATGATTTTCTAAAGATTTAAATCATTTTCTGATTTTAATTAGTTATTTAATTCTAACATTATCCAGAATAGTGTCTGCTGATGTCAGCATGATGCAATGCTGAGCTCATCGGTCAACAGTGTGGTTGACTAGGTCAAAACTGACCTGTGGGTCCAGTGGGACCCACCTGTCATTGAGACAGAGGTGAAATAGGATTTGTTTTAAACTAATTAGGGTTAGTTAAGTGTGGGCCCATTATTCAGTGCCTAATAGGCTCAGATTAATTAGATTAACTAATTTAATTAGCTAAAAAAAGGGGGGCCACTGGTCAGCTGCTGGGACCAGCCCAGTCAGCAAGTTGACCACCGTCAACAGGTCAAAGGGGGCCCGGGGCCCACCAGTCAGTGGCCCAGGCGGTGCCACGTGGACGCCACGTCGGACACCGGCCGGAGACACGCCGGAGCTGAGTCCGGCGAGCCAAACGCGGCGGCGCGGCTTGGGAGGGACGCGGGTTTCGCGCCCAGGGGGTCTTCTAGGCTGTGGTCGGGCGCGTTCGACGCGGCTCGGCGTCGCGCGTCGAGCGGTGGTGGCCAGAGGGGTTGGAACGGGCGGAGGTGAGCGCTACGAGCTCGCCGGCGGCGAGGTGCTCCGGGAGAGCGAGAACAACGATGATATGGGGCGGTTTTGGGCAAACCGGAGAGCGGGGCGAGGCCTACGCGGCGTGGGGAATGCAGCGGGGTTGAGCCCGTGACCAAAAGGTCACCGGAGCCTTGCCGGCGGCGAGCTCCGTGGTGAAGCGTTCGGGCGCTCGTCGGGGACGGCGTTAGGAGGCACGAGGGGGTGTACTGGAGGGTGCTACGGTGTCGCGGTGGTGCAGTGAGCACGGTTACGCGGTCGGACGAGAGCCGCGCGTGCGGTGACCGTGACGGCGAGCTTGACGGCGGAGCCGTAGCCCGGCAATGGTGGTGCGTCGCGCACGACTAGCTATGGCATGGAAATTAAGTAAGGACGGGGAGAAGAAGGGGGTGGAGCTCACAGAGTGGCACACGAAAGGCCCGCGGTGAACGGGAGCGCAGAGACGAGGCGGAATCCGACGCGGTGGAGCTCGGTGTTCGTAGGTTGAAGACGACCTCGTCCACGACGCTGCGACGGTGTGGAGCTCGAATCAACGGTAGGGGACGACGAGGCGGGCGACGAGGGAGCCCGATGACGCGTGGGCGCGGTGCGGGGAGGACGGTGGCCACGGCTACGTGACGGCCACGGCCATGGGAGCGAGCGCGCTCGGGATCGGGCGAGAGGAGAGGGGAGATGTGGATCTGGGGGAGGGGAGGCGCAGCCACCGAGAGAGAGAGCGGGGTGAGTGGGAGGCGGGATCAAGGGGGCGGGGGTGTGGCAATCTTATCCCCTCCTCGACGCCGGCGAGGGGGTCCGGCGGAAGCACGCCCCTATTCCGACCCTGGTCGGGGGAACAGAAAAGGGGGAGAGCGACCGGGGGAACGGGCCAGGTCGGCCGGATGGCCATGTGGGCCGGCCTGGCTGCGAGCTGGGCCGTCTGGTCCAGGGGGGCCTTTTTTTTGTTTCTGTTTTGTATTTTCTTTTATTTATTTATTTTTCCTTTTCTGTTTTATTTAATTTAGGGCATTTAGGTATTTTATAAAATTACGTCTTCTACACCATAATTACCTGTGCCATTTTTGGCACTGCCCGAACATTTTTGTTTTAACTTTTGAAAACTTTTATTGTTGACATTAATTTGAATTTGAACCTTGAAAGGGGTTCGAATCATCACGAGTTTAACAAAAGTAACTGTGGTGATGTGGCATCATTAGCGTGGGATTACTGTAGCTTAATTATCCGGGCATCACAGACATGTCATCATATGCATTTCATATCATGTCATCATGTGCATTTCATTTTGCATACGTGTTCGTCTCATGCATCCGAGCATTTTCCCCGTTGTCCGTTTTGCAATCCGGCACTCCTATGTCCTCCGGCGTCCCCTTTTGCCTCTTCTCTTGTGCGGGTGTTAAACTTTCTCGGAATGGAACGTGGTTTGCCAAGCGGCCTTGGTATACCACCGGTAGACCGCCTGTCAAGTTTCGTGCCATTTGGAGCTCGTTTGATACTCCAACGGTTAACCGGGTAACCGTAAAAGCCTCCTTCTCTTTGCAGCCCAACACCCCCTCCAAAGTGGCCCAAAACCCAGCAAACTCCCCTCCATGCTGTCGGTCGTTCGATCACGATCGCGTGGGCGAAAACCGCTCCTCATTTGGACTCTCCTAGCTCCCTCTACCTATAAATATGTGGCTCCCCCCGAATTTCGCGGATGAATCCCCCCGAAACCCTAGCTTCTTCCTCCTCCCGCAGCCGGACACGTCCGGACCCCGCCGGACATGTCCGCGCCGCCGCCCCCGTCCAATCCAGAGCTGCCACCTGTCCGCCGCCGTCGTCCCCGCGG